>NC_137979.1:60090632-60480632 GCF_963924665.1 Micromys minutus
CCCATGGATTTCTGTATCTTCAACGTGAAAGAGAAAATTAGAAAATAAAACAAAAGTGAACCCTATTAATGATGGCTTTCAGAAATGCAAAAAATGTGGTCAAGAATCTAGCAAACTATTTGCCAAGCTGTTCATTACTTTAATAGCATTTAACACGCCTGTAAAAAAAAATCAAAAGAAGAGCTAGTTAATGAAAGCAGTGTGCCGGGTTCATGAACTGGACAACACTGCAGTCAAAGATACTATCTCTCTATTGATCTGTATATTATAATCCCTATCAAAATACCTGGAGAACATTCTGTTTAAAATAACCATATAAAGAAGCCAAATGTTTTGATCTGTGCTTGTATTCCCGTGCCCAGGAGGCTGAAGCAGGAGGATTATGATTTCAAGACCAACATGCACTGACAAGCAAGCTTCAGTCCAGCCTAGGCTATGAAGCTAGATCTAGCTAAAAAATTAAGAGCCCTTGCTTTTCTTGCAGAAGACACAGGTTCAGTTCTTAGCACACACAGGATGACTCACACTACCTATAATTCTAGTTCCAGGAATTACAGCGCCCTCTTCTGTCCTCTGAAGGCACTGCACACAGGTGGTCATATAAAACACACACAGGCACAAATGCTTATGCATAATATTTTAAATTAAATCTTTGATAAGGATCTTGACTTGGATAGGATTTAAAGCATCTATCACCCCTGTGTAATCTCTAGGGTACCCCGTGTTTCCTATTTTAATCAAGTCATGGTTTAGATGAGGAGCAATCAACACAGCAAATCCGTTTTCACTGCACAAACGGAATTAAAATAAAGGAGCCCTTCATTATGAGGACAGAGTATTATTGGCTACACTCACAAGAAAAAGCACTACATAGCCTAAGGACCTTCAGACCAGCCATCCAGCAAGCTTTAGGCAAAAGCTTTGTCCTGGCCACTGAGAATAACAAATGGGATAGTAAAACACATGGTGATTTTTTTAAATTTATTTTTAGAAAGTTTCATACATGTCTCCAATGCACCTTGGTCACCTTCAACTCCCCACAGCACCTCTAACACATCTCCCTCCCAAATTCATGTCTTCTCTTTTTATATAACCCACTGTGTCCTACTAGCATGGATCACAGACCTATGTGTGGAGGGTCATCCATCCACAAGACTATGGGGAGCCTGCCAGAGGCCACATTCCCAGAGAAAAGAGACTCTCCCTCCACCAACAGCCATCAACTGCCAAAGGTTCCTCAACTAGGGGTGGGGCCTGGGCATCCCCTTCCCTCCCGTGCTGGACTTTTTAACTGGCTTGATCTTGTGCAGGTCTTATGCAGGTAGGCACAGCTGTCATGAGTGGCTGTGTGCAGAAGCCACAGTTTGTCTGGAAGACAGAGTTTCACAGCCCTCCTTCCATGTCCTTGGTCTTAGATAATGTCTGTCTTCTCTTCCATGTTTCCCAAGCCATGGTGGTGGTAGGGATAATACAGATGTCCTGTTAAGGGCTGAGCGCTGTCTCACCTACCGCTGAGCGCCCACAGTTGGCCATTCTCAATGTTTTGCACAGTTATGGGTCTCTGCAGCAACCACTGCCTACTGCATAAATAAACTCTTGAAATATATAGGACACAGAAGACCAAAACAGTTTTATAGAGGGACAGCAGAGGACTCAAATGGTCAGATTTTTAAAAACAATGGTGAGTCTAGAAATAGACTCTCGCATGCCTGGTTTCTTAATTTTGTATGTGTATGTACATGTATTTGTGAGACATACATGTATTTGCATGAGTGTAGGATGTACATACGTGTGTGTGTGTGTGCCTGTGTGTGGAGACCAGAGGTTGATGTCAGGTATCTTCCTTGATCGCTCTCCACCTTATAAACCAAGGCAGGGTCTCTCTGTTGAACCCAGGGTTGAACCCAGGACTAGTCTAGCTAGCCTGCTTTCTCCAGAGATCCCACCACTGCCTCCCATGTGCTGGGATGACTCATCAGCATTTTATATGAGTATTAGAAGTCTGAACGTTTGTCTTCACATCACCTGCTGAGCTGTCTTCCCAGTCCTAATAGGCAGCAACATCCACCGAGGTGAATCAGTTTATCTTGGAGGGAAGCTCCTGAAGATTAAAAATGTCCTAAAGGAGGCCCCTTAAGACTCAGGAGTCAAACAACTTAGAAACTTCAGGAATTTCCTGAAACTGAGCAGATGCACTAGATCCCACCCTCTCCAGACTTACATAAGCAGTAAGGTCTACTGAGAGGTATGCTTTGACCAGGCAAGCTGCCTGAAAGAGACCATCTCCAACCTGTTGAGCTGCCTGGAAGTTGTGCAGTAACTCCAGGTTCTCAGCTTTTGTGAGCTGTCATCCATGCTGGGGTGGGCTTTGTTGATGCAGCTGTTCTGGGTCATTTCCATTCCTGTAACCCCTCACCCACATTTCTGTAAGTAACCCCAATAAAATTTACTGGTTTGCTATCTTAGTTAGGGTTTCATTGCTGTGAAGAGACACCATGACCACATCAACTCTTATAAAGGAAACCATTCATTGGGGCTGGCTTACAGTTTTAGAGGTTTAGTCCATTAGCATTATGATGGGAAGCATGGAAGCACACAGGCAGACATGGTGCTGGAGAAGGAGCTGAGGTCTATATCTTGATCCACAGGCAGCAGAAGGAGACCATATGTCACACTGGGTAGACCTTAAGCATATGTAACCCCAAAGCCCACCCCACAATGACACACTTCCTCCAACAAGGACACACCTCCTAATAGTGCCACTCCCTATGTATTAGATACATCAGTCTATGGAAGCCACGCCTACTCAAACACCACATTTACCAAACTGAACACTGGTGGTATTCTTACTCTGATCTCACAATGGTTACCTGGCTGGGGCAAGTAGACATTTGCTCACATCTCCCCCAGGAAAAGTCAACTGCTTTTTATCAAGTTACCAAGGCAACTCAACAAATGTTGGTAGAAAAACTGAAGACCCTGTTAGAAAATGGCCCTACTCCATGCCTTACACTAATTTCATTAAGAAGAATCACAGGTTTAAGCATAAAAGAATATACTGTAGCTTCTCAAACATATGAATAAATATTTGTGTGACTTGGTAAAGATCTTATAAAGAAGACTAAAACCCTCTCTTTTGGTGGTTATAAGACAGGGTCTTGCTACAATACCCCAGGCTGACCTGGTATTTTCTCTATAGCTCAAGCTGGCCTTCAAGTCTTGGCAATCCTCCTGCCTCAACCTCTCCAGTGTTCCAAGCATGTTCTATCACACCAGGACTCCTGGATAAATATATCTGGATATATGGATAAATATGTATATTTGTTATTGATTGGGGTCCAGACAATTTTTTTAATTCTTAAAGATTTTAGTTTTATTTATGAAGACTTTATTTTTATTTATGGTCATGTGTTTATGAATGTGTGTCATATGTATGCAAGTTGTGAGCCCTCATGACTTGGATGCTGGGAACTGAAATCATGTCTACCAGAGAAATGGTGACGAGTATCCTTAACTGCTGAGCTATCTCTCTAGCCTGCGATCTTTTTTATTTTTAGTGATAAAATTACCTTCAATAAAATTGAAAAATCTTGCTGAAAGACTCCATTAAGAAAATGAAAAGGGAAACCTGGGCTGAGAGAGAAATATTTGTAATGTGTATATCTACCAAAGACGGTTCAGACACAAACAGAGGACAATACAGTTGATGAAAGAAAGAGAAAAGAAATAAGAGATTAAAAGGTGTGGAACACACACTCCAGGAAAGGAAACACAAACATCTGTAGGTCACCCAGTGTAACACGGAAACCATTAAATGAACAGGGCTAGGGAGATGGCTGTATGGGCAAAGCATTTACCATGAGGAAGCCCGATAACTCATGTCAAAGCTGGAAGTGTCAATGCACTGCTATAGCCCAGGGTTCCTACAACATGGGAGACAGAGACAGGAGAGTCCCCGGATGCTTGCAGGCCAGCTAGCCTGGCCTGTGTGTCAATAGACAGGAGATCCTGTCTCAAAGGAAGAATGGAGATTGTCCTCTGATCTACACACATGTGTGTGTACATGCGCATGAGAGAGAGAGGGAGAGAGAGAGAGAGAGAGAGAGAGAGAGAGAGAGAGAGAGAGAGAGAGAGAGAGAGAGAGAGAGAGAGAGAAGACTAAGCAAGAAAAGAGACAGACCAGGAGAACAGCCCAGGGCATAAAAGCACTGGCCGCAGAAATATGATAAGCTGATTTCATCTCCTCGAAACTCACATAAAATCCAGACAACAGCACAGCGGTAACCCCAGTGAGACAACTAGAAATGGGAAGGAAAGGGAGTAGCCACAACAGTAAAAATCCCTGTCCCAAATGAGGTGGGACATGAGAATCAACACCCAAAGTGTCCTCCTCCCCCTCCCTCTCCTTCCCTCTCTCAATTCCTTTTCCCCTCCCCTCTCCCTCTCCCCCCCCCACCCACACACCTAGCATTTAAAAGCCGCAGAAATGGCAAATGGGCCTAGATTTTTTACCTTCCGAGTCATCGGAGAAATATAAGTTGAAACTTCGATGAGACACTAACACACCATTCAAGAATTTGCTTTGAATGTTGTCGCTTTGTTGTTGTTGTTGTTGTTTTTTGTTTGGTCGGTTGGTTGTTTGGCTGGTTGGTTTTCTCAGGTCAGAGTCTCACCATGAAACCCTGACTGTCCTGGATCTCACTTTGTAGACCAGGCTAGCCTTGAACTCAGCCTTGCACTGAGTGCTGGGATTAAAGACATGTGCAACCATGCCCTGCTTGCCTTGAATCTTTTCTGCAGCTCAGCCCCTTGGACACAGAGTGGAGATGGGTGGAGGAGGGAGCTGAGCGTGCAAACAGTACATCCAGGACTAGCCCGCCTCCTGGCTGAGCTCTCACACAACTTGGGCTGAGCCACAGGCAAACTCATGTCAAAGCTTCAGGAGCCTCCCACAGGCTCATGCTTTCTCCCCGCCGTTCTCACTCACATTATTTTTTAAGGTTATTTTCTTTTTAATCATGCACAGGTATGTATGTAGAGATTTGGGCACATGTGTGCTGCAGCGCCCATGGTGGCCAGAAGAGGGCGTTAGATCTCCTGACACTGGAGTTAGAGGCAGTTGTGAGTCACCCGCCCAATGTGGGTACTGGCAACTGAACCCAGGTCTTCTGCAAGAGCAGCACATGTCCTTAACCACTGAGCAATCTCTCCCGCCCTCTTTCCTTTTATTCAGAGACTATATTTTTAGTAGCTTTGCAGAAAACCAAGAAAGTACCAGTTCCTAACCAGTTTCACAATCTCATTGTTTAAACCTCAGCGATGTGGTACATACAGTCTCCCCGTAGATGGGCTGACACTGAAGCCCCAACACCACTGACACCGAGGCTCCAGCATCCCCACATCACACAGTGTCCTGCTCTCCTACAGATGCCCCCGGTTCCATCTCTCCATCCTTGCCCCTGTTCCCGACGAATCCCTGATAACCACGGACCAATCTTATCTCCACAGTTGCAGGGATTTTTTTTTTCTGGAATGCTCTATGACTGAAACAATACAAGGGTTGCCTCCATCTTTTTGGCTGGGTGGCTTTGCAGTA
The DNA here is from genome assembly GCF_963924665.1 of Micromys minutus. Taxonomy (NCBI): domain Eukaryota; kingdom Metazoa; phylum Chordata; class Mammalia; order Rodentia; family Muridae; genus Micromys; species Micromys minutus. The sequence continues at coordinate 60,096,229 of NC_137979.1, forward strand.
CAGAAGTTACAGACGTTGCATCAGAGAATTTGGATTCCATGGCTTCTCCAGGACGCCTTCATTTTGCAGGGCTCTGAGCTCCTTGGGATGGCTGATCCAGGCTCGGTTCTTATTTGGGGCCCAAAAACCTTCTTTCTGTTCTCATTTTTCCGCTCCTCTCCCCCTCCCCACTCTCATTTCTCATCCCCTTTAAATTATACCGAGATTTCCTCCTATGAAAGCTAATTTAGGCGCCATAACCGAGACTATATTTAATGTAAATGGAAGCAGCAGAAGAGGAAGGATTTATGGCCATAATAACCTGCTTGTAATAACACGGAGTGGGTCACCTGCTTAAGAAACAGTGGATTAAAAGGAAAGAAATTTACCTCCCAAAAGAGCTAATGTCACCAGAAAACCGCAATAACGCCGTCTTCTTGGATGTCCTTATTAAACCCCATAGATCTCGGGGCTTTCCAACCACTCCTCTCCTGGTTCCTGAGAACGGCCACAGAGAGGCCTGAGCTGAGATGGAGGGTGGGGGGTTAGTTCCCAAGAAAGGCCTTGAAGACAGTACACATCGGGCCAAGGGCTCATCTACCCAGAGTCCTGCAGAAGCTATGAGACACGGGGGTCACACTGAGTACTGAGCAGAAAGGAATTCCCGACCCATGCTGAAGTGGAAGAAGGGAAAGGAAAGCGAGACTGCCAACTCAGAAATCAGTGGCATGTCCCTTTGTTGGCCCAGATAGCAAGAAGTCTCCATCAATAGGTCAGACAGTGGCTGAAAGTGGCATGGCCCAGATACTGGCTTTCTACCTAAGTAGGCTCCATGTTTGAAAAGACCATTCCCACTATTCCTTGGCTGGCACAATCCACTGCTGCAGGGTATTTGACCACACTGTGAGTCCCAAGATTGTGCTATTTACTGGAGAGGAAAAAAAACTGCCTCTAGTTGTGGTATGGCTCAGCCCTTAGCACACACCTTTAATCCCAAACAATGAAGGTAAAGTTAGTTTGTGGAAGGAGGCAGCCACAAACGTGATGTCTAATTGAGTGACAGACAAAGTGACGAATCAGAGAAAGATTTGACAGAATAGAATGGGACCAACCCTCACAAGGAGAGAGAGGAAAGGAGGCAAGGAGGACAAGAGATAGCAGCACAGGGTGGGAGGGCAGAGGCGGTTTTACCGTGAGAGTTGTGCAGAGACAGGTTAAAGAGAGAATCAGCCAGACACGGGTGAAGACAGAATGAGCCAGAGAAAGAGAATGAGCTAGAAGATTAAAACAGATTGCTAGAGTTAGTTTGAGGTCAAACAGAGCAATTCAGGAGAGGCAAAGAGACGAGGGGGAGGGGAGGGGAGGGAGATGGAGAGAGACCAGATTGAATCAGCCAGCTGGGAGAGGAGTTTGAGCCATAGCAGCTAAGTTAGACCAGCTAGGCAGAGATCAGGAAGAATTAGAAAGAGTGATCCGCAGCAATGAAAATATTCTAGGCCTAGATAAGGTTATACAGAGGCTAGAAGCTTCCAGGACTAGGGCCTGGGTTAGCAGACAGAGGCAGTAAGCCTCAAAGATGACAATTACACACAGAAGAGTAAAGTTAACGATACACCATCAGCATGGGGTGACGCTGCAAGTCACTCCATGTCTCCTGTCCTTGGGCAAATGATCCAGGGACAAGTTACCATGGGTTAGAGAATGGAAGCCACCAGATGCCAGGCAGATTCAGGACCTGAAAGTCTCCTTAGGGACAGCATGACGGGTAATACACACCCTCTCCATCCCACCCAGCCTCATCAAAGCCTAGTTCTCTACCATAAACACCATGCCCCCACCCCATCTCCATCAAAATACACCCTGACCGATATCAACTGCATTGGGGTTCTATCTTCAGTCCCCACCTGCCACACACACACACACACACACACACACACACACATGCTCGAATCCAGTAAATTCTGCCAGCCATATGAATCTTGCAACCAACTGCTTGCATCCTCCTGCCTGATCTTCAGTTCTGACTCCCTCCATGACACCTGTCATAGTGTCCTTTCTGTTGCTTCGACAAATACCTTGACCAACAGCAATGAAAGCCAGGAAACCGTTTATTCTTAAGCTTACACACACAGTTTACAGTCCATTGTGTCTGGGAATCCGAAGAAGGAACTTAGCAGCCAACCACATCCCATCTACAGTCAAGAACAGACAGATGAAAACAAGCCCAGACTGACTGCTTGCCTTCTCACACATGGCCAGCTTTTTCCCCTCTTGTACTACTTCAGGTCCAAAACCAAGGAATGGCACCACCCACACAGGATTAGGTCTGCCACATCAGTCAACAGTCAGGGCAATCCCCCACAGACCAACCTAGTCTTAGAGTTCCTCAGCCTAGGCCCTCTAAGGTGATTCTAAGTTGTAACAGGTTGACGTTTATAACTACACCACAGTTTACCAAGTCACCACGATTCTTGTTCTGACCACCTCCTCATTAGACTATGAGCCCCACAGGGACAGTACCTACTCACCCCCGTTTCTCACCGCCACTGAACTAGATGAGTATTTCTAGTACACGGCAGATAATAAATGCTCCTTGACTGACTGTCTCACTGGAGTCTGCAAAGGAAGAAATGATGTTGCCTTACCTCATTGGTCCCCAGCCCATGTGCTGTTCCCAGGTCTACCGGGAAATCTCCATCTAGGCATGGAGTACCCCAAACTGTGTACTGTGTCCCCCAGCCTACACAGAACAAGACCCTTTCTGGAGCCTGAGAGAAAGTTGCAAAGCATCCCAGTGCTTGGTTGATAAGAAGCTCTGTGATTCGTACACACTCAGAGGGTGTCAGGATCTCTTATGCTGTGAGGTACTGTGGGCAGACAGAGGACAGGACAATCCCACCTGCTCCATCCCCTAGTGGCAGGTTGACCTTCCCCACCTGCAGCCTTCTTTCCATCCCAGAAACATCTGTGCTTGCAGGCTGCCATTAACAATCCCCTTGGAATATCTCCATTTCATTAGAGCTTCCTAATGAAGCATTGTTCCCACACATACCCCCAGCGCCCACACACCCCTCACCTTGCCATGGAAACTCGTTTCTATTTGGAGTCTGGGGCAGAGAAAGGTCCAGAGATACTCAAGAACTAAGCCAGACTCTCTGAGGCTATGCTGGCTTCTTCTCACCTAAAATTCTCTGATTCGTGCTAGCGCTCCCCTCAGCTAGGGTGCTTTGGAGACCGAGTCTGAATTCAAAACCAGGACTGGGGAGATGGCACAGTCTGCAAATGCTTGTCACACAAGCATGAGGTCCGGAGTTTGATACCATATGACCCACATAAAAGCCATGTGTGGGACTGGAAAGATGACTCAGCACGTAGAGCACCGGCTGCCCTTCAGCAGGACCCAGCTTCCATCCCCAGAATCTGTATGGTGACCTATAGCTACAACTCCAGTTCCAAGGGATCTAACACCCTCTTCTGACCTCCACAGGCACCGGGCAGATGTGTGGCTCACTTATGTGCATGCAGGCAAAACACTCATCCAATAAAAATAAAATTTTTAAAAGTCCATTCATTCAAGTGTATACTAGTTTCATGTCACCTCGACACAAGTTAGAGTCACGTGAGGAAGCCCTAGCTGAGAAAAATCCCTGCATTGTCCCACAAGCTGTAGGAAAGACTGTAGGGTGTTCTCTTAATTGGTGGTTGGTCGGGGAGGGCCCAGCACATAGCGGACGGTGCCATTCCTGGGCTGTGGTTCTAGTTTCTGTAAGAGAGCAGACTGGATGAGTCTTGGGGAGCAGGCTAGTAAGCAGCATCCTCATGGCCTCTGCATCAGCTCCTGCCTCCCGGCTTCTGCCCTGACTTCCTTCCCTTTCCTCCCCAGAGTGCTTGGTACCACAGCAATAGTAACCTTGATTAGGACAGGGGGTGTGATGGCCTGAGCCTGTAACTGCAGCACTGGGGAGGTAGAGACAGGAGGATGCCTGGGACTTCCCGATAATCAGTGAGCTCCAAATCCAGAGGAGACCTTGGCTCGAAAGATAAAGTGGAGAAGTCCCTGAGGAAGACGCCACAAACTCGACTTCTGATCATATATCATATGTGCATCCATGTGCATGTACATACACATACATGTCCACCTGTGAAAAGCCTCAGGTTTGACCTCAGCAGTATTGTCCCAGACCAGGAAGTGAAGGAAGGCAAGCCACAGGGTTAGAGGCAACAGATGGGGGTCCCTGCTCTCTCAGAGAGAAAGTGGGATTGTCTGAGACTCAGAAGAGCAGCAGCACCCCCAAATTGTGTGTTTTAATCTAAATTTGATGACACCAAGCTGCCTACCAGTTAAGAGAAAAAAAGGGGAGACTGTCATGGATTGCTGTGACCCCAGGCCCTGAGGCCACACCCAGGCTCTGGCCACTTCTGCTCTCTGAAGTCTGCCCTGCCCTTTCAGGTTGGGTAACCATTTTCCATGACATTAGGAAAGCCCAGTTGCTGGACATCTATTCTTCAGTAACTAGGATAGAGTTTTTACTGACAATGGTTTCCTGGTCACAGCCCAGTGAGAGCCCCCTCGGATCTCTAAGAAAGGTGACAGAAAGAATTGGTTAGCCTGAGACAAAGAGATTTCCCCGGACACAGGTCTTAAAATGCTAAAGGCGTGATAGTAACAAGCAAGCCGGAATGACACATGGGTGTATTTAATAGTTTTAATGCTTTGCTTGACACAACCTTGCATAGACCTGGGAAGAGGAGACATCAAGTGAAGAATCAGATTGGATTCTAGTCGTGTCTGGGGTGAATTCTCTTGATTGATGATTCATGTGGGAGGATCCAGCCCACTGTGGGTGGCACCACTCCTAGTCAGTTGGTCCTGAGCTGTATAAAAGGGCTAGCTGAGCAAGCCAGGGAGAGAGCCACAAACTGTGACCTGGAAGCGTTAGGTGAGATAAGTCCTTTTCCTCCCCTAACTCATTTTTGTACAGAGGGTTTTCCCACAGCAATACAATGGAATTAGAATAGCTGGTCACCCTGTTTCTGAGAACGTTTACAGGGGCTTGTAAAGCCGGGGAGATAGAGAGCTCAGTCAGTAAAGTGCTTGCCTCCTGGGACCCAGGTTCAATCCCCAGTGTCGACCTAAGAAGCCAGTATAGGGCACATACTTGTACTCTCAGGAGTTGGGGGGCAGAAACAGGCAATTCCTGGGGTTCCCTAGCCAGCCTTGACTATGAGGTGAGCTTAAGCCACTGAGAGACCCTGTCTCAAAAACAAAAATAAAATAAACAAAATTTTAAAAAGATACCCAAGGTTGACCTCTAGCCAGGTTGTGACTGCTCTCTGATGCCTCTGAGTCTCAGGCCACCAATGTCCCCTCTCTGCCTCCTTCTATGCAAAACAGAAGTGATAAGTCAAATCACCTATCAGTCCATACCACCCCCCACCGTTCCCCCCTGTGAGCATCCTAACTAGTACCAGGACATCAAAACCTTGTATCCTCTTTATGTTCACAGTGTCTTTGGGGAACCTATGAAATATACATCTCTTAGACCGGGCACTCCCTAAAGCAAAGGCTGAGGAGAGGACACATCATGAAGCCTTCTGTCATCTGGATCTAGATCTGGAGTCTGGCAGGTGACCCCAGAAAGCAGGAATCAAAGAACAAAGGAGAGAGATGAGCCCAGAAGAAAAGTCCACACACCATATGCTGTCGAGGCCACTGCTGTGAGTAACTGGGACTCCTCTCCTCCAGGACCTCCGAGGAACAGAACAAAGAACTCCCAGGATTGTAGCCTGGCAGGGTGAGGAGCGGGAAGACTCACTCATCACCCCAGGGACGCCTCACCCCTGAGCCTCCCAACTTCCCAGTCTCAGAAATGAACAAGCACCTGCCAGGCTCCTGCTGGCTTCCTCCAGATTCCTGGGGCAGTAACAGATAGTGTGTGACTTGCCCAAGGCAAGAGGAAACCAGGGTAAATAGTGGAGACACCGAGAGAGACTCTTGTCCCAGCTGACCTGGCTGTGACTGGGGTACAGCCAGCCTATTAGGTAGGTCCATCTGTCTGCAGATCTCTGAGGAAGGACTCATCATTCATTCCCAGGTGGGATGTGTGTGTCTTCTCTTTTCAGATATAAGTTTGAAGTAAGAATGGTGTTTAAGGCAAGAGCCTTCTCATGGTCTGTTTGCCCATGTGACAAACCCAGGAAACTCACCTGTGGCTGGTGGGTTGCTCAGGTCCTGAGCAAGAGAACATTTGGGACGTGGTCATCTTCAGAGACAGCCTGGGACAGAGAATGGAATGGTTGGAGGGGGAGAAGCAGTCAGGGTCCCTCAGCCTCATTCACCTCGATCTATGGAACATTCTGAGGCCAGAGCTGGCACGGGCTGACAGGTTAGACTGCAAACCTGCTTGGAAAATCTGCTGTTTGGAGCTAGACAACTTGGACCACATCTTACTACGGGAACAACATTGTGCATGGCCCTTCCGGTCCCAACCAGGTCATAAAAAACCCCAGAGCAAAGGCTTCCAAAACCAGGACTATGTGTGAAGGAAGGTCGTATCAAGGTCCACATGGAAGACACAATTAGGACAGAAACCTGGGGAATCAGATGGGTGGAGTCCTTGGTGAGGCCTGTAAAGATTGTGTTAAAACCTGATCCCCAGTCTAATTGTGTTGAGGAATGAAACTGTAAGAGGGGCAGCTTCATGGGGCCTCTGCCTTCTGGGGTAGATTAGTGCTGGTGTCATAGGACTGGGTCAGTTATCCTGAGATGGGTTCCTGATAAATGATTAATTCAGCTTCCCTTCCTTCTTTCCTTTCTTCCTTCCTTCCTTCCTTCCTGTGATGGTTTGTATATGTTCGGCATCAGCATCACTGAGGTGAAGTCTTCTGGGAAGTATTTTCTGAGAGCACAAAGTAGCTGTGTTCCAGAGACAGCCAAGGTTGTACCTCGTGCTGCAGCTGACCTTAAGAGTCACCCGGGTGGTCCTGGTTTTGAAGGCATGAAGGGGTCATGAAGAGTAGCTGAGGCTTGGCACTGTGAGAGGCCATGGAAGGCTATTGGTGAAGGTGCAGCCTCAGCTGTAGTTGATGGCCCAGGACTGAGGGGATCCTGCAAAGGAGTTGAGGCTTGGCACCATGAAGAGAGCCTATGAGAGGCTATTGGTGAAGCCTGCTCGTAGTGGAAGATCTCAGTGTGTTAGAGATGTCTGTACCATGGGATGATCACCAGGAACAGCAGTGACATTGGAGTGGATCAACCTGAGCTTAGAGTGCTACAGAGGGCAGAGCTGGAGAAGTGACGCCAGCCCTTTGGAGGAGCCCAGAAGATCATGTGTGTATCCCAGACATTGAAGCAAGAAGCTGTAACACTGAAGGATCCTTGGAGACCCCAAGACATTCAAGATGCCAGAGCTGTGGGCTATGTGCTGAGGAAAGCCGCTAGCAGGAAGTGGAACCAGCCCAGGAGAAAGAAGTTGGTTGCAGTCCACAAAGATGACAAGGAGCTGGAGATCTGAAGGCTGCTTTGACATCAAACGTGGAGATGTTTGGAGTTTGCCCAGCTGGTTTCCTGTCTTACTTTGGGGATTACAGTTAAGTGATTGGATGACTCTTAGAAGAGACTTTGAACTTTGGACTTTTAACATCGCTGAGACTGCTATAGACTATGGGGACTTTTGGACTAAATGTATTTTGCATTATGCTATGTTTAGGAACGGTCCTCAAGGACTCTTATGTTTAAGCAAGCCTATTGGGTCCAGGAAGTGGAATGTGATGGTTTGTATATATTTGGTTCAGGGAGTGGCACTATTAAAATGTATGGCCCTGTTGGGGTGGGTGTGTCACTGGGCATGGATTTTAAGACTCTCATCCTAGATGCCTGGAAGCCAATATTCTGCTAGCAACCTTCAGATGAAGATGTTGAACTCTCAGCTCCTCCTGCAACATGCCTACCTGGATTCTGCCATGATCCCACCTTGATGATAATGGACTGAACCTCTAAACCTGTAAGCTAGCCCCATTTAAATGTTGCCTTGGGAACTGGAGAGAAGGCTCAGCAGTTAAGAGCACTGATTGCTCTTCCAAAGGTCCTGAGTTCAACTCCCAGCAATCACATGATGGCTCACAACCATCTGTAATGGGATCCAATGCCCTCCTCTGGTGTGTTTAAAGACAGCTACAGTGTCCCCATATACATTAAATAAATAAATAAATAAATAAATAAATAAATAAATAAATAAATTTTCAAAAAATAAAAATAAAAAAAAAACAGAAGCATTGCCTTGGTCATGGTATCTGTTCACAGCAGTAAAACCCTAAGTAAGATTTTCTTCCTTCCTCAGTTCTTTGTATACACCCACACACGCCATCTTGCCATAAACTCAGCCCCTGAGAATGGTTCTCAGAATTGTCTCTCCAACCTGAACAAGAACTCTAGCAAACAGGGACAGCAGGAAGTTCCTGCAGGTGGACAGCTTTGGGATTAAGATAAATCTCCAGGCACAGAAGACACAGTGGGCTCCTCTTTCTAGTCGTGCCCTGTGCTGAAGAAAAAACCAGCTGCCCACGGAGCAGGTGGAAAGAGCCTTCCACCAGAGCCCCAGGCTCCGTGTGGCTGGGGTTGGCTGATTCCCAGGTTCCTGATCTCTCTGCCCTGCCTCAGACCACAATTCCGGAAAGATTCTGTTCCTCCCATTGCACTCCTCGAAATGACCTCTTTCCAGGAAGGTAAACTGAGGTCCAGAACCTCCGACAAACTGTTGGCAAGATCTAAGCCAGGAAACGGATCCGACCTCCCTCATCCAGCCTACTGCTCTCCAAGAAGCGAAAAAAAGTCTTTTTTTTTCCCCCATAGAAACAAAGGCTGCTCAGCTACGGTGGCAGTGGGGTGCTGGCCTGGAGTGCGTCTTTGGAGAAATTACAGGTATCACTTTATCTGCCAGGGGGAAAAAAAATAACCCTGGGAACCGCCTGCAATTACAGCTCATCACCGCCGGCTGTGCAACTGCAGGCTAAGTGCCTGGAAATCAGAGAGCCAGAGACAATGCAACCTGGGCTTTATTTAGCGCCTTGCCACTCCTCCCACCTCAAGCTGGCTTGTGTGCCGCAACAAGGGGGTTGTGTCGCCAACACCCAGAAAAGTTTCTTCCAATCTTTCCATATGAAGACCGGACCACTGCTGTCCACAGAAATTCCCGCTTTTCTTTTCCGGGCTGAGGGTCACTGAGCCAACAGGCAAGCTCCCCGCCTGCATCCACCTTGGGCGTTGCGGGTGGGAGGGTCGTGCCCCTGCGCACACGCGCAGAGGTCAGCAGATCGAGTCTTCTATTGCTCTCCACTGGTTCCTTTGAGGTGGCGGCTCTCTCTTAGAACTGAAGCTGATGGTTTACTCCGATAGACTGGAATGCAGCAAGTCCCAGCAATCCTCCTGTGTCAGCCCACCCGATTCAAGCTGCAGTTATAAACATCTGTGGGAAAATTCTTGTTCTGTGGGTGCTGGGATCCGAACTGTAGTCCTCGATACTCGGGGTTGTGGTTAAAACGTTCAAAGCGGCTGAGCCATCTCTCCAGCACCTACACACACACACACACACAAACACACACACACACACACGCACGCACGCACACACACACATTTAAGGTTTCATTCAGCACTCATTTCTTTGAAAGATTAATTATTTTTAAGTGTGTGGGCGCTTTGCCTGCAAGTCTGTCTGGGCGCCATTCGCACGCAGTGTCTTCTGAGACCAGATGAAGGCAGTGGATTCCCTGGAACTGGATTCACAAACGCCTATGAGCTGCCATATGTGGGTTCTGGGAATGGAACCCCAGGGCCTCCAGAAGAGCAGTTAGGGCCCTTAACCACTGAGCCATCCCTCCAGCCCCCTGGACATCGGTCTTTGTTGAGTGTCCTCTCTAGAGCTGTCTTCTAGAGAAGAGCAGGGAAAAACTGTCTTCACAGGGGTTACAGTCATCTGAGACAGGTGACAAATGGAACAATCACAGAACCGCAGCAGGTCTCAAGAGCTGGGAGCCTCAGAATGCAGCTCCGAGGGTGGAGCATTTTCCCACCTTGCACTAGGCCCTGGGGGTAAGGAAGAGGTACTGGTACTCAGGCCAGTGAGTTCCTGGAACACAGTGAGAGAGAAAGTGAATGGGCAAAGGAAACTTGAAAGACAGCAGCTCGACATAGCAGGTCATACCCACTGCCCGTGTCTAGGAGTTCAAGACCAGCCTGTGCAGCAAAGTGAGACCCCTGCCTCAAATTGAGAAGAAACACAAAAAAGCTCCTGGGAGGACCGGAGTTTGCATTTGAGGCAATTTGCTCCTATCACTGGGGTGAAACAATATTGCTTATACTCAGAAAATTAGGGTGCTGAGTAGAGAGTGGAGGGGGCCATCAGTATAGCTCAGTGGCTAAAGGGGCTTGCCACCAAGCCCGGTGACCTGAGGTCCATCCCTAAGACCTACGTAGTAGAAGCAGAAAAACTGACACCCGAAAGTTGTTCTCTGACCTCCACATGGACACACACACACACACACACACACACTCCAGATAGATGGATAGATAGATAGATAGATAGATAGATAGATTACATACATATACACATATATAGATGCATACATACATATGATAGATTAATTGATGATACACAGTCAGATATAAGTTTATCATTTCATTTGTGTGTTTGTTTGTTTTTAAGACAGGGTCTCACTATGTAGCTTTGGCTATCCTGAATCTCACTATGTAGATCAGACTGGCCTTGAACTCACGGAGCTCTGCCTCCTCTCTCTGGGATTTAAGGCGTGCACCACCACATCCAACTAATTCCACATTTTTAAAAGAGTTTCTCGTCAATGCAATGGAAAGGATTGGGGGATGGGAAGAGGGTAACAGTACAGTGGTTACTAAGGAAATGTCTAGAAGGTTATAACTGAAGTGTCCTTTTGAAGACAGAGCTCACACCCTGGCTCTTGTGGGAGAGAATGTTTGAGTAGCTTCTCCCCAGGCCCTGGCCAAGCAGGGAGGCCCACATACAGGGGAAGCCATCACCAAAGTGCCTGTCTATAGCCTCTGTGCCCTCCAAGCCATGATTTATCTTCCTGATAGGGTCTCCTTGTGTTTAGATAGGTCCCTTAGGCCGCTGAGGATGTGCGCTCACAAGGCATCATGTGACCTTGGTTCTCAACATGCCTTCTCATGTTTACACATGCATCCCACCACAGGACACAGCCGAGGTGACCCTCACCAGAACTCAGTCAATGCCCTTGAACCTCTGAAACTGGAATTAAATAAACCTCTCTCTCTCTCTCTCTCTCTCTCTCTCTCTCTCTCTCTCTCTCTCTCTCTCTTTTTAAATAAAAGTTATCCATCCTCTGGTGTTTTGTTACTGTAAGGAAAATGGGCTGATACAACTAACTACCTTTCTCTGGATTACAGGGAGGCTGGCCATCTCCCGGGTTCCTCCATCAGTGGTACCTGCCCCCATGGGAGATGCCTGCAGATTTGTGGATGGGAGGGAAACAGCAATTATGCCTCTGCACCAAGCAAGTCCAAGCGGCAGAAGTATCATCTCCTCTGAAGCACTAGTACACAGGCAGGCCTCTCAACCAACGACTACAGTTTCCATAGGCTTCCCCCGTTTCTGGGGTTAAAGGTCACCTCCTTCGCTGTGCCCTTCCTGCCACAAATAGACACGGCTTCTTGATTTTGCAAATCTCATCTTCCCATGTCATAGCTCCCTCTCTTCTTCCATCATCCTGAGACACAATTCCTGTAAAGAGTCCCTGTTTTGGGACTGGAGAGATGGCTCAGCGGTTAAGGGCACTGACTGCTCTTCCAGAGATCCTGAGTTCAATTCCCAGCAACCACATGGTGGCTCACAACCATCTGTAATGGGATCTGATTCCCTCTTCTGGTGTGTCTGAAGACAGCTACAGTGTACTTATAAAATAATAAATATTTTTTAAAAAGAGTCCCCGTTTAGCATTTAGAAGAGTTTATGTCTTCCTGACTGGTACATTAGTGGGAGGTACAAAATTGGTCTGCATGAAGCTTAAAATGTTCCTTCTCTACTGATCCTGCCTCCTGGGATGTTGAATCCCAGCTCCAACAACCAGAGTTAAACACAATCCCATTCAGGATACAAAACCACAAGACCAACAGGCTGAGGAAGCCCTTAGAGATGCTAACAGCTGCCCAATGCTGAAATCCCCATAAACATCCGGCAAGATGTTTGTAAGCCTCAGCTGACACCTTCGATGCTGGTGTATCTGTTAGCTATAGTCACAACACTGCTGTGTAACAAACCCCACCCCACCCCCCAAAAAACTTGGTTGCTTAAAAATAACAGGCATTTTCTTTTTTCTTGCTCATGGACTCTGGGCATCACTACTTCTGGGTAAAAACTGTCAGATTTTTGGTCCCAGCTGAGTTCAAGGTTCCTCCGTGCTTTCCCTCTCTAGTCTAGATTCTACCTCAATGTTCTCCTAAAAGGAGACCCCAGGAGCTCAAAGTTCCTTTGCAAGTCACATGGCCAAGGGAAACATGAAGGCTAAGAAAACAGTCTCCAGCCAAGCTCAGAGCTGGGCACAGCTTATGGAAGAGCAATGAATGGCTACATTGCTTAGGTCTGGAGGGAGTCACAGAAAGACTAGGAGAGAGGCGGGGCCTCTGAGGGACTTGTCGTGCCTACATAGCCCTTAAGGTGGGTTTATAACTCTCTCCAACGAGGTCCAGAACACCTCATATCCAAAAGGGAAGGAGGAAAAATGACTGTATCTGGGGACAGAAGGGACAGGACTCATCAGAGAATGGGACAGCAGTCAGTCAGATTAAAAGCGAACTTTTATCACATTCCCTGTGGATTAGCCCAGATGCACTATCAGGCTACAAGCATCCCCCCCACCATGTCCAGTCACAAACAAGCATCTCTCCTGGCCGTGATACATCGGCCACTCAGACTGTCAGGAGCTGAGCATCATAGCACCTCAGAGACCCAGGATGAAAGACTTGTCCCCACAAAAGCGTCCCAGCAATGGGAAGGGCACATAGCAGATCACTGGCCAGCTCTGAACGTCACCACCCTGATGTGGGCAGCAACAAGTGTCTTTCATGAACATGCCACGCCATTTCGCCAGGATTTATCGATTATCGAGAATCACACGTGCGTTCTCCACTTTAAAATAGATGAGTTCGTGCTTAGAAAGCAAAGAGCTAAAGCTAGAGGCAAAGCCATCCTGGGTCCCAGGCACTCTCTGACAGTCCCAGCCAACCAGAGTCTGTCTCTGTCTCTCTCTGTCTCGCTCTTTGTCTCTCTGCCTCTCTCCTTGTGTCTCTTTCTGTCCCTCTGTCTGTCTCTCTCCTTCCCCATGCTGCCCCCATTCATTCTTTAATAGACACAGATTGGATTGGAATCCAACTGTACAACAGAACGTGTGGATACACAGCCCACTTGACAAACCCAAGCTGACTCAGGAGCTCTGGGTCCTTGGAGGTCACCCCTACGCAAAACCCATGTCCACCCTGTGTACCCACCTGAGCCCACATTTTCATTCACCACATCTAATCCATGAGCAGGTCCCAACTCTACTCCAAAATCATCCCGAATCTACAGCTACTCTACGAACCTGCTCACCATCACGTGTCCTCTGAACTCTACCATAGGCCCCCAAACTGACCATCTTAGTTACTTTCCTATAGCCTTGAGAAGACACCATGACCAGGGAAGTCCATAGAAGAAAGAGTTCATTGGGAGCTTACAGTATTAGAAGGGTAAAACCATGGCCTTTCTGGCAGGAAGCATGGCAGCAGGCAGCAGGCAGGCAGCAGGCAGGCAGACAGCAGGCAGGCAGGCAGGTAGACAGGCAGGCAGCAGGCAGGCAGCAGGCAGGCAGGCAGGCAGACAGGCAGGCAGACAGGCAGGCAGGCAGGCAGGCAGCAGACAGGCAGCAGGCAGACAGGCAGCAGGCAGGCAGGCAGGCAGGCAGGCAGCAGGCAGGCAGGCAGGCAGGCAGGCAGGCAGCAGGCAGGCAGGCAGGCAGACAGGCAGGCAGACAGGCAGCAGGCAGACAGGCAGCAGGCAGGCAGGCAGACAGGCAGGCAGACAGGCAGGCAGGCAGGCAGGCAGCAGACAGGCAGCAGGCAGACAGGTAGCAGGCAGGCAGGCAGGCAGGCAGGCAGCAGGCAGGCAGGCAGGCAGGCAGGCAGGCAGCAGGCAGGCAGGCAGGCAGACAGGCAGGCAGACAGGCAGCAGGCAGGCAGGCAGGCAGGCAGGCAGGCAGGCAGCAGGCAGGCAGGCAGGCAGCAGGCAGGCAGGCAGGCAGGCAGCAGACAGGCAGCAGGCAGACAGGCAGCAGGCAGGCAGGCAGGCAGCAGGCAGGCAGGCAGGCAGCAGGCAGGCAGGCAGGCAGCAGGCAGGCAGGCACAGTGCCACAGCAGTGGCTGAGAGCTCACAGCTTGATCCACGAGCATGAGGCAGAAAGCGCCATCTGGGAACGACTTGGGCTTCTGAAACCTCAGTGTCTGACCCCAGTGAGACACCTCCTCCAGCAAGGCCACCTCCACACTGTTCCCAGTCAGTTCTGCTGACTAGGGGTGGCATTCAAATTCCTAAGCATATGGGAGCCCTTCTCACTCAAACCTCCACACTGAGCTGGGAACAGTGGCCCACACCTTTAATCCTGCCACTTGGGAGGCAGAGGCAGTAGATCTCTGTCTGAGCTTGAGGCCAGCCTGGTCTAGGGAGCTAGTTCCAGGACAGCCAGGGTTATACATAAAAACTCCTGTCTGAAAAAAATAAAAAAATTTTAAAAAATCAAGCTTTTCTCTCTCTGTCCCTAAGACAACAGCCAAACAAACCTCTCTTTGAGATACCATCTCACTATGCTTACCCTGACTGGCCTTTGACTCACGGTAAACCTCCTATCTCAGCCTCCCAGGGGCAAGAACTGCATTTATACACATCAGGCCCAGCCAAAGAATCTTCCTTAGGAGTAGGGGCTGGTGTGTCGACTCATATGATGTACCTGGCAGCCAATATGGCAGCAAGCTTTCCACTCCTTCCCTGTTTCCCACTTCTTTCAGCTCATTGCTGAAGAAAAGAACCGTTCCCCTCAGGACCCACCATGAGGAGAACCCAGGCTGTGGCTGAGCCCCCGGGGCACAGCGAGGGGGGACCCAAACTTGGGGAAGGCCTCAGGACTATCTGAGGTACCACAGAGAGCAAAGTCCAAGGCAGCTCAGGGCAGCCTAGGCCTATGAAGCCTAAGTCGTGATGGCGGCAGAGACCAACCATCAGGACCTTCTCCACAAGGAAGAAGTTTGGAACCTAAGGACTGCAGCAGAAACGTAACGGTTCTTCAGAGAGTCCATTGTGTCGGATGGTGTTTTTTCTGGGGCAAACACATGAAGGGGTGTTTTCCTGGAGTGGACACAGGTCAAAGGCTAAGGCAGTCCCGTGAAGGAATGTTTCGCTGAAGCAGACACAGGAGAGAGGATGTTCTGCTAAAGCAAGCACGTGAAAGGACCCGTGATGAAGAATTCTTTGCTAACAACACACATGTGCTGAGGCAAGGCCCGTGGAGGACACGTGATGTTCGGAGGGGATAATAGGGCTCCACGGAGTGACAGAGACAGAGCTTGGCTCGCTGGTACAGCTAGCTGTTCAGTGCTTATGGGTCTCATGTCTTTGCCCATCTTCTCTTCCTTGAGAGAGGCACAGCTGAGGACGTCTCCTGCTGACTCGAGCCGAGGCTGAGGCCTGGCTGTCTCTGCTAGGTCGTGCCACCGCTGCTGCAAACCTGGCTCTACCGAACTGGACTGCTGGTGTATCCATGAGGTGTTTGCAAGTAGACGGAGCTGTCGCTGTGGGGCTGTGAACTGAACTGCCGATTTGCAGACGACACAGATGGGAGTTGTTCCAAAGAACCTTTCTAAGCAGGTCCACTTCCCCTCCCCCTGTATCTTTTCCACCACCTCTGGTGGGTGGTGGGCTACAAGGGAGGTTAGAGTGTTTAAGAACCATCATTAAAAATAGGATTTGAAAGATTTAAAGTTACAGAGGACAGCGAGAAGCCAGGAAGGAGCTATGCAAGAGACTCCACATGGCCAGATTAAAGATGGCTGCTAATTTCCTTGCCTGGAGGAATCCTCCTTGTGTGCCTTGAATCCTCCTTTCTTGACTTCTAGCTCTCTCTTAGCCTACATTCCCCCCCCCCCTGAATTTCTTCTCCACTTCCTGAAGCTCCTTTTTCTTCTTTCTGGGTCCTGAGCCTCTCAACTTGCCCCTCCCTGTACCTAAACCATGAAGCCCTTCACTCTCCCTTAACGAGACAGTAACACTGGAGCCATAACGCCAGCAGTGTGGTAATGGAGACCATATTTTCTAAGCCCATTCAGGACAAAGGTCTGAGAAATTCAAGCACACTTACAGAGGTGATGGGCCAACATTTGAAATTGGGGCTGTCGTGAGCTTGGAGATGTATGTGAACAGAAGCTACAGGGGTCAGAGGAAGAAGAAATCACTGTCCCCGGTGCGGCGTGTTGGGAGGAGGACTCGGATGGGCAGTGTGGGAGAGACCTTGGACTTTGTCACTAGCACACCTGGCCTCTGTCCAAAACCCACCAGCAGTAGCTGAATGACCATGGGCAGGTGACATCACCTCTCTAAAATGGCGCCATCATTTGGAAAGATGAGTTAATAATACGGGATTAATTAGGACTTCAGGACACAAGCGATGGAACACAAAGAAAACGGAGTTGAAATTAAGAGGAATCTATTGTTGTAGAATATAAGGAGACAGATACATGTGACCTTACAGTGAGAATGGGACCTGGCTCATTTCCCTTCTGCTGCGACTTCCCAGCCAGACTGGAAAAAGCCAGACACTCAGGACTCCCAAAACCAAGTTCTCAGCACAAAGATTTATTTGCCCCAGAGAGATAAAGACAGGAGGTAGAGGATGAGAGAGAAGGGGAAGGAAACAGGGAGGGGGGGACGGATTGTGTCTCGGAGGGACAAACTACTGCTTCTAGATAGAGGTGACAGACATGGTCCATAGGAAAGTAGAGGTTTATAAAGGTAAAAGTGGAAAGCCCATGTTGGGATGAGGAGTTTAATTTTGATCGGGTATGTTAATTACGTGAACCAAAGGGAGTTTTTGATTGCGAGGCTTTGATACTTTGATAGCTGGACCTTGGTAATCAGCTTCAGGAAGAGGAAGTGGCCAAATAAGGGAACAGACCTTGGTGGCTGGCTTTAGGATGTCATCTAATGGTTTTTGGCAAGACAGAGAGTAGGGGGGAGAAGGGCAAGGCTGCCTGAGGCACGTGCTCGGGTGAGCTAAAGTGCCTTCACTAGGAGATCAAGGGTCTGTGTGGGAAGGTTTAGCCCCTTGGAGCTAAGGTCAGAGCTAAGGAAGGGACTGAGCGCTTCTCTAGCATGTGTGAGGAAGCCCGAGGTTCCGGCTTCTACAACCAGCTTCCCTGAATCCCAAAGAGAGAAGAAAGAAGAAAGGGAAGGAGGGAGGGGAGAGACTGAAGAGAAGCGAAGAGAGAAAAAGGAAAGGAACAAGATTCCTAGAACAGGATAGATAGTTAACCTCCCCCTAGCAAGGCCAAATTCCCAGGAGGCATCTGGGCCAGAGGGTCAGGTGATAAAAAGCGACCAATGAGCGAAGGCTAAGACATGCAGAAGCGACCAATCAGTGGAGGCTAAGGTTTTGTACATGCATAACTCAGCTCCATTCAGATTAGCCTGGACCCAGAGAGGAGGCGAAGGTGGTCAGTTAAACAAACAGGAAGTCACGAACTCTGAATCCCCGTGTGAAGACACTGAAGTTCAGCCCACAACAAAATAACTGATGCTACCTGTCGCCTATTTTACCACTCACTCCTCCAGGGAAACTGTTGTCTACAGCTCTTGTGGTCAATATGACTGCTTCTGGCCCAGGGCTCTCTGCTCTCTTATTCTGGGAGAGCCAGCCATACCTCACGGTACCCTCTTCCCCCGACCCAACAGTGCCAAGGGCAACTTTCTGTTCTTACCTTGGTTACCTCTCAGCAGCAAAGCTCCCATCCCCCTTTGTTTTTATTATTATTATTATTATTATTATTATTATTATTATTATTATTATTATTATTATCATCATCATCATTATCATCATCATCATCATCATTATCATTATTATTATTATTATTATTTTAGTTTATGGGTGAGAGGGTTTTGCCTATGTGCACGAATGCACGCCATGTGCATGCAGTACCTGCAGAGGCCAGAAGAGGGCAGCAGACCGCCCGGAACTGGAGTTGCCGGTCAGCCAGCGCTCTCGCTCCTAACCATCTCTTGTCCTCCTCTCCCACCTTTTGTCTTCTTGAAATTCTTTCTTCTCTCTGAGTCCTTGTCATCCTACCTCTGGATGTCTTCTAACTGTACTGGCCTGTGTTTACTGACTCCACAGTCCCCTGGACAGTGAATCTTGGCATCTTACCAGCAGCTCAGTCCTTGCTCTGACCTCTTCTCAAATGATGCCTTTCCAAGAGCCCCACCCTCTGCACGCATGCCACCTCGCAGTGGCTCTAAAGTCTTGCTCCACAGCGACTACAGCTCTACAGTCATTAGCTGGTTTGCCCCTTAACAACGAACTGTTCACTATGTGACGGGCACTGTTTTAGATACAAAGAATAAAAGACACGGCCTCTCCCCAACCCCCACCCCAACTCCCCCGTCCAGCCCGGCTCCTCCTAGCAGTTGTGGCTTCCCAGTCTAACTTTAGGCTCCGGACACCTGTGGCAGTGACTTTCAGGTGCCATTAGAACAGCATCCGCTAGTGTAACCTTGCACAGCAGTCAGAACGGCAAGGAGTTAGCGGATTCTTCCTCTTTCCTCGGCCCCTGCATCCAATCCATCAGCGGGCCGGCAGACTCCGATCATCAATCAAAGGCGAATTCATCCTCTCCATCCATCTCCGCCGCACCTGAGCTGCCTGCCCTTCCCCCGCCGCCCCTAACTGCTTCCCGGGCATCTCTGTTGCCCGTCCACCTGCTCTCTCTCTCTCTCCCCGGCAGCCAACTGAGGATGTTAAAACTATAAATCAGAGACAGCTACTCCCTGATTAAATGGCTTTCTTTAACACTCAGGATAATGTGCCAACTCCTCGCCCTGACCTCTCAAACTCCAAATGACCAGGCTGCTGTCTTCATGACATCCCCCCCACCGATGCAATCTACTCCAGGCATGACAGGTTCCCCTACTCCCCCATTCTGAAATCTGTTACCCCTTCCTGAACCATCACACTCCCATGGCACACACACCCCCAGTCCCCACCTTCATATGCCCAGCTCTATTTGTCTTAGAAAAGCCACCTCCTCCAGGAAGCCTTCCCCAAGTGCTCTATGTATAAAAAATAAGGACTCAGCCCAACTACTTATTAATATCTCAGCAGAGAACATATTGCCATTGGTGCTATTCGATTTCATTTATGGTGTACTGCTCATCAAAAAAAAAAAAAAAAAAAAAATAAGAATCTCTTTTCTGGTACAGAGAAGAAAGGAGGGAGGGAGGGTAGGAATGAGAGAGAGAGAGAGAGAGAGAGAGAGAGAGAGAGAGAGAGAGAGAGAGAACTGCCGGGTCTCCTGCCTCTGCCTCCCTCTTGCATCCCTGGTTTATACATTGATAGGGGTTGAACTTGTGGCTGAGCTCCATCCCCAGCCCACTTCTTCTATTCTCTGTACCTAAAACTGTCAGCCACGTACGCAGTGAACACTTCATAGTCCAGGGGCAAGCAAGCTAATGGCTGTAGAAAGGACAGTGCCTGATGGATGGACAAACAGACAAGTATCTGGAAGGAGAGGGAGATGGGAGAGCGCTGATGAAGAGGATGGAGTGGAGAAGGCTGCAGGGGACTCACAGGGACAGGGCAAGTGCTGCGATCCCAGGACTCCAGGGCAGGGGAGGAACTGAGTTCAAAGCCAGCCTAGGTTGCATAGTGTGACTTTGTCTCAAAAGAGTAGGCGTGGGTGGGGGAGCTGAAGAGAGATGGCTCAGCAGTAGCCAGGAGCACTCGCTGCTCTTGCAGAGGACTGGGTTCAGTTCCCAGCGCCCATGTTAGGCAGCTCACAATTGCCTGTTAACTCCAGCTTCGAATGATCCTGCGCCCTCTTCTGGCCTCTGCTGGTACTGCACACATGTGATGCACGCAGAACCAGATGTGGAGCAAGTTCTGCATGGGACCCTGAGCTCTTGGCAACATTTCCATTCAGTGGAGAAACCGAACATGACAGAAGAAAACAAGAAACCCAAATCAGTTTCCAAGCATAGCGACCCTGCTGTGGCTTGGACATGGTTTTAGTGTGTCCCCCACCCACAGGGTCATATGATGGGGATTCAGTCTTCCGTGCAGCGATGGTGAGAGACAATGGGATCTCCTGGAGGCAGGAGGTCATTGTGGGTCTCCACCCTCAGAAGAGGATTCCCATGATAGTGAGTTGTTACAAAGCCAGAAAGACTGGCGTGGTGACACATGCCTATCTTCCCAGCACTCAGATGGAAGGCTGAGGCAGGAGGATGGCAGGTTCAGGCACAGTCTGAAGTACATAGCAAGACTCCGTCCCCCACGCCCCAAAGGGGGGGAGGAAGTCACAGGTATTTTGTTATAGAAACAGAAAAGACACCAACACCAAGAACATTCCTCATTCCTTTAATTTTTATGTTCGTTTGTTTTTGATTTGGTTTTCGTTTGAAATGGGGTCTCACTGTATGGCTCTGGCTGGCCAGAAACTGCTATATAGACCAGGCTGACCTTGAACTCACGGAGATCTGCTGCCTCTGCCTCCTGAGTGCTGAGGTTAAAAGTGTGCACCACTGTACCTGGCATGTCCTTCATTCTTAAACAGAAATTGAAAAATGGGATTCATTAGACAAGTTCCAAGATTTAAACAGGAAGTAGTGGGCCAGAGAGATGGCTCAGTGGTTAAGAGCACTGACTGCTCTTCCCAAGGTCACAAGTTCAATTCCCAGCAACCACATGGTGGCTCATAACCATGTGTAATGGGATCTGATGCCCT
The DNA here is from genome assembly GCF_963924665.1 of Micromys minutus. Lineage (NCBI taxonomy): Eukaryota > Metazoa > Chordata > Mammalia > Rodentia > Muridae > Micromys > Micromys minutus. The sequence goes on from NC_137979.1 coordinate 60,117,269, forward strand.
CTTCTGGTGTGTCTGAAGACAGCTACAGTGCACTTATATATAATAAAATAAATCTTTTTTAAAAAGAAAGTAGAGGACTTGGAAGATGGTTCATTCATCCAAGCAGTTGCCACTCAAGCAGAAGGGTAGGAATTCGGAGCCCCATAATCCATGTAAAATGCTGGGTGGACTCGGTGACCTGCCTATAATTCCAACCCAGGAAGGCTGAAACAGGGAATCCTCAGAGCAAGCTGACCAGCAACCTCTGGGTTTGATTGACAGACCTTTGCCTCAATCAGATTGATTGATGATGATTCCCAGTATCGGCTTCAGACCTCAACGTTCACATGAACAGATATGCATATGTAAATATGCATATACACGTGTGCATACAACACACATATTAACACGGAAGGCCACTGCATTCACCACCATACCAATCAATGTGGTATCACACACATGAAAATGAGGGGCTGGGGGACAGAAAATTGGACTAGGGAATCTAGTTTAGTGATTAGCATCTATGAGGTCCTGGGTTCAAAGCTTGGAAGGAAGAGAAAGAGGGAAGATAGGGCAGCAGGGAGGTATGAACTGCAACCCAATCTTAGCATCAAAGAAATGTGGGAAACCATCGCATCCATGGGAAAGAACAGACCTCAATGAATAAAGAGTGCTCAGAAAACAACAACAAGGTATTCAAATTCAAATCTTGAGGCCGGAGAGGTGGCTCGATGGTTAAGAGCGCTGACTGATCTTCCGGAGGACCCAGGTTTAATGATTGGCACTGGTTTGTCTTCCAGTTTGGCCTTCGGGTTACAGAGCATTCCCACAGGGCTGCGGGTAAACTGGGGAGGAACTCAACGCCACACAAACCCGAGTGCCATGGCTGTCCCTCAAAAGGCAAACGGAATGGCTCCTGTTTGAGAAGACATGAAGTGTCCCTTACAAAATGTCCCAGTTTCTCAGTTAGGGTGACCAAAGCACAACTTGGGAAGAAAAGGGTTTATTTGGCTTCACTGGCTTGTTCCCCCTGGCTTGCTCGGCCTGCTTTCTTATAGAACCCAGGACCACCAGCCCAGGGATGGCCCCACCCACAATGCGCCAGGCCCTCCGCCATCAACCACTAAGAAAATGTCCTACAGGCTTTTCTTATGGAAAAGCTGGATCTCATGGAAGCATTTACTCAATTGAGACTCCCTCCTCTCCAGTGACTTTAGCTTGTGTCAAGTTGACATCAAACTGTCCAGCACATCTAGTTACCTTTAACTATCAACAGAGCCTAGAGTCACCCCAGAAGGGAGTCTCAACTGACATAGTTCCAAGATTACATCTGTGCGGACTTGTCTTGGTTGTTAACCATTGCTGAAGGGTCCATCCACTGTGGGCAGCACCATTCTCTATATGGGTGGTTCTGGGCTACATAAGAGAGCCAGTGAGGGCCAGGCATAATTGAACAAGCATTTAATCCCAGCACCGGAGAAGCAGAGGAAGGTGGATCTCTATGAGTTTGAGGCAAGCTGGTCTACATAGTGAGTTCCAGGCCAGCCAGGGCTACATAATGAAACCATGTCTCATAGGTGGGTAGGTAGGTGAATGGATAGAGAGATAAAGAAATAGATAGATTAAAAATAAAACAAAATAGGGCTGGAGAGATGGCTCAATGGTTAAGAGCACGGACTGCTCTTCTAGAGTTCAAATCCCAGCAACCACATGGTAGCTCACAACCATCTATAATGAGATCTGATGCCCTCTTCTGGTGTGTCTGAAGACAGCTACAGTGTCTTAATAAATCTTTAAAAAAACAAAAACAAAATAGTAAAATAGAGAAAGCCAGTTAAACAGGGGCTCAGAAGTGAGAAACCGGCAAGCACCTTTCTTCTATGGGTCCTGCCTTCAGGTTCCTATCCTGAGTTCTTACCTTGGCTTCCTCAGTGATGGATGGTGAACTGAAAGCCAAATGAATCCTTTACTCCTAATGTTGCTTTTGGTCATGTTCTGTTACAGCAATGAGATAAAACTAGAATGTGGGCGAAGACATGCTTTAATTAGACAGGTTCAAACATGTGCGGGCGGGTGCTGGGTCGCCCTGGTGAGGTTAGAATGCTGCCAGTCCCATCTCCCCTTAACCAAGGCTCCCTGGTAGGTCCATTCAAGGTGAATAGCTCATCAGCATTAACCTAGCAAAGACGCGGGCTGGGGCTGGGGCAAAGGCGAAGCTTGTAGCTTGATAAGTGGGACTTTACTATTAGGTTTCAAAGGCCAGTCAGGCTGAATGAAGCATCCGAGGGTCCGGACCTGGGACTGAGGTGTGGACAGTTGTCCAGACCTGAAAGTACCTAGCCTTGGAGATCACAGGGATCACTTGAGAGTTTCCAGAGGAAGGGCCACTATCCTCACTGGCAGCAAGTACCCCGATGTTCTTGTGTTGACTTTCAGCACAGCTGCCCTCTCTCTGGATCAAGCCCCATCTTCCCCTAGACCTTTGCCCAAACCAGGCGTCTCTCCACTGCCCAGGTTCTTCCTGTTGGAACTACGGGCCCTCAGAAAGCTTGTTAGGCACTAGTAAGTGTGATCAACTAATTCACAGTGAAGTGTTAACAAACAAAAATGGTTTATCCCTCCTCGGGGCATTTTCTTTTAATGGAGTCTCTGGCTGACAAATATTTACCGAACAATCTATTACATGCAAGAAACTATGTAAAATTCCTAAGGGAAGCCAGGGCCTGACCTAAATAAATCACAGTCTCTAATGACGGGACTCGAGACTCTGTGGGGAAGCAACCAAGGGAGGCAGCCGATAACCTCTCTTATCTCCGTGTAACAACCTGAAGCCTGTAATCCACCGCCACCGCCACCACCGAGCTCCAATGAAGGCCAGGAGCCCTGAGTGCAGACTTTTCTAGGACTGCCTTTAGGGGTTCAAGACCCAATCCCTGCCTTACATTTGAAGATCCCTAGCTCTTGTGTGAGAGCCCGGAGGAAAGTCGGTGTGTGCGTGTGCATGTGTGTGTGCCTGTGCTGTGCGTGTGTGTCTGTCTGTGTGTCTGTCTTTCATCCTCTGATGTCTGTATGGGGGCCCCCTTGTCCTTCACACTCCAATGTCCCTCTTCTACCTCCACCTCTACAACCTGCATTTGGTACATCTTCCGCAGCCTCTGGGTCACGTAAAGCTCTACCAGGAGTAAAGCCTGGAGCACGCGGAAACATGGGAGTGTGCGTTCCAGGGGGTCTGATGTGGTCCATACTTTTGATTCTAGGTGAGGTGGGTTCTCCCCAGCATGGCAGGCTTTCTCCTCTCCCTCCCCATCTGACATTGTCTTTCCTTTTTCTCAGCCAGGAAGCGAAGATATAGGCTACCAGCTACTGCTCCCCGGATCTTCTCCTTCAGGACCCCATCTTGCCTCTCTGCCAAGCCTGATTCCCCAGTACCTCCCTCTCCTCGCTGACACACACGTCTGCAGTTGGACAGGATGGAGGTAGTGTGATTCTGAACTCCAGAGACCCTCAGACGACTCTCTACATAAAATACGGGAAACTCTTATCTAGGCCTCAGTTCCCACCTATAAAATAGACACCCAGTCACATCTACACTCACCCCACATGTACCACCAGCTAGAACCTCCCTCGAGGAATCCATCCCCAGCTCCATCTGTTAAGAAACACTGGCATCTAGTGGCTGAATGTGGGACCTGCATCACGAGTCTCCTTCCAAGAACAGGGTCCGAGGGAGCAAAAGCCGACCCCTCCCACGCCCCAGGACTTTCTAAACCACCAAGCAACCCCAACCCCAACCCCCATCTCACGCTTCTCTTAGATGGTTTCATCCCGCCCCTTCTGAAAAGCCCCCAGGCTCCCTAGGTACCACGAAAGTCACGAACCCCTTTTAAAAATGGTCACGTATGCCTAGCTCTTGCTAAATGTGTCCCAGACGCTTACTGTTGAAAAGAGAGATGTCATAAATGAAACAGGCCGTGGATAATCCACAGAGTGAGTCATTAGGAGCCGAGTCTAAACCCGTGTGCCAGAAGCCAGCAGCGCTCCCGGTACCTCCTCAGGGAGGGGCGGGCAGTAAAGTGAGCAGGGCTGTTTCCCCACCCCCAACCCCGGCCAGCTGCCAATCATCCATCTGACAGCCACGCGGGCGTGTGGACCACAGCTGCTTACTCAGCACTCCAGGTGCCAGGCGTGGCACCAGGCAACCGACAGTGTACAAGTGCGTGTGTGTGTGTGTGTGTGTGTGTGTGTGTGAATGCACACCTGTATATCTGTGTGTCTGTGTTCACAAAAGGCTGCACAGCACGAGTCACTGTCAGACATAAGCAAGTGAACCATAGAAATAATCTAAATTCATTTATTCAACAAATGCTTCAGAGCCCCTGCTGTGTAAACTCGAGGAGCTGCCTCCCTCCCTCACTGGGCTCCCTCCCATCCTCCCACCTGTCACCTCCACCTCTCCAGCCTCCTTGCCTCCAAATGACCCACTTTCCCTCAATATTGCCTTTTCTCTACACAGCCCTGCAACCCTGGGACCCAGCACACAGGAGGTGCCTGATGTGTACTTATTGAAGTCATCAATCTAATACAGTACCTACCCAGAGTGGAATTCCTTCTGAGAACCTTCCGGATGGCTGGATACCTCAGGCCTCCTCAGACACGCCCACTGATGTGTGCTCAGCGTGCCCTAGGTACTTAAATAGAGCTGGTCTTTGAGGCAAGGAGCATAAGTTCACCATGGGTTTCCCTTCGTGGCTCTTAGGCTGGTTAATGGAAGAGGAGAAAGGCCCCAGATGGGCCTGGGTTTCCTACCCGCTTCTGTCCTTCTCCCTTCGGCCCACAGTGACCACAGATGACCTCTTCCTGCACCCTAACTGCCGGCTTGCTTTCTTGTTACTTTTCGATTTGGTTTTGGTTTGGTTTCAAGACGATGTAGCCCTGGCTGTCCTGGAACTCACTGTGTAGACCAGGCTGGCCTCGAACTCAGGAGTTAGTGCAGCACCAACCAAAGTCTTTGTAAGTCAGATACCAGGGCAACAGGAGGGAAGGTGGCCATGTGTCTATAGAGGCAGAGAACTGAGGGACAAGCCAAGGCCACCAAAATTTCACAGAAGCAAGGAATGGGTCCCCACCCCTCCCCCCACCTCCACCCCCAACCCCCAGAGCCTCATCAGGAAGCTCAGACCTGCTGACAGCTGAATCTCAGACTCTAGGACAGAGAGAAAAATCCACTTATGACATTTCAGGCCAACTTAGCAGTGGTTGTTTCCTGGTGGCACTGGGAAGGGAACAGGGACAGCACATGTGCCCCTTGCCAGCTGCCCAAAGGGAGGTAAAACTTGGTCTGGAAGACCAGAGTGGTGTTTCTGGCAAGTTTGTGGCCTTCAACTTAGCCCCTGGGGTTGCCTATTGAGGAGAGCTTTTTTTTTTTTTTAATTTATGGATTTATTTTTTTATTTATTAGTTTATTTTTATGTATGTGAGTACACTGTCGCTGTCTTCAGACACACCAGAAGAGGGCATCAGATCCCATTACAGATGGTTGTGAGCCACCATGTAGCTGTTGGGAATTGAACTCAGAACCTCTGGAAAGGCAGTCAGTGCTCTAACCACTGAGTCACCTCTCCAGCCCTTTTTCCTTTCTTTTTTATTTATTTATTTTTTTTTTTTTTTATTTTGGGGGGAAGTTTTTTTTTTAAGGCAGATAACATCTAAATAAGTAAACGAATCTTTCGAGCATGGTACCTCCATCCTATAATCTCAGTATTTGTGAGGCTAAGGCAGGAAGACAGGAAAGTAGTTCAAGGCCATCCTAGGTCTGTATACAGAGTAGGTTTCAGAGCAATCTTGACATCAAAGACCCTCTCTGTCTCAAAAATAAATAGATAAATCCCTTGGTGGACCCTAATGACCATCTCTCTCCTCTTCGAATCTGATAAATTAGTAAGACCTGGAGTGTTTCATAGTCACTCGGGAAAACATGGAAACTGTCAGGAAGCCGCAGTCCTGGGCCTTGGTGGAAGCACACAAGAGCAGGCTGGGCTGTTTGTTTGCTGTTTTGTTCGCCTAAGACTAGGACAGGGTCAGGATGACAGGATCCCCTGACTGGGTCTTCCCTTGTCTAATTTAATTGTCTGAAGTTGAAAAGCACAGTCAGTGCCCCGGCTTTTCTCCTGCCTCCTGGACCCTTCGCTCTCTGAGACATCTTCTCTTTTCTATTATGGTTTTTCAGGACAGGGCCACACTGACGGGGATCTGCCACCTTCCGCTGACTTTTAGACGAAGTCATCTGCACGCCCCACCCCGACCCCCTCATCCCCCCCACCCCCACCTCCCCATCCCCCCACCCCCGCCGCCAGTGGACAGAGAACCTGGAGCCCAGCTGCCTGCTCCGTCCGTCCATCCGCAGCATCCCACCCTGAATCCCCTTCAACAGCAAATGTCCCGCAGCCCCTTCCAGCGGCCGCAGGTCCGATTCGTGCGACTTTGATGTGTCCACTCTGTCCTACCACCTGGGGAAGCCCCACCCCACACCTCGGTTCACAGAGCGGAGAGTCCAGCTTGCTTTTCCTGGAGACTCTTTGAAGGCCTCCTTCAAAGCCGGCCGCGTGGTGAGCGCTACCTAGCGGCAGACGCCCTGAGGGCTGCCTCCAATTACGCAGTTCCACAGAGGGGCAGCCCTGTCCCCCATCCTCTACAGCCTGGGTGGTTGCACAGCGGGACTGAGGTCCAAGCATGGGGCAGAGCTGCAGACAGGACTGTGCAGTACAGTCGGCAGCCGAGAGCCTCTAGAACCTCCAGCCACTACCCAGCCTCAAGCCAGACAGAGCTGGGTCGGCATGGAACTTTCTCCAAATAACAGGAGCTTCGAAAGGAAAGGTTGTGGTGGTGCTGCCATCTAGAACATTCCCCAGGCTTGTGGCTAAGGGTGCCTGTGCTCTCTGCCTCCCCCGCCCCCGATATTTATTAAGCAACAGGTAACTGAGCCACCCTCTGCCCTAGGCCAGTTTAGGGAAGGGAGTTTTTGGTTTGGTTGATTTGGGGGTTGGTTTGTTGCCAGTTGTTGTTTTATTTTTGTTTTGTTCTGAGACATATATATACTTGTAGCTGTCTTCAGACACACCAGAAGAGGCATCAGATCTCATTACAGATGGTTGTGAGCCACCATGTGGTTGATGACATTTGAACTCAGGACCTCTGGGAAAGCAGTCAGTGCTCTAACCACTGAGCCATCTCTCCAGCCCTGCTGGGTTTGTTTTTGTAATTCTGTATGTGTGGGCATTTTGCCTTCATGTATATATATGTACATCGCGTGTAGGCCCGTGTCCTTCAAGGCCAAAAGAGAACCTCTGATCCTTTGGAACTGGGGTTACAGATAGTTCTCTTAACCACTAAGCTACCTATCCAGGTCCTAGGCACAGTTTTCACACTACACACACACACACTACACACACCTATATACTACCCACACATACACTAAACACATACACACATATTGTATACATACATATACCACACACACATAAATACTATCCACATACACACTACACACACATATACTACACATACACATACACTACATACACATACATATTACACACACATATACTACACACATACATATACCACCCACACATATAGTACACATACACACATATTACACACACATACTACTTGCAGACATACGTTACACATACTACACAAACATACACATATACTATACACTACACACACATATACTCACACATAAACATACTACACACACATATACACATATCACACACACATATACTACTTACACATACATATTACACACACACATATACTACACACACATATACTACCCAAACACACACTACACACACATATTACACACACATACTACATACACATACACTACATACACAAACACTACATACATATACATATACTACACACACACTATATACATATACATACAGTACACACACACATACACTACACACACATACTACATGTACATACACACCACACACATATACTACATGCACATACACACCACACACACCACACACATATACTACACACACACCTACTAAACACCACACACACACACACAGACACACACACACACATACCTAGCAGCCTTTCTGCACTTGGGTTTCAGGGTTGAGCCTCTCCCTGAGTTGTCTTGATTCAGAGTCTGTTTCTGGCTCCTCACCCACCCTCTCTCTGCTTCAATCTGCCAGATTCTTAAGAACACACAAATCTCCTTTCCCATTAGCAAGACCATCAAGACAGCTGGGGGCAGTGGAGCCCGAGCTCCTCCCGCTGCCTCATACCCTGCGGTTTCCACTTCCATGCCAAACGCCCCATCCCAGGCGGTGAAGACTGTAAAGCTTCTGGGTCAGCAGGGAAGACCCCAGAAGTAGCAAGGGGCCCCAGAACTATGCCGTGCCCTCCTGCCCTGGTGAGAATCTGAGCCTAATCTCCACCCCGTGGCCTGTGACTTTAGATCATGAGGCTGAATCTCATCAACAAAAAATTTGAAGCCATTAAAATACAATAAAAGAGAAATTAAATGTAATCACTCCGTAAATTATAACTAATTGAAACATCAATTGTAATTTTTATGATCTGCATTCAAGTGAGTGATACCAGCAGTCGAAAAATACAAGTTAAATGGTGGAGAGGAACCGTCCTGCTCTGCCCGGTAGCCCCAGCCTCCACTGGACCCCTGCCAACAGCTCCCTTCTCTTCCCTTCCAGACTCTCTCCAAACACAGTCTCTTCTGGAAGATTCCATCAAGGGCTTGCTCTTCATGCCATGGGACCGCCATGCCTCGCCTTCTCCTGACACCCTGGAGAGAGCTGCTTGGCTTTCTGTTTCTCCACAGGATCAGGATCTGGGCTCCCCACCCATCGCCTCAGGCCTAGGAGCCAAGCACCGAGCTTAGAAGTGTCAGGACGCGGAGCCTGAAGGACCCCAGTTTTCTCGTACCCCACACCGACTCTTTTATCTATCTACACAGTAGCCAACTAGTAGGACCTTCAGACCCAGGTCAGCTGACCATCTCAACTCCTCCCGGCTGGCTCCAGCAGCTCTGGCTTAGGTAGTGGCACCTTACCCGCGCAAGTAGGTCACTAGCAGAGAGTTGTACCCATTGCTGGTCCCCATCCTGTTCAGCTTTCTCATCCAACAGAATCTGAACAGCTGCTCTGCCCCACCTCCGGCCATGATGCGGGCCATGAGGGGCTACCACAATCCCTCTGAAACCCTGAGCTTCCCGTAAGTTGTCTCTGCCGGGCATGTTATCACAGCATTGGGAAAAGTAACTAACCTAGTTGTGACGGCAACAAGGTGAGAGACCCGTCACTGTCACCCCACCGAACCGGCCATACACGGGAGTCTCCTTCCTACTGCATGTGTTCAGGGGCTGAGAGCTTGGGTCGTCGTTAACGTGCAGTTCAGGGGCTAGTACTGTAGCTTCCCTTGTGAGCACAAGAGCAAGGTTCCATCCCAAAACTTTATAAATCAGGTGCCAGTAATCCCAGCACACACGACTCCCAGGAAGGCAGGAGTTTCAAGGTCATCCTTGGCTACTGTACTGTTTAAGAACCATCATTACAAATAGGATTTGAAAAAAAAAAAAAAAAGAAAGAAAGGTGGGCTGGAGAGATGGCTCAGCGGTTAGAGCACTGACTGCTCGTCCAGAGGTCCTGAGTTCAAATCCCAGCAACCTCATGGTGGCTCACAACCATCTGTAATGGGATCTGATGCCCCCTTCTGGTGTGTCTGAAGACAGCTACAGTGAACTCATATAAATAAAATAAATCTTTGAGAAGAAAAAAGAAGAAATGAAAGTTACAGAGATAGATGAATAAATTCACTTGGATAAACAGGAGGGATTACTAGATAGATAAGTAACTGGGTGGACGAGGGGCAAGTGATAGGTAAGAAGGTAAGTGTGACATATACTCAGCCCAGGGAGTGGCACTATTAGAAGGTGTGGCCTTGTCGGAATAGGCGTGACCTTGTTGGAGTAGGTGTGTCACTGTAGGTGTGAACTTTAAAAGAGTCATGGTGTCTGTTCACAGCAATAAAACCCTAACTAAGACAGCAGGTGATGCGCTAGTGGGTGTGTGCGAGGTGAATGAATATGAATGGAAAGACATATTGGTGGGTGGGTTCATGGGAGTATGGGCGAGTGGCTAGGCAGGTAATAGATGGTGCATGAATGGATGGAAGCAAGGGATGGATGAGCAAATGGGAAGACTAGGTTAGATAGATAAATAGAAGGATGGATGTGTAGATGGGTGGGTGGATGGATGGTGGTCAGGTGTCTTATTTTTCTATTTCTGTGGCCAAACACCACAACTAAGGCAATGTATATAAAACAGTGTTTAATTGGGCTTATGGTTTCAGACAGTTAGAATCCATGATGGTAGAGAGGAGGCATGGCAGCAGGAACAGCTGAAAGAACACAGCTCCACCCACAGGTAGGAGGCAGACAGAACTAGGTGGATATGGCATGGGCTTCTAAAACTGCAGAACCCACCCCCAGTGACACACCTCCTCCCGGGAGGCCACACCCCCAATCCTTCTCAAACAGTTCTACCAACTGGAGGCTGAGTATTCAAATGTACATGAGTATTCAAATGTACAAACCTATAAGGATCATTTACATTCAAGTTACCGCAGCAGGGGATGGATAGATGAGGGTGGGGGGACTGGACACAAGCTGCAGACAAGCAGATTTCCTGATTCCAAACATCCCTGGACTTGTGAAAGGCCAGACACAGCCATCTGTGAAGTTGCCTATCCCTGCTAAAACCTGGAGAAAGAGTAATAATGAAAGGTAAAACAGCAGAAGCCCACGGCTCCTCCGTTCCTGGGTTACAAAGTGCCGGGGTCTCCCCAGGGCTGAGATTTGTAGTTCCTGGTTAAATGCGGGAGTTTAATGGGCATGCTGAGGAAATGCTCTTTGGCAAGAGGTAAATGTCTCCCCTGCGCCCACAGCAGTCATTACTTCTGTGAAACAATCTCTCTTGAATGTGCTCCGGGCTGGCAGGTAGGGAGGAGGCTCTGGACAGGGAAGATAGCATGGAAAGCCAATACCACAGCAATCTGAAGAAGGCCAAGGGCAGTTCTTGTAGGAATATGAGGAAGAAGAGAGAGCTAGGGGTCAGCCATGATAGCAGAAACCCACAGTGAGGATGCTGAAAATTACAGAGTTCAAGGCCAGCCTGGGCTGTGTGTGTGTGTGTGTGTGTGTGTGTGTGTGTGTGTGTGTGTGTGTTTCCACATATGCCATAATATACAGTCAGTATACAGTCAATCTTCCACCATGTGGAGCCTGTAGATCAAACTCAGGCTTTACTCACTGAGCTGTCTGACCAGCCCAGTTGTTTGATGTCTTAGTTAGGATTTTACTGCTATGAACAGACAACATGACCAAAGCAAGTCTTATAAAGGACAACATATATTTGGGGCTGGCTTATAGGTTCAGAGGTTTAGTTCATAATCATCAAGGCAGGATCATGGCAGCATCCAGGCAGGTAAAGCACAGGAGGAGCTGAGAGTTCTACATCTTCATCTGAAGGCTGCTGGTGGAAGACTGACTTCCAGGTAGCTAGGGTGACAGGCTCAAGCCCACATCCTCAGTGACACACCTACTCCAACAAGGCCACACCTTCTAATCCTGCTACTCCCCAGGCTGAGCATATACAAACCGTCACATTTGATTTTGAGAAAGTCTCTCTATGCAACCGTGCCTGGTTTGTAGACTCACTGTGTAGACTAGGCTGACCTCAAACTTGGGAGCAGACTCCTGCCTTAGCCTCTCCGAGGCTGGAATTACAGGAACATGTCACCAAGCCCATCTTTCACGACATCTGGAGTCATATCATTCTCCAGTTAGAGGCCCTTCCTGTACCTTTTTATGTTTTTTTAAACATTAGTCAGTGTGTACGTGTGTGCACATACACACATACACACATGCACGTGCACACACAGAGAACAACTCTCTCAGGATGCAGTGCTTGCCTTCCAGCTCAGCAGCCAGCTTAGTAGCAGGTACCTTTCCTTACCCTCTGAGCCATCTCCACAGCTCTGCTCTGTGTCTTGCAGCATCCTGAGCAGCACTCTGGCCTCTACCCTCCCCAGCTGCATAAATCAGAATGTCTACCAGTGGTCTGCAGAGGGAGGCACAAAATTATCCACCACCCCAACTGATTCAATCATAAGAACAGGCCCAACTCATTTTTTAAAAGATTTTATTTATTTTATGTATGTGAGTACACTGTCACTGTCTTCAGACACACCAGAAGAGGGCATCAGATCCCATGGTTGTGAGCCGCCATGTGGTTGCTGGGAATTGAACTCAGGACCTTGGCAAGAGCAAGCAGTGCTCCTAACCACTGAGCCATCCCTCCAGCCCCAGTCCTGGCTCATTAAAAGGGCAAATTGAAGGACTCACATTGGCTCTCAGTGACCCAGGTGGAACCCGCAGCTCCAAGGCCACCCTGACCTAGCCTAGCACATGTCATTTGTCAGCGGTCCAGCATCAAGTGAACCTGAGGTGCCGCAGGTGGAGGTGATTCGTTCAGGAAACCTTAGAGAGCTGTCCCCCTGCTCCAGAGAGATAAGAGAGAGTGCCTGCCCGCCACTGAGATCGGTTTTCAATTAAAATGATTAGCACTGTTTGCTTAGACTCTACAGATGTATAGGATCTATAATAGCATGACTTTAAAGAAATAGAGTGGGGGAGGGGAAACAATTCAGCCCAAATTGAAAAAAGTCCCCCTGTAATTACGAGATTGGAGCATAGTCACCCACCGAGGGGGGTCAATAATGGGAAATCTAAGCACCACTGTTGGCTGAGATTACAGTCCGGAATCACTCCATCTTGGAGTTTAATTTTCTTTCTCTTTGGCTCATCATCACGAGATACCAGCATGAGAGGGGTGGGTAATGGAGCTGGGCCACAGCAAGGAAGCGCGCACACACACACACACACACACACACACACACACACTAACTCACTCACACTCACACACACATATACACACTCACTCACTCATGCAGACTCAGACACACACACAAATACACACTCACTCATTCACACTCAACCGCACACACACACTCAAGCACACTTACACACACAAATATACACTCACTCATGCACACTCAGACACACACACATGCACACTCACACACACACAAATACACACTCACTCATGCACACTCACACACACACACTCATATCTGACCCTCTGTAGAAAATATTTACTGCTATGTAACTGATTTCCATGTACTATCAACTTAAAATGGCCCACATTTATTAGCTCAGAGCTTCTCCCTGGTCTGATGGCTGTCGAGAGTCAAGCAGTGTGTCTGTCCTAGGATTCCCCCACCCACGGCTGAGCTCATGTATAGCCAGGCTGGTTCTTGCCTCAGACTCAGGGAAGGTCCTTCAGGTGGACAGACTCGTTCCCATAGAGTGGTAGAGCCGAAGGCAGCTTGGTTACTCGACTCTGATGTCCAAGTTCTCTGAAAGCCCTCACCTGGTTGGGCCTGGCCCACTTAGATAACAGCCCTTCTGACTCACTCCTTAGGATTTTAATTCTTTTTAATATTTACTTTACATATGTGAGTACACTGTAGCTGTCTTCAGACACACCAGAGGAGGGTATTGTCCATTACAGATGGTTGTGAGCCACCATGTGGTTGCTGGGATTTGAACTCAGGACCTCTAGATGAGCAGTCGGTGCTCTTAACCACTGAGTCATCTCTCCAGCCCATGTTGAGGATTTTAAATGGCACACTTGCACAATCCCCTTCCTTGGGCTATATTTTATTTACTAGAGTCAGGGAACATGCTTTCTGTTGTGATTACAGGATGTCGCCAACTGGGTAAATTATAAACAAGAGAAGGTTACTTAATTCTTAGCTCTGGTTCAAGAACAAGGCACCAGCCTCTAGAGAGCGTTTTCCTGCCATATCTCGACCCAGCAGAAGAGCAAGTGGAGGTGGCGAGGGGTCGGGGCTGGATCCATCCTGGTAACAACAATCTATTAAGAGTGGTAAGCCCTGTGGTCAAATCACCAAAACGTACTAATTCTTAATGTCACCACTCTGGTATGTGTGTGTGTGTGTGTGTGTGTGTGTGTGTGTGCGTGAGGGGGAGAGGGAGGATTTAATTTTATCTTATGTGTATAGCTGCCTGAATCTATGTATGTGCACCGCATGGGAGCAGTACCCACAGAGGCCAGAAGAGGGCGTCATATTTCCCCCTGAAACTGGAACTACAGAACCAAACCTGGATCCTCTGCAGAAGCATCCAGTGCTCTTAACTCCTAGGCCATCTCGCCAGCGCCATGTTTGTTGGGTTTGAGACAGGGTGTTATGGAGCCCAGGTTTTTCTTGATCTCCTACTCCTCCTGCCTTGGCCTCTCGGGTGCTGGGATTATAGGTGTGTCCCACCATGCCTTGGTACTCAGCAGTGGAATCCCAAAGAGTGTCAGAGGGGACATTCAAACACAGCAGTGTCCCCTCCACACTCAGAGAAGGGCATGATGCCAAGGAGCAGATACTGCCAACCACACCCTCTCCCACAGCCCTTCCCAAACTCAGGTTCCCAGATTCCCAGAGCTGAGCCATGAGAAGATGACCCATCCTAAGCCACCCCCAAACCCACAGTCCCTGAACCATAACCTGCTGGACAGGCCCCATGTCTTAGTCAGGGTTCCCGTTGCTGTGAAGAGATGCCATGACCAAAGCAACTCTTATAATGGGACAACATTTACTCAAGGCTGGCTTACAGGTTAGAAGTTCAGTCCATTATCATGAAGGTGAGAGCATGACAGTGTCCAGGCAGATGTGGCCCAGGAGGAACTAAGAATTCTATATCTTATTCTAAAGGGAACCAGAAGACTGTCCCCCACACAGATAGGAAGAGAGTCTCAAAGCCCTCCCTTAGAGTGACACACTTCCTGGTTGTACAACTCCCTGGGCTAGGCATATTCAACCACCACAACTCAGTAAACAATCCCACTACCAACCATCACTGATCAGGAACCTTCTGGTGTGGGAGAAACCACTGAGAGCAGGATATCTTGGTTTTTGTCTTGTGCTCTCTCCTGACTTCTCTGTCACCTTCATTGTGTCCCAAGCCCCAGGCAAGGTCCTAGCTTCTCTGACCCAGTAGCCTTCCTTAGGTACCTTCCTTATTCCCAAGGCACAAGGAAGGATGCAAATGAGCTCCCCGGTAGATGAGAAGAGAAGCCCACTGTCGTCCCCAGACACTCATTCCTTCTTTCATGGTGCTGCTTGACTTCTGAGTTTAAAGATGGCTGCCACTGCACCAGCCATCACATGCACAGACCAGCCAACAGAAAGGAGGAGAGAACAGAAAAAGCATGCCCATTTCCTTTGACCCCACTTCTCCTCGCACCGCATTGGCTGCGAGTAATTCATACAGTTGCAGATAAGCACAATGAATTCTGGACCATGTAGTTTTACTCTGGATAATAGTCTACAATGGAAAAATAACCTCGTGGACACAGGAATTTCCTAATTCCCCTCTCTATCTTAGGTATCAACAACCTCAGGACAGGAGGGGTCTTGGGCTACTTCCTGTCGCTGAGAGTTTCATGTCACAGTCTCCCACAGCAGGGCAGCACAGCAGCAGAAGCTTGAAGGAGCCGGCCCTACCCACAGTCGAGGATCAGAGACCTCCTGGAACGGTAGCGTGTGCTCTTAACACCCGCACTCTGGCAGATCTCTAAGATCAGAGCTAGGCTTCTCAATTATTATTATACTATTAACACACACACACACACACACACACACACACACACACACACACACGACTGACAAGAGTCCAATTTGTGTCCCTGTGCATACATATTTAGGGCTGAGTGTTTTGGATTAGCTTTTCCCTGGAGAAAATCTCTCTCTCTCTCTCTCTCTCTCTCTCTCTCTCTCTCTCTCTCTCTCTCTCTCTCTCTCTCTCTCTCTCTTCTCTCTCTCTCTCTCTTCTCTCTCTCTCTTTCCTCTCTCTCTCTCTCCTCTCTCTCTCTCTCCCCTCTCTCTCTCTCTCTTCTCTCTCTCTCTCTCTCTCTCTCTCTCCCCTCTCTCTCTCTCTCCTCTCTCTCTCTCTTCTCTCTCTCTCTTCTCTTTCTCTCTCTCTCTTCTCTCTCTCTCTTCTCTCTCTCTCTTCTCTCTCTCTCTTCTCTCTCTCTCTCTTCTCTCTCTCTCTTCTCTCTCTCTCCTCTCTCTCTCTCTCTCTCTCTCTCTCTCTCTCTCTCTCTCTCTCTCTCTCTCTCTTATTGCAGCCATTGATTGTCCTTAGCTCTTCATATAGCAATGAATGACCTTGTGGTATTTGCTCTGTCCACGTTGGCGTGTCCTCTGGCACGGACTCGGTATTTTACACAATCCAGGATCCCTGCCCTGGGAACGGTCTCACTCACAACAAAGACACCTCCTCACATCAGCCATAATCGAGGCAACTCCTCACGTGTATCCTCAGAGGCTAGTGTCAGTCTAGAGTCTCTCACAGGTATGCCTGGAGGCTTGCCTTCTACAGGCGCCTAGCTTCTGTCAGGCTGGTAACACTACACACTATAGGTGCTTTCGTTTGTCTGGTTTCTGTTTTGTTTTGTATCTGAACGCTTGGTTTCTCTTTCAGTAGCTGGACCATCATTCTATAGCCTTTGACTGCTTCGTCGAAACCAGTATTTGAGACTAAGGAGGCAGCTTAGTTGGGGAAATGTCTGTGTAGTATACTCAAAGCCCTAGGTTTGATTCTCAGGATCACATATAGACTGGGAATGGTGGTGCATGCCCATAGTCCTAGCACTTAGAAGGGGGAGGCAGGAATATCAGGAATTCATGATCATCCTTAGCTAGATCAAGGCCAACCGGAGATACACAAGACTCCATCCCAAAACAAACAAACAACCCCCTGGGACGTAGCACGAATGCTCTCTCTGTCTCAGTCTCTCTGTCACTGTCTCTCTCTCTCTCTCTCTCTCTCTCTCTCTCTCTCTCTCTCTCTCTCCATTTATATTTGCCACTTCCTTCCTTCACCCCTTGGAAATTCTTGTGTCTTCTACAGACCTGGGCTTGTGGTCAGCATCCAAATTTTACCAAGAAAAACACAGATGCTACAAGCAAAGTGCTCACAAGCCATCAGGAAGGTCCCAAGGAAATGCGACCTTTGACACACTGTCCAGGCACAGTGAGCATGTGTCGGCGGTGGGTCCCGCCCCTCCTGCGACTGTGCTTGTGGATGGGGGAGGGGGGAGCCCACCTGAGCCAAGGAAAGAAAAAACAAACTTCAGGAGCAACTGAGAAGCAAGGGAAACTGGGACCCTAGGAAATCGGAAACCTGGGGCTTTGCGCTGTCCGTGGTGCTGACGCCCTTCAGCACGTGAACCACTGTGGGCTGACACTCAGGGGCGGGCGCGCAGGATGGCGGTGGCGTGGCACTTAGCTACACATTTCATTTTTGTAACGACCTTCCTGTTTCACCTCTCAGTCTCGCTTGTCAGTCTGTGACCATTAAATTCCTCATTAGCAAACGAGATTTGGATGGGCTCATTAAGATGAGGAATGGCCCCGAGGTGCAGCTGGCTGGGGGTGAGCCGGAATGCGTCTTTGCCTTCTTTAGTTTTCTGTCTCCTTTATTAAAAAATAATGCATCCTGCATTCTGAGCACTGGGCTCCATGTCTACTGCCACGCTGAGGCAGTCCCCCTACCCCCCAGTTTTTCAGAGGAGCAGTTTAAGGGATGGGCAGAACAACAAACAGCAACAGGGGTGCTGACCCCTGTGGATCCCCAAAATCACCCACTTGGAGCCTGGACCTTTGTTACCTTATTAAAGCTCAACCCTGGATGTGCTGTGTCAGGGCCTTCTCAGCTCCTCTCCCTCCTCTTCTCCTATCTCTCCCATATAGCCCCAACCTCACACTGTGGCATTCGGCAAGTGGCTCCCACCAGCTCCTCAGAGCATCTCTGTACTGAGTATATATGCCAAAGGAATCCTCTAGTGTTGTAGGCAAAGGGTTCAGTCAGAAAGCAGACTCGGGGCTGGGGATGTAGCTCAGTTGGTAGAGTGCTTGCTTTAGCATGCATGAAGCCTTGGATTCGATCCCCAACACTGTCTAAACTTGATTTAGTGGTGCACACCCATAATCAAAGTATTTGGAGGTAGAGGCAGGAGGATCACCTTTGGCTACATGGGATCCATGCAGCCTTGTCTCAAAAGGAACAGGAAGCAGAAGTCACCGCAGAAGGCCTCAAGCAACCGCCAATGCCCACTGAGGCTGACAGGTCCCTGAGGGTGCCGCACACTTCCAGACTTGTCTCTCGGGACCACACTTTCATATGCTTGCTTTATGCCTCCTTGTGGTTTCTCTTTCTTGCAGGAGGAGGGCCTCCAGCCACCTATCAAGCCCAGCCAAGATTCCAGTCCTATTTCCACATGCCTACAATTCAGGATTTTATGCCCATCCAGGACCCCTCAGCTTTCTGTCAATCAAAAACACGAAACTCTCCCCTCAAAGGAAATAAGAGCAAGTTTGTTCTAGAACCAAATATGTATGAGCATGGCCTGGGAGCACAGACTTCAGTTACCCCTAAATACCATACTCTATAAAAAGTCCTAAATCAAGATACCTGGGGAGATGGGGAGTTGGCTTCGTGGTCAAGAGAGCTTGTAGCTCAAACGTGGAGACTTGAGTTCAGATCCTAGCATCTACTCAGGACAGACCACAGTGCCTGTCAACTCCAGCCACAACGGATCTGATGACCTCTTCTTCCATGTGCATTCACACACAAACACAAGCAGACACTCACACAAACACAGGCATACACACACAAACACTGGCATTTACACACAAACACAAGCAGACACTCACACAAACACTGGCATTTACACACAAACACAAGCAGACATTCACACAAACACAGGCATACACACACAAACACAGGCATTCACACACAAACACAAGCAGACACTCACACAAACACAAGCATACACACAAACACAAGCAGACATTCACACAAACACAGACATACACACACAAACACTGGCATTCACACACAAACACAAGCAGACACTCACACAAACACAGGCATACACACACAAACACAGGCATTCACACACAAACACAAGCAGACACTCACACAAACACAAGCATACACACAAACACAGGCATACACTCACACAAACACAGGCATACACACAAACACAGGCATACACACACAAACACAAGCACAGACACAGGTACACACACACATGCACACACAGAGAGCCACACCCTGAGCACGTAAGTAAAATAAAGTAAGTTTCAACCTCTGCTTAAGCCTGACACACTAATGGCGTTCTTGGCCTTTGACGTGGTAGACGTGAGGGGTTTGTTTCAACATACACGGCTTACCAAGTAGTCACAACTGGATCTCACACAAAGGCGGGCAATAAACGGCTCTGTAGGAAAGTCAAAGGTAGCCCAGGGTCCATCTGGCTCCACCGTCAGTCAGCTTTGGAAGATGTAAAGATAGCCCAAGATGCATGTGGCTTCCAGCTTTGGAAGATGTTTACCACACGTGGTTTGTTTGTTTGTTTCCTGAAAACTTCCATTCACATTCTTCTTCTACCTTTACGGTCAGCTAGTCATCTTCCTTTTAAAAAAAAAAAAAAAAAAAAAAAAAGTCAGTTCACAACAGCTAGAGGGAGATGTGAGACCATGTAGGGAGGGAGGGAGGAAGAGGCCCCTCAAGTACCACATGAATCGAGGCAGAGACCCCTTCTCATCTCCTGGGGCCAGGAAGTCAGCCGGCAGCCCCTCTAACTTGCCTATACACACTCCGATGCCTCCCTGCTGAGCTTGGCCCTGCTGCAAGGTCTGCTTCCACTCCAGGAAGAGACATATTCAACCCCTCTTCGAACCCTACCTAGGCTGACTCTCCAAAGCTGAGGCCAAGTACACAACTGACTGCAGCCATTCCTCTGTGGGAACCTGGCTGAAGACTTCACCCAAGGTCATAACCAGGCTACTACAGCATTCTTGATCCATCAGCAGCAGAGCGGCCTTGTCAGGCAGAGGCTTCTGGGAAGGAGGCTCAGGGCAGGAGGGAGGAAGCAGACAGGAAGCTGGCTCACCTGGCTAGCGTCTAGCAAACTTCTTCCTTTTATCCATCTTCCTGCAGCCCCCAGGCTGAGTCTCCCCTGAAATCATAGGCTCCAGGGAGAGCGAAGAGCCATGTACATCTGAGTCCTTCTGAAGGCAGTGGAAGATGGGGCAAATACATAGCCCCAGTTTGGATGCCTAAACCCTAGGGAACGGGTCAGAGTCACCCCTGCCTCTTTCCTTCCTCCTGCAAAGGTTCTGTAATCTCTATTTCAAAGGTTCTGTAATCCAAGAGTCAGGTCTCTGCATGGACCCGCCTCTCTTTATGCTCCCCACACACCCCGAGCCTTCGTTTCCAGCTGGGTTCCCCAGCTCTCTCTCAGCTCCACACCTTGGAGACATAGCGGAGCTCTGGTAATTGCTTTTGGAAAGTCGGTCACCAGCGGTAATTGGTAGAACCTGTCTTGGGCACTGTCACGCGAGGAAGCCACACTAGACCCATCTTTCTCTGGATGCAGAGGGCAGCGTAGCTGTATGGGAGGCGGGTGGCAGAAGGTTGGGCTGTACCAACCAGAGCCAGCAAGCCAGCCAGAGCTCTCTTCCACCTTTGAAGTCTTGCTAAAGCCAGTGACCCTCTTGGAGAGAGTGAGAGAGAAGAGAGGATAGGAACGAGGTAGACGGAGATAGAGGAGCAAGGGCTGGTACAAACTCAAATAAGTTCAAACCCTCAGAGAGCCAGCTTGATCCCACGGGTGTTCTCTACCTTGGGACCACGCTAGTGACAGCAACATGTCTTTCTGGCCTAAGCCAGCACTCATGATCCTGACAGGTTCCATTGGTGGAATTCTCTCTGCTAAGGAGGAGTAAGAACAGAGAACATTCACTCCCAGCTGCCTCCCTGGGAACCAGCTAGGCTGAGGGTCCGCTCTCCTAGCAGCCTGGGCTGTCCGAGGTTCTGGTGACAATGTCCTGCTGGTGATTTATTATTTACCTCTCTTTGTTCATCCCCAGAGCCTTACAGCCCCTGCTCCTGGCTTCCTGCACCTGCCTCAAACAACCCCTGGTGTGGCCCGTTTCCCGACGAAACTTCAGAGGCCCACGGGCTGCTGGGGACATATCTGGGGACCCAGGAAGTCTCTGCCCTTCACTCAGGTGTGTGGTTCATCCTTCCCTTCTCCCAAGGAGCCTCAGGATGAAGGGGTAGCAGAAGGTGACTCAATACCTCACCCTCCTACTTACCCACTAAGGGTCTCCCCAGACCAATCTTCCTAACCTCTTTTCCAGGACTACACTGCTGCCCCTCACCCCTGCCGCCTGCAGAAGGACAACACAGTAGGGCAGCCAGGACCACCGACCCCTTCACAGACTTGAGGGAGAGCCCGAGGGAGAGCTCAAGTCTGCTCACAAGTGGCCTGCCTCTAGGGTAACACACGGACTGAGTTAAGTGAAGCAGAGGAGAAATGGATGGGGGTGACCAAGCAGAGTGTGCCAAGGGTTAAGTTCATGCACACACACACACACACACTCACATGCACACACACACACACACACACACGCATGCGCACACACACACACTCACATGCACACACACACAGTCCATCAAGGCAGGGAGCCTGAATAGTACCCTCTCACCCCTCCTCCTAAGGACCCAATCAGAGAATGACAAGCCACTGGCCAGTCACCTGCCTCCCGAGGGACTCCCGCCAGGCAGAGGGACCCGTAGCCAGCGACTGATCGGACACTTCGGCTGGTGCCCAGCGTCCTCCCGTCGTTCATGCTGGGGCTGCTCTCTACGCCTGTGATCGATGGACTTTAATTTCCTCAGCCCCTCAGTTATGCCTCTGCTTTCCTCCGGCCTGTCAGGGTGTATGTCTCCCGCCCCCCTGAGCCCCTCTCCCTTCCCTCTTGTTTAATTTGAAGCATCCGTCTGGAGCATCCCGGGGTGGGGACGGTGGCAGGGCTGAATGCATTAACGGCTGACAGCTCTATTGATTTTCTCTCCCACGCTGCATAATGCAAGATATATACACACCGATAGGCTGGCCTTTGCCCTGCTCTCTGAAGGGACGGTGCCCCTTGTCTTTCCTCTCCAACGTCCCCTCACCCTGGCACGGGTTGATATATAAGAGGGTGGCCTGTCCCTTGCACTCAAGATGGATTCTCCTCGGCCTCGATATTACTTTCTTTGCTGCTGGGAGACCGGTCTAATCTGTCCTTTTTTTACAGGAGCAGATTGGATGCTAGGAATGCAGCTTGAAGAAAGGCCTGGGCAGGGTGAGGCAGGGGAATTGAAGAAACATCATCTTCCAGTACCGACTCTGTACCCCCATGGAGGGTACTCCTGGGGTTTTCCAGGGTCCCTGCTGCCTCTCCAAGGCTGAGCTACGGAGGGCGCTCACACTGTAGCCCGCCCCCTTCAGCCCCTACCTAAGACTCACGCTCCTCGTGAACAGCCACAGCGCCACCTGCTGGGCAGAGCCGGCCTGTGTTTTTTTTCTTCGGGTCTCCTGGGTGCTCAGAAGCGAGGCTACTGAGGTCCGGCCACAAAATGGGCCGGACTGAGTGGTATGACTCAGAACAAGTATTTGCAGTCATCCTTAAGACAACCCACAGCCACTGAATTCTGGAGACTACAGAGCCATACACTAGCGTGAACCTGGACAGCCTGTCTCCAAAAACAGCGTCCTTCTCCTAGGAGGGCACCTGGATTAAAGCCTCCCAAACTGATTTTTTTTTTAATTGTTCTGTGCCTCTGGAGTTTCTATGTACCCCAGGAAGGTTACCAAAGCTGGGTGGATCCCTCCCAGGCCTAACCCATCCCCAGCCTGGGTGATCTATCTCATGGCTCACCCCATCTGGTCCATGAAGCCCTTCTCCAATGTGGTGGCCTCCTTCATCTCCGCCTTCACTGTTAGTCTTTGGGGTCCCTGTGGTGGGAACAGAGGCAGAGACACACAACTGTGGGCTAAATACGCGCCATCACAGCAGGAAGGTGACACAGGGCGTGGTCAACAACCGGGGATGCCAGGGAAATGAACTGGCTTGGGGCTATGTTTGCTCTCAGGCATCTCAACAGTGAATTTGGTGTCATGGTTCCTCCTCCCATCTACCTGCCCCACATAGATACAAGGCTTCCTGGTGGGAAAGTTATTCTAGCCATGCTCCCAGTCCAGAGCAACTGCTTCACCCTAGGGCGCGGCCAAAGGGGGTGTAGCAACCCTCGAGTGTCTGCAGAAAGGCTGGGAACTTCTAGGCTATACGTAAATATAAGAAAGAGTATTGGGGACTGGAGAGATGGCTCAGTGGTTAAGGGCACTGACTGCTCTTCCAGAGGTCCTGAGTTCAATTCCCAGCAACCACATGGTGTCTCACAACCATCTGTAATCTGATGCCCTCTTCTGGTGTGTCTGAAGACAGCTACGGTGTACTCATATATAATAAAACAAATAAATCTTTTATATATATATATATATATATATATATATATATATATATATATATATATATATATATATATGGGGATCGGGGTGCACTGAAGTTTGCACCCATGATTCTAAGGCAGGAGGATCACTGTGTGTTTGAGAACCAGCTTGAATTACATAGGAAATACCAAGGTAAGTTAGGGTTATATAACCAGACCCTGACTGAAACACAAAATGAAGAGTTACAGTGGACTAGGCTCAGAAATAAATAGCTGGGCCATGGGATGGGGGCAGGGTCACTAAGGTAGATCACAAGCAGTGTTTGCCTAGCACTTGCTTAGCTCTGGATTCAGCCCTAGGAGCAGAAGGGGGTGGTCCAGGATGAAGTGTTCCTGAAGTCAGCAACAAAAACATTTCTTTGGTTTTGTCCTACTAGCCCTGGAGGCTCACAACCAGACATAACCGTGCAGGGACATCTGGCCGTGCGCATGGACATTTTTACTCCTCAGGGTTGTGGAGATAGGGCATTAAGTTCTTGCAAACCAGGAGGCTACCCAAATCCCACAGCATTCCAAACAGTCTGACCCCCAGCCGCAGAGACAAGGATCTGGTCTGGAAAAGGCCATCAGTCATGCTGAGCTCCTGGCTGAGGATGTGGCTCGGTTGGTAGAGTGCTTGCCTCGAATGCGTGAAGTCCTGGGTTTGATTCCCCAGCGCTGCATAGACCTGGTATGCTGTGGTCTGTCTGGAATCCCAGTTCCTGGGAGGTATCTGTGGGAGAATCAGAACATCAAGGTCATCCCCTTCTGGTGGTTGTGGTGGTTGTGGTGGTGGTTGTGGTGGTTGTGGTGGTGGTGGTGGTGGTGGTTGTGGTAGTGATGGTGGTGGTGGTTGTGGTGGTGGTGGTGGTGGTGGTTGTGGTGGTGGTGGTGGTGGTTGTGGTGGTGGTGGTGGTGGTGGTTGTGGTGGTGGTGGTGGTGGTGGTTGTGGTGGTTGTGGTGGTGGTGGTGGTGGTGGTGGTTGTGGTGGTTGTGGTGGTGGTGGTTGTGGTGGTGGTGGTTGTGGTGGTTGTGGTGGTGGTGGTGGTGATGATGGTGGTGGTGGTGGTGATGATGGTGGTGGTGGTTGTGGTGGTGGTGATGATGGTGGTGGTGGTGGTGGTTGTGGTGGTTGTGGTGGTGGTGGTTTTGGTGGTTGTGGTGGTGGTGGTGGTGGTGGTGGTGGTGGTGATGATGGTGGTGGTGGTGGTGATGATGGTGGTGGTGGTTGTGGTGGTGGTGATGATGGTGGTGGTGGTTGTGGTGGTGGTGATGGTGGTGGTTGTGGTGGTGGTGATGATGGTGGTGGTGGTTGTGGTGGTGGTGATGATGGTGGTTGTGGTGGTGGTGATGATGGTGGTGGTGGTGGTGATTATGGGATCTAGAGGCATCACTACTGTCTGATCAGCCATGCTTTGTGGCACTTGGCTGAAGAGCTGGTTGTGTATGTCTGCTTCTCATGATCATCTATGAGTCTTGAAGATTCTGTGGGGGCTGGAAAGGTACCAGCATCCCCATCTCCATCTTGGATTCCAAAAAAGCACAACTCCTCTCTCCTCCTTCTTTCTCCTCTCCTTCCCTATCCCCATCCACTCTTTCAGGTAGCCAAATTCATTCACAACCCCAGGCTCTCCCGTGCTGAGCCTCTGGGAGGTTTTGGCAGCTACGCTGGCAGCAGAAGGCATGGGCCTCTTGGGGGCTTCCTGGAGACAAAGTGCGACAGGAACTAAGAAAGCACTCCTCTAGGTATGAAATACTACACCAATCGCATCCACAGTTTATAAGCCTGAGATTTGGGGTTTAAGCCAGAAGGCAGGTTCCTTGTCGTTCAGTCTCCAGTCTCAGGCTCAGCACCCCCACGTGGTCACAAGTGGAACTGCACCCACAGCCCAGAGAGCCTGGGAAGAAGCCAGGATGGCTGGTAACCTGCCTCGCACCCTGTCCGCACCCCCGACCCTCCCAACACACACACACACACACACACACACACACACACACACACAGCCTTAGACACAGAAACTCGGAGCTCAACAGATTACCATGAGAGGGAGTCTGTTTTGACCCCATAGAACTTTCGGACATTCCCAGAGAACCCCAGGCTCTGCAACCATTTGTCTGAGCCAGAGGCCAGGCCGGCTTCTCAGCTCCTTTAGAGCACCGTGTGTCTGACACTACCTCTCTGCCTGCCCATGAGTCGGGTGCCAGGTCTCTGCCCCATTCTGGTATCTCTGAACGCTGAAGAGAGAAATCCAGATGGGATGGGCCTTCGGGTTCCCACTGGAGAGGAAAGGAGATTGGTGCCTCTCGGTCCCCATTTGCCCGCAGCAGCCCCAAGGCCAACGGGTAGATGAAAGCAAGAAGGGTGTGAGACTAGAGATAGTCCCTAGACCTGACTTAAGCCCACCTCCAGCCTCCATCAGCCCTGCCTACAAGGCCCTCCCAGCCCAGTGTCTCTTCTGTCCCCCATGGAGCCTCCGTTTCCCTCTGGGACTCTCTAGTCCACCCTCCAGGCTCCAAAGACACAGTAGCCCTGACAGGTAATGTGAATACCATTCCAGGCAGAGGAGAGCCCTCCTCTCCTGCAGGAGCCCCTACAGCGGCTCCCACGTACATGTTTGAGGGTCACAGGGAAGAGACAGTGCGGATCTCACATAATGGTGCAACCCATCTTCTGCACATTACCACCTGACCGCTGCACCATTTATCACTTACACACATATTTTGTGCACTTACTATGTGCCAGGAACTGCTTGGAGTGCCTGCCCTGAATCTCTCTACTTTTAATATTTTAGAGTTATTCATTTATTATTAATTATTTATGAGTCCACTGTAGCTGTCTTCAGACACACCAGAAGAGGGCGCCAGATCCCGTGACAGACGGTTGTGAGCCACCATGTGGTTGCTGGGAATTGAACTCGGGACCTCTGGAAGAGCAGTCAGTGCTCTTAACCTCTGAGCCATCTCTCCAGCTCCAGCTCTCTGGTTTTTTGAGACATAAGATCCCTATGAGTTCAAGGCCAGCCTGGTCTATATAGTGAGTTCCAGGACAGCTAGTTCAACAGAGAGACTCTGCGTTGAAACAGTTTACCCCCACCATTGCCACACTGCCTGTTCAGAGGGTGTTAGCATTTCCTCTAGGCTCCGCCCACCAGCTACTTAGCCAGGAGCCAGGCTTAAAAGAGTTGTTTGGGCTTTCCTTCTCCCTCTGCTCCCCCTCTCTCCCCTCTTCCCTGCTTCTCCTTCCTCTCTCTTTCTGTCCTTCTCCGTCCCCTTTCTCTGCCTCTCCTTCTCCAGACCCCATTTCCAGGTCCCAAATAAGACTTTTTATTCTGGGACTGCGGAAGGCACCCCCTCCCGCCACCTCATATGGTGCTTTGTATCAGAGCTGAAGGTCAGTCCCAAAGTAGAAGATGGAATAGGCTATGAAGGGACGCTCTAATCCCTGAGGGGACAGCAGTTCCTACAGACCAGAAGCACCAGCAAGTTAAGAGGCTCTTGGTTTGGCCAAAAGGGCAGTTACTTGAGCAGAAGGGAGGCAGAAAAGACCAGAAAGGCATCTGCCTCAAAAGAAGGCTGGGAGCAAAGTCGAGCAGGGAACTATGGGAATGTCCCTGGTCAGGCTGAAACAGCTGTGATCTTAAATCATATCCCCCCCCACACACACACCCCACGTCACCCAAAGCCCACCAGCTTCTCCAGTTGGTTACTGACAAGTTATTTCTCGCTGGGGGGGGGGGGGTGATGAGTCAATTCAGGCCAGCGAGAGTCTATATAAACAGGTTTCTTGGGAAATTGCTCTCAGGCTGGTGAGTTCACTGGTCATCCCAAGGAATGAGGCTGGAGAAGTCGACATGGGGAGAAAGACAAAGGAGAGGGGGAAGAGAAAGAGATAGATGTGGGCACAGAGAGAGAGAGGAGAAGAGAAGGGAAGGAAAGAGACAAAGGAGAAGAGAGAACAGAGAAGATAGAGAACAACATGTCTGGTTTATAGAGCAAAGAACCTGGGGGTGGGGTGGGCGTGTGAACAGCCCAGCCAATGGGCCTAAAATTCAGGTTTGGGAGAGGTGTCCGCCAGGTACGGACTGAGGGATGCTGGGAAAACCTAGAAGCCAGGTCTGCTTTGGCAGGCAAAATAGGTACCTCAGCTGCTTGTTCTAGTGTCTGAAACCCAACAGTTACCAACCGACAGGTTTTCAGATGCAGACGCACAGCTCTGTTCTTGAAAAAAAGACTCCTGCACAATTAGTTTTTCTGCCCTGTATCACCGGGAGGCAGGAGCTCCACGGAAGATTCCTTCGTCCGAAGGGAGGGGGGAGGAGAAAGGGAGGTGAGCTTTAAAACCTAATGGCCAAGCGCTCATCCTCCTCTAGGGGGGTCGCTCCACAGTAATAAGTACAAGGCAATTACATTCTGTTGTGAGTTATTAAATTGGGGGGAGGGGGAGGCAAACATAATAAAATGGAGACATTTGTAGTTTAGCGGTTGAAATAAAATAACAGTGGATAAAAATAAAATCACTAGCTAAAGTTTCCTGGAGCCTAACCTTCAAGGCATTATCGTAAAGACTAACAAGGTGCTAAGGAAGTTAGAGCCGGGTGGGAAGGCGGCGGGAAGGAACCCGGTGGGTAAGCGGAACGGACGCTGCCTTTCCAAAGCTGTCATTTTCTTACATGTCTAAAGAAGCGATGTGTGGCGGGAGCTGGGCTGAGGAATCTGGCCAGGGAAGGCTCAGATCTGGGCAATGGGTCTCAAGATGCAACAAAGGAGCCACTTCTGATTCCTCAGGTAGCTGCAGAAGTTCTACAACTGCCTCTGATAAACTGAGGCACACACGTGTCTCTTTGGATGTCTCCATTTCTGCCGGGCCTGTTACAAGCATGTAACAGTAGATGACCCAACCCTGTCGTAAAAAATAAAATAAAAAGCAATCACTTCTGAACTTTCTGGACCTGGAGATATAGCTCAGTCCTAAGAACACTGGCTGCTCCTCCAGAAAACCTGGGTTCGGATCCCCGGCACCCACGAGGCATTTCACAGCTGTTTGTAATCCCAGTTCCCAGGGATCCGATGCCCTCTTCTGGCCTCCATGGCAGTACGGATATTCACGCAAACTAAGTACACACGAAATGAAAGTAAAATGTAGAAGAATTGATAAGACGAATGACGGAAAGAGGGAATGATAACGATGGCGAGAGTCTAAGAAGGGAAGCAAGGGTGTCCATTAAGAAGCTGTACTACTAATCTTAACCAGAAGAGGGCAGGGCTGCTGAAATTGAAATTATGAACGCATAAAATACTTTTTGGCCCTTTGCAGACACCGTAGGCAATTTCCTCTGTTGGGCGGGTTTATCTGCCCGGAAGCGGAAGTTTCGTTCTTTTTTCAGTTCCCTTCGGTTCTTGCCGCTGTGAGTGTTTTGGGGCTGGTGGGAAAGGGAGTTAAATCCGAGGCAATCCGCAGCCGGGGTGGGTTTGAGGGCCATGGGTCTGCAGGGAGCGTGTGAGGGAGGATGGAGGGGTGCGGCAGGGCGGATCGGGGAAGCAGGAGCGCGGATTAACTCAGGATTGTTCCCCACAGGTGCGGACGCCAGAGCCGAGCGCCAGTCGCCATGGTGAGTCCGGGCCCAGGGACCGGGGCGGGCCTGAGCACCCCCAGGTCGTGTATGTCCCCCGAGCTTATTCTCTGTTCCTCCTGTGTTGCAGCCTCGGAAAATAGAGGAGATCAAGGACTTTCTGCTCACGGCCCGGCGGAAGGATGCCAAATGTGAGTGGGAGCTTCGAGAAGGCTTGGGACGTGCGGAGGGAGGGATTGGGCGGCTTGGAAAAGCAGTTTCTGTCCGGTATCCTGTGGGATCCCGGATCGGGATCTCTCGAATGCTTGGCAATCGAGCGTGCCACAAACACTAAGGTCGGCACTGCAAGTTGTGCACACCCTGATCACAACCCATCTCATCGCTAAGTACCTTTCCCGCCTTCACGTGGTAGAGGGCAGAGATCTCTGAGTTAGAAACCTTCGTGGACTGCATCGTGAGACCCCGTCTTCAAATGATTAGGAAAAGGACGTGTCATTTACCTGTAAATCTCCAGCTTCCAAATAAAGGGGCGAGGTGAGGAGACAGAGCAGACCCAGTATGCTGGCCCTGCTTAATCTCTGGCCAGGGCAAGAGGATTAAGTATCCAGTGCCTAAGTAGCAAGACGCTTTTTCCCAGGCTGGGTTCGTGTCTTCTCTGCATGAGCTGGGATTCAGAGCCAGGCCTGGTGCACAGAGAGTAATCCCCGAATTGGGGGTGTTGGGGGCAGAGACAAAGGGATGGGGAAATGCAAGGTTCTCCTTGGCTACATTGTCTCAAAAATAGACGATTAAAACAAGCAGGTTCAAAGTTGTTTATGGGCCCCTGCTGGTTCTATATTGTTCTTTCATACACAAGGAGGGAATTGTCTCCTGTTGAAAGGATGTTTGGGAGGATGTGTCCTTGGATGACATTATCTTCACTTGGCAGAGAAAAGGGTTTGTTTTTCTGCTATTCCAGATAGCGCTGTGCGCCTTTTCTCTCAGATCCCTCTTTACAAGCACCAGATAATGAGCGGAAGTAGACAGTGTTGGGCCATCTTGTTAAGTGGACAGGAAAAACCTTTGGATGAACCGCGAGGACCTTAGGTATACCCTGTCACATCAGAGGAGCTGTTGCCTTTGATCTGGTGCTCTGTGGGCCAGCAGCCACCAGTAAGGAGGATATCTCCTGCTGGTAGGCTCAGTGGGGTTTGCTTCTGTGTCCAGGCTGAGACACCTGGCACTACTTTCCGTGTCTCCCCAGCTCTGACACAGCCACAGTTCTTTCCTCCTACTTAACTAAAATGTGGAAGCAGAGGCTGTGCCTCCAGATTGGTGAGGTCAGCTTAGACCCAGTGACTTCCTTAAGTACTTAAGAAAATGAATCAAACATTTGTTGGGAGAAGTGCCTTTGAACCCGATTTCTGGTGGGTTTTGTTTTTAGAAACAGACTTTATGGGCCCTGAGTAACCTTGGCAGTAACCTGTTGTAAACCAGGCTGACCTCAGGCCTGGAGCTCAGGGAGTCTTCTCTCAGCCTCCCAAATGTTCGGGTTATAGACCTGGGTCACTGTTTCTGGCTTGTTTTCTTGTTTATTTTGTGTGTGCACATGCATGCATGTGAGACCAGAGGGCATCTTGATGGAGTTGGTTCTATGGGGCAGGTCTCAGGTTTGGCTACAGATGCCTTTACCCACTCAGCTATCATACTGGCTTCTCTTTGACCTTGAACTGCCTCTGTCTCCCAAGTGCTGGTATTACAGGCATTTGTGGGGTGCCCTCGTCAGCGTTTCTGCTGTGTGGGGGCACCACATTGAGTTGGTGGACACTGGGCTGCTTGTACATTTTCTGTCAGCCTGGCTTGGCATTTTTTTCTTATTGGATATTCACTTAGTGGAATTGCTGTATGGGTTATGTGTGGCTGCTTGGGGACCAGGAGTATAAGAGCACCTGCCTGACTCTCCTGAGGCTCCGGGTCCTTTCCCAGCACTGACCTAACTGGACATGGCAGGCACTACTTTGGCCCCGGGGCTTTTGGTTGGAGGCAGAAGGGTCAGGAGAGTTCGAGGTCCTCAGCCACACAGTGCGTTCAGGACCTTCCTGTCTCAGACCTCACCTCCAGAGAGCAGAGGTGATGTTTGACTTAGTACTGAGGAGTGCAGTAGCTGCTGGGGCAACATGGGATGCTGCAGTCAGTGCCTTAAGCAGGCTCTGAGCCCTGGTGTTTTCTGTGATGTGCCCTGTCCTAGCAGTAGTCAACTGACAAAGATGGAGTTGAGAGAAAATGTGCACGGCAATCTTGTGCTGTTCTGTGAGGGTACAGCAGAATGCGCATCTGCTTAGGTGCTTGAGTCTGGAGCATTAGGCAATCATGAGTCTTAAGAGCTCTTTTTGCTAGTGCAGCGTTTGGTTCCCAGCATCCTCTGACGTCCTCTTCTGGACTCTGAGCACCTGTGCTCCTGTGCCTGTCCCCATGCACAGGCGTGAGTTTACACAAAATTTACAAACACTAATAACCAGGTTCCACAAAAAATGTAGGAGGCGCTTCCCTGTGTACAGCGGGGTCCTTGTGTGTGGAGACTAGAAGGTTTAAAATCTGAGCAGATGACTTTCTTCCTTTATAAGCTATCCCTTTAAAAGGGTTATCATGGGTCGTTCAGGACTGTTGTGTGGTGCTGTATTTAGAGTACTAAGTGCAGACTGTGTGCCTGTGCATATGAATTGATGGAGCCCAAGACTCACTGAGTACCATAAGAAAGATGCAGCTTTCCAGCACATTCAGCATTTGAAAGCAGAGGGAAGTCCGAGGTGGTTGTGACTGAAAGTTTCAGCCACTTAAGAGTATAAGGCACATGACCTGTGTGGTTCTCATCCTTAATTGTGGCTTCCTTGGCAGCTGTCAAGATCAAGAAGAACAAGGATAATGTGAAGTTCAAGGTCCGCTGTAGCCGCTACCTTTACACCCTGGTTATCACAGACAAGGAGAAGGCAGAGAAGCTGAAGCAGTCCCTACCCCCAGGTGAGTGAGCCTGAGACAGTAGTGGGTGGGAGAGCCACTTTGTGGTGACAGTGTTTGCTGTGGCTGTGAATGTCAGGTTCTGTCTGATCCCAGAAATGGCTTCCTTGGTCCCAGGCAGATTATAATTTATTTAATTCTCCAAAGAACCTATTCTGTTGCCAAGGAAGGGCCAGTGAGATGCAGTGGGGTAGCTCCAAAGTCAGAATTGTGTTAACCGTTGCTCCTTCTTTCCCCAGGTTTGGCAGTGAAGGAGCTGAAATGAACCAGACCTCTGCATATGACTATTAAAAACCCTGAAAAGTTTTCTGCGTCCTCAGTCTTTGATGGGAAGTGGTATTAAGATGGTGCTACTTGAACTGGAATCTTAGTGGGTGAATCATCTTTTTAGCCTAAGTTTAGGAAACCATTCATGGCCCTGGGAGGGCATTTGGAAGAGTCTGTTCTTCCTGGAGGGACACTGGTATTTATTCTCAAGGCTTGGCGGTGAGCCTTGGATGGGGGGGGGGGGGGGGGCTCTGAGCTGCAGGATGAGCCATGGACTAATGCCCTTGGATCCCCTGGATGCAGGCGAAAGATGTGAGGGTTGGGAACGTGGAGTTAAAGCACGGGCTGCCGGGAGTGGGCAGGGCCTCGGCACTGCTTCATACATGGTGCGGGCACATGCCTGCAAGCAGACAACATTTTTGAGAATTTTTAAGAATTGAAATGGCAGGCAGCTGTCAACGGAGCCACTGGGGCTGCCACCAGGTGGCACTCTACTGCAAACAAGCCCCATCTCTTGAGATATCACGTGTTCCTGGCTTTGCATCCCACCCTGCCTCCACCGCCTGAGTTCTGGAACACCGGTCTGCAGTGCACAATTTAATGTGCTATGACTGGGAGTTCTTTCTGCTTTTAGGGAACTTACATCAGGCTGAGGGTTAAGTTAAATACCTAAAAAGTAACCAGAAGCAAAAGAGACGTGCTTACTGAAAGATCATTTTTGTATATGCTGTGCATGGGGGGTGGGAACGGGCATGGGTTTTGTTTGCCCCAGGTATGGGTGAGATGGAAGTATGGTCGCTTAGGATTCCCCAGGAAGACAGTTCACGGCTTTGGCTCCCACCCCCTGCCCCATACATTTCTCAAGGGTTCGCCCTGGCTCTTAGGAGACAGACAGTTTGGTCTTGTGGTTGATTGTAGGCACTTTTTCATGCAGTGCCTCCTACCCTGGCAAGCCTGAGTCACTCAGGGTGTGCTTCTGTGGCCCAGGCAGGCTGCAGAGATTGAATGTCTGTGCCTTCAGGGATTCACCACCGAGGGCCCAGCTTGCGCTAGCCATGGGGAGCACTGAACTGGTTGGACTGCTGGTTGGCCTGCCCTCTGTCAGGAAATGTTAGAATGCCCTAGCAGTGAACTCAATGTAACTATCTGGTTTCCTTCCCGGTCCTGCTGGATTGAGGACTGGGGTTAAATTATGCCTAGGCCATAAACTTTGGCTCATTCCCTGACTATCTTAACTGATTTAACCACTTAAACTGTTCTGTGTCTATCTCTTCTTCAGTCCTGACCTTCATTGTCTCCTCAGTGTCTGAGTTCATCTGTTTGCTCATTTACATCCATCTCCCTTGTCTCTTACCTCTCACTGTGTCCCAGAATCCTCACTTCCTGCCACTGTCCCACCTACTCCCTGCCTCAGTTCATTGGCCATCAGCTTCTTTATTGACAGGTTATAAGACATTCTCTCTACAGATGGGTTTTCTTTTGGGGCCCTCACCACATTGCCTGGACTGCTTCTGACTGCCTCTAGAAAAGACTCATCCTGGGTGTAGGCCTATAAATCTTAGTTGTGTAAGGGCTGTTCAGATTCACAAAACATTTCCTAGCCCCTCTCTAACCCTGGCCACTGGGAAGCAGCCACAGCTCTCCCATGCTTGCCCTGCAGCTGTTGGGTTTTCCTGACTAGATTCCTTTTCTTCCCTGCCCACTAGTCCCTGATCCCACAAGATTCCCATCCACCACTCAGAATCCTCTGGAGACATCAGCATAACTTTCTTGTGGAGGTGTACCCACACTACCCTCCCTTGTACCAAGACAGGGCTGAAGCACTTTAGAGCCTCCCCGCCCTACCAAACAACTGTGAAGACAAGGAAACGAGTTTTAATGTTGAACTGTGCAGATGAGGTATCAACTACAGAACAGCTGACTGAGGAGAGAAGCCCTGCTGCCAGGCAGAGCAGGAAGAACTCACTTCTAGCAAGGTTCTTGCATAGAGCAAGAGATTCTGTTTGTGGGTGCTACCAGCACCTAGTTAGGAATTCTCCCTCATCCCCCTGGGGTCTCCTTTCCTCTGCCTGTAGCACCAAGCTTCCTCTAGCTGATTCCTCAACGCTGTTTCCAACCAAACCTGACCCTGACTTACCTTCCGCTTTGCCACCTAACGTGTGTCCACTGGCATTTAGCCACCCACCCTGGTTTGTTTTTTTTTTTTTAATGTATTTATCTAATATTATGTATAAGTACACTGTCGCTGTCTTCAGACACCAGAAGAGGGCATCAGATACCATTACAGATGGTTGTGAGCCACAATGTGGTTGCTGGGAATTGAACTCAGGACCTCTGGAAGAGCAGCCGGTGCTCTTCAGGCCACTACACTCTGTTTTACTTTTCCCCAAAATACCCTCTGACCTAGCACATGATGGAGTCACGTGTGTACTGCCATCTACACTGACAATGTGTAAGTGAGCGAGGCCTTGGGGCTCTTGTCTGCTCTGACACTTACTAGGTGTCCTCCCTTCCTGTGTTTTCTGTCCATCCGTCCCCTCTAGGAGCTCAAAATCTCTGGATGCACATGATTTATATGGTAGATCCTAGAATAAATGATCTAATGTGAACCCTATCATTCGTGATGTCGTATACCCATAATTCCAACCCTCAGTAGGTTAAGGCAGGAGGATCCTGGGTTCAGGGCCAGTCTGATGAACTTAGTCTGTAATCTCCTCCTCCCCCACTTGAGTTTTTCAAGACAAGGTTTTTCTATTTAGCTCTGGCTGTTCTGGAACTCTGTAGACCAGGCTGGCTTCATAGTCAAAGAGATTTGCCTGCCTCTGCCTTCCAAATACTGGGACTAAAAGTGCACCATCACCTCGTACCTCCTGTCTCGGGCTCTGTCTTTAAAGGGCTCAGTGGTAGAGCCTTTGCCTAGCATGCTCCAGGCCTTAGGTTCTAATCCTAACACCGCAGTAGACAAGCCGATGTGGGGGAGCAGGGAGGCAGGGAATCACTGAGTTCCAGGACAGCCAGCACTACATAGTGAGACCCAGTCTGGAGAAAATAAATACATAAAATAGTAATTATTGTAGCAATAATAATAATAGAATGGATTAAGGACTAGCCCAGCCTCCTAGGGCAAGATTACTAATTATGTATCCACTGGCACTTGAATCTTTTTTTCCTTTAAGACCAGGTGTCACATAGCCCAGGCTGACTTCCAACTCACTACAGACCTGAGGATGACCTTTGAACTCCTGATCCTTTTGCCTTACCATCCTAAGGCAAGCACCATCAGACCTGAGCCACTATTCTGATGTGATAGCAAGGATCTGTGTATGCTTTTGAGCCTAATTTTTGGAGCGGGTGGGTGTGTCCAGGAAGAGGAGGCTCAAGAGGAGAGGAGGGGGTCCTGGGCAGAGCCTCGTGTTGGGTGGGGCGTGTCCTCGCCTAAGACTGGACACGGGGCGGGGTCTAGGCGGGGCGGGGCCGGATCCCGTCCTGAGCCGGTTAGTGTTAGCGGCGCTGGCTGTGGCAGTGGACCCGCTGCAGCTTGTGCAAGCCATGCCGGCGGCGCGCGTGGAGTACATCGCGCCCTGGTGGGTCGTGTGGCTGCACAGCGTCCCGCACCTCGGCCTGCGCCTGCAGCGAGTGGACAACACTTTCAGCCCTGGCGATGAAACTTACCAGGAGGTAAGCCCGGGATCCCAGCCACTGAAAGGGACCCTCAGAGCGGGAGCCAGAGCTGGCCCTCGCTCGCCCAAGTCCCACTTCATTCTCTCTTCCCTCGGCAGCTTGGTCTTTCCGCGCTTCTTAGACTCCCTTGGTCCCCATTGGGCCCTCTCTGCTCTCCTGGGTCCCTTGGCCAGGACGCTTGTCCTAGCTGGGAACCTCGGGGTTCGTAAAGCTGGAAGGGTTGGAGTCGAGTACGCTGGGGAAGAAGAGGAAGGACGCGGAGGCTGTGCGCGGGAGGCGGGGGCTGAGCCTTCCTAAGACTTACAGTGGGGGTGGGGCATCTGAATCGAGGTGACTGGCGGCCGAGGTTTGTGGGTGCACAGGGGTCCTCCAAAGTTCCCCTCCTGAGACCCCTTCCCGGCCCTGATGGCCTGAGAGAAGTTTAGGCAGAAACTGACTTGAGTCTCCGGAGTTCTTTGCGCTCCTTTCTCCAGCCCCATCCTGCAGGGCAGCCGCCGCTGCCAGTACCTCTGCCTTGGCCGCTTCTCAAAGGCTGCCGGGCTGAAAGAAGCGGCGTGGGTGACTAACGTCTTGGACGCCAAAAACCCACAGCTGTTTGAGTCAAGGATGGAAGGTGGCTTCAGATCCACTCGATCTCGCACTGCCCTTGTCTGATCTGGGGTCCCTTCTACAACCTTCTAGGCCCTGAAATCCTGAGGTCTTAGTTCCCCGGCCGGCTACCCTCCTCAACCTTATACTTCTGACTTGTCTCTGAGGAAAGGGGACTTTCCCTTGTGGGTTTGGTGGGCAGGTCCAGGCTTCTGACCTCCTTTCCAGACCCAGCTACCGTCTCTCAGCCCATCTCAGCCGCGGTTAAACCCCATGACGGCCTCTGGGGCCGGGCTGCGTCAGTTCCCTCTGCTGGGTCAAAGATTCAGGGGCTGCGGCAACTTGGGAGGAGGCCCATTATTAGTTCAGAGCTCTGTGCTCATGCCGGACTTTGACCTGCAGTGGTTTGGCACCATGTCCTAATCTCCATAGTGGGGCATCTGGCTGAGCAGGGCTTCTCCAGACTGCCCAGGAGTGGCTTCTTGTCCTCCCAGATTGTCCCCATTCTGAGACCAGGGGCTCCCGATCCGTGTGCTATGCCCTGTCCAAGAGCCAGTACCCCGGAGTCTAATTATAACTTTCAATGGCTCCGCTGCCTGCAGGCTTGGGCAGTTGGTTTCTGTTCTTCTGGAAGATGGGATCCCTTTGTGCTACTGGACGCACTGTCACTCCCTAGGCACTGCACTAACTTCTCCAGATCTACAGCCACCCCCGCCCCCCAGTCTTTTCTGGACCTGGAAGGAAAGCTTGTTCCCTGTGGCCCGGTGGCCACCGGCATAGCACCAGGGAGTCTTCCTTCAGCCTGTGTTTAAAAGGGGACGGATCCGGATACTGTTTCCGAACAGCTGTGTTGGGGGTGTGGAGAGAGCCCAGATCCTGTGCTCCCGGGCCCCAGCTGTATTTTCTCCTCTCTCCTGGAAGAAATCTAGACCCTCAGCTGGGTCAAGGAGACCCCTGGCTGGGAAATGGCTGACATGGGCGTTCCCTCACCCCCACAGCCTGAGCCTGACCCCACCCACCCCAGTCGGCAGGTGTGTGGTGCCAATGAGTCCCCCTCACAGTCCTTGCTTCCAGGGTCTTGACCCTGAAACCTTTTGTTCTGGCTCCTTCCCATGACCACTGTATCTGCCCCCACCCCCTGCTCCCATCCTGGTTCAGTTATGAGTGGAAGCAAAGGCCCTGGAGAATGTGGTGGGCCTTAACGGAAGTCTGGCACAGGGTGTTACTTAATTAAGGCTACTCCTATTTTGGTAAGTTCCCATGTTGTCTGACCACCGGTCTCTCTCCTCCTGAGCACTGGAGTTCTGCAGCTGGTTAGTTCACAATGTTGCCTTGGGGGGGGGGGGGGGAAGCTTCTCTTGTAAGTGGTCTTAGTCTTCTGCAAACTTAATCTGAGGCTGAATGTTGTGCCAGGGCCTTGGTGGCATGACAACAGGATTGTCTGAGGCAGGGGCATTGCCATGCTAGTGGTGGAGTTGGGTTGCAGTCCTGTGACTGTGAGCAGCACAGGCAGATGAGAAGTTTTCTCTCATCTCTGAGTATTTACAGTAAGGACCCAGTGATGCAGTCAGTAGACAAATGGCCCTGAGGCGATGGGTGTCTAAGGACAGTGCCCTGTAAAATAGAGAGGAAGACAGCGGAAGACCCTGCACAGGGAGAAGACTGAAAAATGCACGAGAAGGTCACAAACAGTGCCGACATTAAGGTCACTGCGGGTGTGCACATGTGTGTGTGCACACGTGTGCACGCCTGTGTGTATGTATGTGTGCATTCGTGTGTATGCATGTATTTGCACACACATGTGTACTCCTGTGTGTATATATGTGTATGCTCTGTGTGCATGTGTGTATGCATATGTGTATTTGTGCACATGTGTGTGTGTATGTGCATCCACATGCACGGGTGTAGATATGTACCTACAGCCTTGTAAACAGGCAGTCAGGCTCCAGGAATGACAGCCCTGTGCTTGGGACCTAGAAAACAGGAGGGCTTAGAGAAGCTGAGCATCTGGTAAGCATACACTGTGATCCAGAACTTTCCTGAGTAAGAAGGGCCCAGATGCTTCCTTAGATCCCCCCCCCCCCTCTGGCCAGAAGAGGAGGTTGGATGCCCTGGAACTGGACTCGCAGATGAGATTGTGAGCCACCCTGTAGGTGTTAGAACTAAACCCTAGTCCTTGGCCAAAACAGCTAGTGCTCTTATTTGCAGAGCCATCTTGCCAGCCCTTGAGTTTGAGGTTTCGATTTTTGTTTTTGTTGTTTGTTTGAGACAGAGTTTTATGTAGCCCAGGCTGGCCTTGAACTCACCACACAGTAAGGACAAAACTGAACCCCTGCCTCTACTTCCGACATGCTAGGATTACAGATATATGTATCCATGTTCTGTTTATGGGGTGCTGGGGGTGGAACCCGGGGTTTCCCACGAGTGGGACAAGCACTTTACCAACTGAGCCACACCCCAATGACCCCTCCTTTTATTTTATTCACTTGTTCAGTTCTGAGGCAAGGTCTCCCTGTGTAGTTGAGACTAGCTTCCACCTGACAATCTATTTGCCTTTGAAACCTACAGAATGAAACTGCCATTATGTGTCACTGTTCCTACCTTCTGCCTGGGGGCCTTGGGCACAGTGGACGTTCCTGGTTTCCTGATAGTTGATCTTCCTCATCCTCTCCCCACTGAACTTGAGCCTGAGTCCTCAGGAAGCCTCCACACCCCCAGCCATTTGTAGGAAGTGGCTGCGGGCCCAGCAGAGGCAGGCGGGAGGTCAGGAGACTGGGAATTCTGCAGGGCTCGGTGTCTATAGCGGGGGAGCCTGGATCCCCACCCCAGGAGAGCAAGACTGGAAGTCGGAGATGATCCCTGCTTCAGAGAACTAGCAAAGGGCTCAAGAGCTCACAGGTGGGAAGCGGGTGCCCAGCGCTGTAATCTGGGGAAGGAGGCACTAGCTGGCTGGGTACACAGTGGGCAGCGCCGAGGACACCAAGTGAGCTGTGTCCCTCAGAGAAGCCACTTCAGTTCCCTCCTTATCTGGGAATTATTGTTACCCTCACTGTCCACCAGATAACCAGGGGAGGCCTACTCTGATGATGTCATCTCCATAGGACTTCCTGTTGGATCTGAGGACAGCACGCCCATCTAGGGCCTTCTGCAGGCCATGTGAGAGGAGGTATGAGAGGAGTTTGTTGTCTCCCCTGTGAGAGACTGAGGATGTGGCTGAGCTGTGAGTGCTTACCCAGCATGCACAAAGCCCTGAGCTCCATCCCCAGGACCCTGATGACTGTGGGGACACACACCTGGAATCCCAGCACTTGGGAGGCGGAGGCCGGTGGATCTTTGCGAGTTCTAGACCAGCCTGGTCTACATAGTTAGTTCCAGGCCAGCCAGGGCTATAGAGAGACCCTGACATTAAAAAATAAATAATAATAATAAAATGAAATAATCACAGACAAAAAGTCGCTCTTGGCTTCATAAGGAGTTTGAGGCCAGCGTGAGCTATGGACTGTGTTTCTTTGACCCAGCTGAGTGCATTGAGGACAGAGTATGGAATTCTGGGAGAAGAGCAGGATGCTCAGCTGGAGGCAGATCGTTGGAAAAATCAGGCTGTAGAGCCCGGGCCCCATGGGAGAAGAGCCAAGGTCAGGATGAGGAAGCCCGTTCATTACATCCGAACTTGGAGTCATGGTCATCGGGCTGTCACGCCAGTTCCCCAGGGAGTTAACCCTTCCCAGGCCTCAAGGTGGTGTATTCTCTGTGGAGCAGAGGCTGGCAGCCAGAAATAATCGAAGGGGCTTTGATGGCAGAGAGGCTAAGTCTGGGCATGGTACTGGGACAGGCAGAGCGGTGGGGGCGGGGCAGCAGGAGGCTGGGGGCGGGGCAGCAGGAGGCTGGGGGCGGGGCAGCAGGAGGCTGGGGGCGGGGACAGCAGGAGGCTGGGGGCGGGGCAGCAGGAGGCTGGGGTGATGTGGAGGCTGGCCCTTCTAAGTTCTAGCAATGGCTTGAGAGTGTATGAGCAGAATTATCTACCCCTCCCCCGTCCCTCCACCCATCCCGGCCATGTCTACTAGTTATGAATGGAGACTTGATGGCCTGTTTAGAGCAGTAGGTGACACCAAGTTACAGGAGGCCCTCTTGTCCCCCCACCCCCACCCTTCCTACCTTCCTTCCCCTTTCTGTTCCCTTAGCCCTTGGCCCACTGACAACCCAGCTTCTAGCTTCCCATGCAGGACCCTGACCTGTGTTAGGCTAACTGCCTGGCCCAGAGAGGGCTCAGACCGGGGGCTGGGGGAGGGGCTGTCCAGGAGACCTGGGGTATGGGAGTTCTGGAGGCTCCATTGGAAACCTAGGCTCATCAATTCTAGGAAAATCTAGAATCCAGCTACAGAGAGTTGGTGGAGCAAGTTTGTAGAGGCTGGAAAGGAATCCGTGTCTCATCTCCTGAGTGGGGACAACTTGTAGGGTTAGTGGGTCCTTCTGCTTGGGGTGAACACAGAGGAGACCCTCCTGGGAGTGAAGGCGGCTGCAACAGTAGTTTGTCAGCATAGGTCATTACTGAAAATACATTCAGGGGCTGGCGAAATGGCTCAGAGGGTAAAGGCACCGCCGCCAAGCCCGAATTCAATACCCAGGACCCACATTGCAGAGGGAGAGAATCGGCTTCCTAAAGCTGCCCTCTGACCCCGGCTCCATAGCTGTGGCACGGGTGTGACCCCACACGTGCAATAAACAAATAAATAATGTAAAATATATATTTATCCATAATAACTTACATTTCCATTCTTAACTCTTCAGCTGAGTCGGTTGCTTTTATTTTTTAAATGAGTGTGTGTGTGTGTGTGTGTGTGTGTGTGTGTGTGTGTGTGTGTGTGTGAGAGAGAGAGAGAGAGAGAGAGGGAGAGAGACAGGGGAGGAAGAAGCAGAGAGATCTTACACAGCCTTTCATGCAGGAAGTGGGATCCCATCTCAAGTCCTGATGCTTGACAGCGAATATCTTTACTTCCAAGCCATCCCCACAGCCCTCAGCGTTGATGTAACACCTCATCCTGAAGCTGAGTATGGTAGTGCAGGCCCAGTCCTAACTCACGATCCCGGTCAGGGGGCGCCCTTGACCACCCAGGGCACACTGCTCATTGGCCTTGTCTCCACTGGCACAGGTGGTCGTCTCCGACTGCACTGCATAAACTGTCAACCTTTCCTTCTACTCCGTGGCCTGTCATTCATACTTAGCTGCCATTGCCTTCTGGAGCCTGGGTCGTCATATGACCTGTGTTTTTGATGAACGCCTCCACTGTTTCCAGTGTTTGATCTGAGTGACTGTGGATCTGAGTGTATGTGGACCTTGTAGGGGGACACACACCCTCCTTTCCATGAAGCAGGACTGCTGGGCCACAGTGTGTCTGGAAGGCACAGTGCCTTACAAATCATCAAGGGCGGATTCCTGCTTCTTGGTGGTGGGATTTCAGAGCCTATGAGGAAAGAAGGGGGGCTTATTTTTAGTTTTTGGGAACAGGATCTCGGTCTGAAGTCCTGGCTGGCCTGATTTTCTTGATTGCTAGGATCATGAACACAGATGTGCGCCACCATGCCCAGCCACAGAGTGTCATTTCTAGAGCTAGGTGTGGTGGGACACACTTGCCATTCCAGCACTTACAGGAGGGGAATACCAAGAGTGCAAGGAAAGCTGGGCTACATGAGGGAAAACCTGGGCTACATGGTGAGCTCAAGGGTGCTGTGGAGACCCAACAGTAGCATTTCATCGGGGCTGACTTGCAGTTCAGAAGTTCAGTCCATTTTCATCATCATGGGAAGCATGGCGGCATCCAGGCAGGCATAGTGCTGGAGAAAAAGCTGAGAGTTCTACATCTGGATGAGCAGGCAGCAGCAGGAAGAGAGAGAGACTGGGCCTGGTTTGAGCTTCTGCAATCTCAAAGCCCACACTGCCACACTCCAGTGGCGCACTTCCTCCAACAAGGCCACACCCACCCCAACAAGGCCACACTTCCTAATAGTGATACTCTCTGTGGGCCTGCTGGGGCCATTTTGATTCAGACCACCACACTGTTACTAATTGCTGATTTTTGAGAGAGGGAGGGTCTCACATGCCTCAGACTAAGATGACGTTGAGCTTCTGATCCTCCAGCCTCTGCAGGCCCACCTGCCAGCTCAGGGTTTTCAAAGGGAACTGTCGTCTGTCGGGAGACCTAGGTGTCTACTCTGAGTGGGGACCACCACACCCAGTTTTGTGTAATGCTGGAGGTGGAAACCCGGTCTTCCAGCATACCGGGCAAACACTTCTTCTCTATTGCATCCCACCTCCTCCTCTTTCTGACTGTGGTGGGTTTGGCCCAGAGTGGACTTTTAGGATCCGACTTGTTCTCCTGTTCCGGGGAGGTATTCTGCTCTGTCAGAGGCCAGCTTGTAGCATGGTTACTTAGTGCAGGGAGCCTCTAAAGCTCCCCTTCCCACAGCCTTTTTTGCAGTGGAAGATGCCTTCCAGGGAGGTAGGCAGCAACTTCTCACCACCTAATTGGACAGGAGCCTCTAGAGGTCATTCTGCGGGACAGGCATGCTAATGAGTAGTTCCGGCCCCCTACCTCACCTTGAGGGCTGGAGGATGCTGTGCTCAGAGCTGCTTCCCCATCTTTCACCTCCCTGAAGGAAGAAGAGGAAGAGGAAAAGGAGGATGGGTCCCTTCTATGCTCAAGTGTTGCCCTGATGGAAGTGGAAACCATGTGCTGAGTGACCTGTCCTCTCAGCTGTCACTTCCAGATTCGTCCCTAAGACTGAGAAGCCTGTTCCATCAGGGTTAGCATCAGGACAGCCCAACTCAGGGACCCCATAATCTGCCTGCATCCTTACAGAGAGAGGCAGCT
Organism: Micromys minutus; assembly: GCF_963924665.1. NCBI lineage: Eukaryota > Metazoa > Chordata > Mammalia > Rodentia > Muridae > Micromys > Micromys minutus. The sequence continues at coordinate 60,160,789 of NC_137979.1, forward strand.
GAGCCGCCACCCACAAGGGTCATCTCCAGGCAGTCCATCCGGCCGGCAGCCACCAGCCTCTACGCTGCAGGTCACCTCCCTGAGCTTGCCCTGCATACGGCTCGAACTCTCTCAGACCTTGGTGCCTGTGGCCTCCCACCCCAATGGTCAATACCACCCAAACAGGTTCCCTGGCCAAAGATCTAGGGAGAGTGACTCCCCCCTCCCCCGCCCTCTGGGACACTGGACTTTAGGTGAGTGCATCACTAAGGCCTCATGGGAAGCCAGGAGGCTATGAGCTCAGGGGCCTGACTTAGCGCCAGGTCTAGCCCTGGCTGGAGGCCACTGATCCCAGGGCCATCTGGTGTCCATCTGACCAAATCAAGGGATTGGAAGATACAGCGGAGGGGGACACCTGGGCCTCCCGGCAGACAACAGCTCCCTTTGAAAACTCTGACCTACTAGGAGGGCCTAAAGAGGCATCCACACACACACCCTCAGCAGTCTGTTCTGCCTGCCACTTGTGGTCAGCTCTCCCTGGCAGGACACAGCAAGAAGAACATCGAGAATTATTTTCCCTATTTCCTCTCTACCCACCCTTGAGCACAGAACTGGCTTTTAAGGACTCCAGGTAGCCCTGGCACATTCCATTTTGGCATAGCAAGACAGGTCTGGCATGGTTGGACCTAAGTATGGTAGTACCCATAATCCTCAGTGACCTTAGCTTAGTTTCACTTGGTCCCTAAGTTTAGTTTCACTGCCCAGGCTCTGCCTCCACAGCCCTGTTTGCAGCCAGCAGGTCTTCCTCGCTGTCCTGAGTGGCTCGGGGCATGTCGTCAGGCCCGGTCTGGACCACATCTTCATCCAGAAACCTGGGCTTAGCCACACGTAGCTATACTAGTTATTTTTTGTCTTTGCTGCGATAAGATCCCTGGGAAAAGAAGCTTGAAGAGGGGAGGGTCTGTTTCGCCTTGCAGTCGGAGGGTACGTCACCCATCATGGCGGCTGCGCATGAAGCCATCAGTCACCAGCACCCACAGTCGGGAAACAGGGACAGAGGGCTCAGTGCTAATACTCAGCTGCCTTAGTGTTGTATACAGTTTAGAACACCCTACCGTGATGATCCCACCCACATTTCCGGTCTATCTCTCTCTCTTTCTCTCTCTCTCTCTCTCTCTCTCTCTCTCTCTCTCTCTCTCTCTCTCTCTCTCACACACACACACACACACACACACACACTATGCTACCTCCCCACTTCTGTTAAACTAATCTCTCTCTCTCTCTCTCTCTCTCTCTCTCTCTCACACACACACACACACACACACACACACACACTATGCTACCTCCCCACTTCTGTTAAACTAATCTCTCTCTCTCTCTCTCTCTCTCTCTCTCTCACACACACACACACACACACACACACACACACACACACACACACACGTGTGTGTCTGGAGATTAGTCTTCTAGCAGATTCTAGATCCTGCTGAGCTCGATAATTTGAATCATCCCAACAGCTGCCCCTTCCCACCCCCACCAACCCTTCCCACGCTGAGCCTGTCTGTTTCTCTGCCATCTCCACTCTGGCACAAAAATGTAGGGCAGGCTATCTCGAAGGCTGGGTATAAGGATTCTAGGATTCCCCGTCCCCATTGCTGGGCCAGAAGCTGACATTGTCTGTTTCTCCCACAGTCGCTGCTCTTCCTGGGGGTGTTGGCTGCCATTGGCCTAGGCCTGAACCTCATTGTCCTCGCCGTTTACCTGGTGTGCACCTGCTGCTGCCGGCGAGACCACACGCAGTCCAAACAGCCCGACTCATGCTGTGTGACCTGGACTGCGGTGGTGGCTGGGCTCCTCTGCTGGTGAGTGTCCTATGTGCAGGGAAACCTCTCATGTCCGTGAGGCTGATCAGTGTCTGGACACATTCACTCCAAGCTAACACCTGGATGAACAACCTGTCCCCCCAAATGAACACTGTCCCTTTTTTAGCCGAACATGGGGACTCGGTCTCTAGTATGGTGATAGGGGTCAGCATAGTGGCCCCCCCAACCCTTCTATGAGGCCAGGGCCAGTCCTGACAGCCAAATGGATCCCTCATCAATTGAGCTGGTAAACAGTGGGCTTTTTTTTTTCTCTACAACACCCAGGGTCTGCAAGATCAGAAGTTGGCCCCAGTCGCTTCCACGTCCTGTGAGAATAGGAGCTTTAGTGCCCATGGGTGGATCTTGCCCTGTACTTTGACTGAGGAATGAAGGTTCCTAGCACTGTGGGAGAGCCCCACCCACCCAGCACCCAGCCATGATCGAGGTAGCTCTGTGTGCTGCAGTTGGTGTGTTTTTCTTGTTTCTACATCTGTAGGACTTTTTCCTAAAGCGTAGTGCCCCCTGGAGGTGTTGAAGGGTGTGGCTACCCTCTAGGATTGAGTCCCTTGCTGCTTGTCTGAAGGACTGGTCCTGGGGTTCAGTCTGCAGGAGGGTCACCTTACTCTTGAACATTTTTTTCTTTTCTTTCTTCATTTTTCTCTCCTTCTCTTCCTCTTCTTTCTGTTTTTTGGGGTGTTTGTTTTTGTATTTTGAGACAGGGTTTCTCTGTGTAGTCTTGACTGTCCTGGAACTCACCCTGTAGACCAGGCTGGTCTCGAACTCATAGAGATCCGCCTGCCTCTGCCTCCCAAGTGCTGAGGTTAAGCATGTACCACCACTGCCTGGCTGCCTTTTTGTTTGTTTTTTTTAAAAATGCTTTTCCCATGTGAATGTTTTGCCTGTGTGTGTAACACCTCCAGTGACACCTTGTAGAAAGATAAACAGGGTGAGTGTCGTGAAGTGGGCTCAGAAGGTTGGTTCTGACATTGCTTAAATGCTAAGAGTATTGACTGGAACTGGGCATAGTGGTAATTGAAGTCCAGGATAACCGGGGTACAACTGTCAAGGAGGAAGAGAGGAAGGAAGGAAGGAAGGAAAGAAGGAAGGAAGGGAGGGAGGGAGGGAGGGAGGGAGGGAGGAAGGGAAAGCATCAGTGTATGTTGTGTGTGTGTGTGTGTATGTGTGTGTGTGTGTGTGTGTGTGTGTGTGTGTGTGTGTGCACCTGAGCACATACATGTCTGAGCCTTCTCATACTTACCTTTCCCTCAAGTTAGTTTTATGAATGAGAACTCAGGAGGCTGGTTGATTGGCCTTGTGGTCCCTGGAGGGATGGACCACATAGACTGTGAGGGATGACAGAGTTAAGGTTGCAAATATTCACCCAGGCTGGAATGTTGGAGTCAAGCCAAGCATGAAATTTCATACAGACGGATTTCAAGTTTGGCTTTTGGTTAAAATCAATAGGAAAAAGGAGAGACTGAGCTTGACAGTTCCTGAGGAGAAAATCCTGGGAGGGGATGTTTAGCGACCATGATGTCAGTGTGATGTCAGTGAGGGCACAGGGGCAGGCCAGTGGGGGAGGGTCTGAGAGCATTAATACATACAACAAACACATGCACACACACACACACACACACACCACACATAGACTTGAGACTCTGCTCAGTCCCAACTAATGAGTAACACTGAAAACCAGTCATGGTACCCAGGCCTGCAACCCCAGGAAGATGGAGGTGTGTGTGTATGTGTGTGTGTGTGTGTGTGTAGTTCAAGATCATCTTCAGTTATATGGTGAGTGTCAGACCCAGCTGGGTATACATGAGACCCTGTCTTGTGTGTCAGTCTCAGAGAGGAAAAGGCAGGAGGTGACAAAGGGGACACTTAGAAATATCAGATGCAATTGTGGCAGAATTGGAGATTTGTTCCAGCCACCCGAAAGCTGAATCAGGACCCAGTAGGTTCTGGGTTAAATGAGACAGACAGGTGTCTTTTCAGCTTTGTAAGAGGGAACTTGCCAGAAGCTAAAAACTTTGAAGTAGAGGACTAGATTGGGAATATTTAGAGAAAACAGGATGTGAGAGTCTGAGGGAGTTTGGGGTTCTTGACCATGTCAGGAGGTTGGCACTGAGTGTGTCAAACCAGACATCAGGGCTCCAACAGATCATAATCCCCAGCATTGCCTGCAGTTGTGTGTCTTTCAGAAGTACTCATCCAGCCAGGACAAGCAGGCTTCTGCTGGGTCACTCTGGGTGGTCCTAAACCTTCACCCTTAGACAGTATCCCTCTCATACCAAGTCCCAGACTAAAGCTCCTCAGCTAAAGTTAAAAGCACACTGTAGCTGTTGTGGTGAATAAATAAATAAACACACACACACACACACAGATTTTCAAATAGTGGAATATTATGCAGGGCTGAAAAAGGAAATGTCCCATTGAGCCACAAAAAAACATTGGGGACCTGGAATGGCTGTCACTAAGGCAAATGACCTGATCCTGATGGGAAGAGGCTGGATGCCGTGACTCCAGTTGTAGAACATTCTAGAAAAGGCCATGGAGACTGTAAGGCCTGGAGGAGGGGTTGGGGAGGGGTAGGCAGAGTGCAGGGGAGTTTGAGGGCAGGGTCTGGTATGATGGTAAATATATGACACTGTGTGTCCAGTCCTAGAATTTTAACAAAGAGTGACCCTTGTGCATACAGGTCCTTGGAAGGTACCCGAGTTCCTACTGGGTTACCAGTCATAGCCAGGACTCTGTTTCATAAAGGAGGTCATAATGGGGACTGTGCAGAAATAGGGGAATTCTGCACCTGCTCAGTTTTGCTGTGAACCTAAAACCACTCTAAAACTTAACTTTTTCACAGATGCATTTACCTTTATTTTATGTGTATGGATGGTTTGCCTGTCTGCATGTCCAGGCACTGGGTGCATAAGGCGCCTTTGGAGACCAGAAGAGGAAGTCAGATTCCCCTGGAACTAGTTTATAGCGGTTGTAGATGGATGTCTGAGTGCTGGAAACAGCCAGGGACCTCTGCAAGAGCAGCTGGTGCTCTTAACTCTGAGCCATCTCTCCCTCCCTCCCTCCCTCCCCCTTCCTTCTTTCCTTCTTTTTCTTTTCTATTATTGTTATTATTATTATTATTATTATTATTTAAGCAGGGTTTCTCTGTGTCACAGCCCTGACTGTCTGCCTTGGAACTCACTACACAGACCAGGCTGACCTCGAACTCATAGAGATCTGTCTGCCTCTGCTTCCCAAGTGCTGGGACTAAAAGGCTTGCACCACCGCCACTTCCTGGGTATAGAAACCTTTTTAAAAAAGATTAGTGCAAGGTTGGGCCTGTACCTCAGTAGTGGATTATTTGCCTAGCACGCCTGTAGTCCTTAGTACATAGATTGACTCTTAGTACACAGTGAACTCCAGGTTCACCAACTTTGTCCCAAGGGAATAACGGAGACAGCAATAGGTGAAGGCACCCAGCATCATTCTGGCCTCCTTGTGCACAGGCACACATACATATACACACGAGTGAGCACACGCTACACATCTCCTGCACAGAGAGCGGTAAGTGTATTCTCTTCTGGGTATCACCCCTCACCCTTGTTTGGGGTTTTGCTTGCAGTGCTGCAGTGGGCATTGGTTTCTATGGAAACAGCGAGACCAACGATGGCGTGCACCAGCTGATCTACTCCCTGGACAACGCCAACCACACCTTCTCTGGAATGGATGAGCTGGTAAGGACTGTGGGCATGTGGCTGGGCACAGGCACAGCCCATGAGATCAGCAAGGCCGGAACAAGGGTGCCAGTCAGATCTCAGGGGCCCAGCTGCACCCTGTAGAGTTGTGTGATGGATGCTGTGGGCCGGGCTGCCTTCTGAGCGGTTGCCCTGCCAAAAGCAAACACAGTTTCTATGTCTCAGGCCAAGGGAGGTTTTCAGGGCAGCTCAGACCCCAGTTGGTCTTCAGAACATTTGAGCACTTAACCCATCCCTGAAGGAGACCTGGAACATGGGTTCTGGAGTTGTTCTGTTGTTGTCATTGTGTTTATAAAGCAAGAGGTCTCGCTGTGTAGCCCTGACCAGCCTGGCACCCACTGTGTAGACCATACTCACTTGGAACTTTCCATGATGTTCTTGCCTAGCCAGTGTGCAAACACTACCACCCTAGCATACCCGGCATGGGTTGTTTGTTTGCTCATTTGGGACAGGGTCTGACCCTGAACTCTGTGTCTCAGAGGATGACCTGATGTTTATGTGCATGTGTGCAATCCTATGCCTTGAATATACAGTGCTGGGGTTTGAACCCCAAACTTTAGATATACTAGGCAATCACTCTTCCAGTTGAGCTACATCCTCAGTTCTGAACATGGCAGGGTTTTGGTTGTTGTTGATGTTGTTGCTGTTTGTTTGTTTGTTTGTTTTAGCGTTAGCTCTAAGTGCTTTGTACAGAGTTCTGATCCATATATCAAATGGGAAAAAGAACCTAGACCAAGTATGGTGGTTACAGGCCCTGCCAAAAAATATTTTTTTAAGTGAATAAAAAAGTCTTAACAAACAATAGAAGACATCCCTTTTCCCCCTACCTTACACACACACACACACACACACACACACACGAGTTGGTAGGAAGCCTCATAAACCCAGCTGTGTGTCTTGGGACTGTGGGATCAGTGACACAATCTCTGGGCTCATCTCTTCACCCCTGGCTTCTGCCTGCTTGTCACTTTTGCAGAGTGCCAATCTTTCATGCTGATCTTTAAGGTTGTCCCATGACAGCTCCTGGTGTGTCCTGAGGACTCTGGTGGGAAAGGCCAAATGCATATTTCAGGGAAAAACTGGTCGTTGGCCATCTGACCCTCTCGAGACCAAGTCCCTCCAGAATAGCACAGATCCCAGCAAACCCAGCCCTAACTATTGGAACTGATGCCTGGTGTCCTCCTGGGGAGGACTCAGCCTTGTCTGGCCCTCCTCACATGCTCCTTTAAGCTCCTCTGGAGATCTAATCCTTCCATCAGCTCCTGGCGGGTAGGAACAGGATATCTCACCTTAAAAGGCAGGCTGGGGCTGCTCCCGATGGATGCCCGCTGCTCAGGATTTGAGGGAGGTGGCCCCTGGGAACTCAACCACTCTTATTTACCTCAGTCCTACTGGGGTTCAAGCCCCCAAGGACACCTTCTGCCTGTGTAGTATTGCTCTGTCTCTCCCTGACCAGCCACCTTCAGCTTTGGAAGTGGGAGAAGCCGGCATTCTGGAAAGCCCCAGAGCTGTGACCTCTACTGATGGGAAAACTCTGTCTTTATCACTGGGGAGGAACTTGCTGGTATCTAAGAACAAGCTTTAGGTTCCCAGCCCTCGGGAGCCAGGTTTGGACACTTGGCTGCGTGACCTCACCCTCACCCTGTCCCTGGAGACAGCCCCTTGCCATCTGGCTATTGCTGCAACGTAGGATAATTGTCCCGGGGCTTCTTGGTGGGGCTGCCCGCTTCGGAGGCGTCTGCCCTTTTTACCTAAGAGGGTGGTGAAGGCCTCAAGGTGGGTACACAACCGTCTCAGGCCTGAGGACTGCAGGGAGATAGATGATAGATCGTTATAGGGCCTTCCCCTCATCCAAGAGGTGGGGTCCAAATTGCAGGTAAATGGCTAACCCGCAGCAGGTGAATTACCACCAGCGAAAGTACTGTGCAAACTATAGAGTGTTCTCCCCTTGGGGGATTAAGATAATGGTGTCATTATAACAATTACTGCAATCACCGTGAAGTGGGGGTGCTCGGGTTGTGGGAGGCTGTGGGTGGCAGAGTCGGGATGGAGACCCACCCAGCAGCCCAGATCTAGCAGCCAAATGGTCAACTAGAAACCCTTCCAGGGCTGCCCCCAAACACAAAGACCAAGGACCCTCCCTCGGTATGCTCTTCTCTTGGCTAGAAACCCCCACTGTCCTGAGACCATAGTAGACCTATGGGAAATTGCTGGGTGGAGAAACTGAGGCAGCAAGAACACAGAGCCCAGTCTTCAGGTTCTCTTCCCACCACTGACGTGGTTCGCCTTGACCGGCTTCACGAATGACCTGGTGATCCCTCCCGGAGGTTCTCAACCTGGCTCAGCTTGCTTCAGATTCTCCTAGAGAGCCTGTTAGCCCAGGGCACGGCCCCACCCTACCTCCAGTTCACCTTCTGAGGCCAGATGAACATTTGCATTTGTAATGAGCTCTTTCCTGACGCTGCAGGCCTGGGGACCAGCAATTTGAAAGCTACACACCCCTGTCCTTAATGACCTTCCATCAGGCCTGGGTACCCACCTGGTGGAAGAGCTGAGGTGCTCCCCTCTTAGTCAGTTCCCAGGGGAAAGCCACAGTCCATGGGGGGAGGGGCATCACACCTGTCTTCTTGAAGGTCAAGGACTGGGACCCATGTGAGCAAGCACAGAGCTAGAGAGGCAGGCCATTGTGATGTGTTCCATCATCTGTCTGTCTGTCTGTCTACCTATCATGTATCTATCACCTCTTCCCGTGAAACAATACCAGAAGGGAAAAAATTGACTTCACATGCTTATTGTCTTGGTTTTGTTTCTTTTCTTTTCTCTCTTGTACAAGGTTCTGCAGTGTGGACAACACTGTCCGAGAACTCCTGATCCTCTTGCCTCAACCTCCTGAACTTTCAGAATACAGGCCTTGGACGCCATGCCTGGCCTACTCTTTAATTCTTGTTGTTTTGTTTTTTTAACACAGGGTCTCTCTACAGAGCTCTGGCTGTCCTGGAATTCTCTGTGTAGCCCAGGCTGTGTGTGTAGCCCAGGCTGTGTGTGTAGCCCAGGCTGTGTGTGTAGCCCAGGCTGTGTGTGTAGCCCAGGCTGTGAGCTGCCATAACTGGCTCTTCCTCACAATCTTAACTTCTCCTTTTCCCCCCTTGGGGTTTTGTTTGTGGGAGGGACTTGTTTATATTGTTTTTTTGAGTCACTGATAGTTCAGGCTGACCTCAAATTCCCTGTATAGCCAAGGATTACTTTGAACTATTAGTCTTTCCGCCACAGACTGCTGAGTGCTGGGATTACAGTGTTCAGTCCGACACCCAATCTGTTGGATGTCCTGGTTCTGAATCAGGCCTTCCTCTATGCTAGGCCAGCACTCACCACATAAGCTACATGCCCATAATGAGCTTTTTTTTTTTTTTTCCCCTTTTCTTTTCTGTGTAGTCACGGCCGTCCTAGAACTCATTCTGCAGAGATCCACCCGCCTCCACCTCTCAGAGGTTTGCACCACCACCTTCAGGCAAGAGAGAGCGTTTTTTTGTTGTTGTTGTTGTTTTGAGACAAGAGCTCATCTGTAGCTCAGTCTGGCCTTGACCTCAAGGTAATCCTCCTGCCTTAGCCACCCAACTGTTAGGATTCTACAGGCAGGAGCCAGCAAGGGCAGTCATAATCTGCCTCTATCTTGGTGTCTCTGAGTCTCTCACCACCTCCTAGGAACCCACCAGAAAACGGAAGAGGGACTGAGCCACAAAGAAACAGAGAGCCATTGTCTGTTCTAGAATCAGGAAGTCACAGTGTAGGGAAGGATGAAAAGCCACAGATTGATGTGAAGTTCCCATGATTCCCCGAGCTCAGAGTGCTCTCCTATAGGCTTCGAAGCTGTGCCCTCCTCCTCTGCCCCTCTTCAGGGATTTTTCTCTTGCAGGCTGTGGGAGCCAACGTTGTAGAAAGTTTTAATCCCAATCCAGGGTTTCTACTCCGTCTTTGACCATTTGTTTCCTGGGCCAAAGACACAACCTTTATATTTACAATAAACCTTAATCAGCACAAGAGCTGGGCAGATATCTAGCCTCTGTGCTATTAAAATCTACTTTCCTTTAGATAGCCAAGTAATTACTGTGTTTCATCCGGGCTGTTCTTCACTCCAATTGGCCAGCCCCGAGGGCCACATTTTCCTGACTCACCTAACTCATGGCTTCTCCCTCCTCCTCAAGCCAAGGCTGCTGGGTAAGAGTTAACGAGATACTCTGCCCTTCCTCCAGCTGTTTGTGTAAGACAATGTCAAAGCAGCAAAGCCAGACCCTGGTAGCATAGTCCATAATTGGCCCAGCTATTCCAGAGGCTGGGGCCGGATGATCTCAGGTTCGAGGTCTACCAGGACAACATAGCCAGTTCCAGGCTAGCCCGGGCAATTAGTGAGACCCCATCTGAAAACAAAATAAAACAGAAGCAAAGCCCTTCCCTCAACTGCTGACCAGAAGGCTCTGCTCAGACAGCGGTAGGGCTGTGGCCAAGTGAGAATGACCTTTGTAGTGTAAGCCACTTGTTTAGGAGCTGTCAAGGACAACCCTCAGCCGTGTCCTTTCGTTTCTGTCTGCATAGACAGATGTTCTTTCTGTCCAAGCAAAGGACAGGTGCCTCTATACCCAGCTAACAGGACAGACATCCTGGGGGATGGGAGACCAAGATAAAACACACTGATTTCCTCCTCCAGTCCCAGGGCTAGGCTGGGAGATGACATCTGTTCCCTGTTTTCAAGGCCCCATTGTTCTTCGCTGACTTGTGTTTGGGACACTACTAGCTGGTTCTAGCATTGAGACAAATGCCCTCTCTTGTAGGGTGCCTGGGAACCCTGTTGGACTAAAGCACAAGGCAGTAGCCTGAGGCGCTAAGTCTTTGATGTTATGATCTCAAGGGATTCAAACATTAGGAGAAGGTTCAAGGAAGAAAAATGGATTTCTTTGGTTCCCTAACCAAAATTTTTTTGGGGTCTAGGTTGAGCCTTCCTCTCTGAAAGGAGGCCTGAGGTGTTTGGGATTTTAGAAATTGGAGTCTGGGGCTTATATTTGGGGTTATTTGTATAGTTTCCTGCTAGGTTGTTAAAAAGATTTGGGTTTCCAGATTAGAGGAACTCAGGCTGCAGCAAGGCTTGGAGAGCCAAAGCCGGATGAAAACCCAAGCAGGGCCAAATGTGACTGGACTGTGTGTGTCTGTGGGTCAGCGTTCCAGCACTATAACAAATCCCTGAGGTCATCAAACTTATAAAGAAAAAAGGTTTGTACTCCTGAAACCTCAGCACTTGGGAAATGGGTACAGGAAGATCAAGAAAGAACTCAAGGTCATTTTCAGCTTCATAGAAAGTTGGGGTCCAGCCTGGGCCGCCTGTCTCAAAATAAGACAGTATTTAAAATGAAGGTAAGAGGGAAAGAAAATGGGTTGTCTTGGTCCATGCTGCTTGGTCTCATTGATTTGGAGCCTTTGATTTGAGAGGCCACGGTGAACGCATGAAACAGGCAGAGCTGCTCACTGCCTTGTATGAAGAAGCAAAGAAAGAATTCCAGTGTCAGCCGGGTGGGCAGTGATGGCACACACCTTTAATCCCAGCACTAGGCGGCAGAGGCAGGCGGATCTCTGAGTTTAATACCAGCCCCATCTACAGAGCAGGTTCTAAGACAGCCAGGGCAGAGGAACCCTGTCCCAAACAAAGAGAGAAAGAAAAAGGAAGAACGCATGAAGTGCCTTCTTTGAGGAAGGGTATGACATGAAGTCCTGGCTCAGTCCTAGTCACCCCTTAAACAGCCTACCATTTCCCAGGATCACCTTTAACATGGGTCTTTGGGGGACATTCCAGACCCACACGACGGCAGGAGGTGACAAGACCTCTGTCCTTGGCCACTCCTCTGGGGTCGCAGTCTCAAGAGTTCCTGGGTCTGTGTCTGTATCCCTTCAAGCCCAGCTGGCCAATTGCTACTTTGTCCCCCTGAGACTTTCCAGGGCTATCCCAGGGCCAGACTCCTAGCCTCTTCCTTACCTCCCCTAGGTGTCTGGAAACACCCAGAAGATGAAGGTAGAACTGGAGCAGCACCTGGCCCGGCTCAGTGAGATCTTTGCTGCTCGGGGTGACTACATCCAGACCCTGAAGTTTATGCAACAGATGGCCGGTAATATCGTCCACCAGCTCTCGGGGCTGCCCGTGTGGAGGGAGGTCACCACACAGCTGACTGAGCTGTCCCACCAGACTGCCTATGTGGAATACTACAGGTAAGGACCTGGGAGGGGGAGGGGGCTACAGATACAGACCTAGCCAACCCCCAGCCCCCAGCCTTACTGTGTAACCTCCTAGGACAGTGATGTGCTGAGGGGCTCCCTCTCGCCTCTACCTCATCTACTGTGCACTTTTCCTCGTTGCTGTGACTAAATATCTCGACACAGACACTTAAGGATCAGGAGTTTATTTTGGCTTACAGCTTAAGAGTGTGGTCCACCCTGGTAGGGAAGACTTGGCAGCAGGAGCCTGAGGTCCCTGGTCCTATTATATCTGTAGTCAGGAAGCAAATGATGTGTGCTGGTGCTCAGCTTCCTCCTTTCTATTCGGTGGCTCTTCCTGCCTGACTTGGTTAGTGTCCTAGTCAGAGTCTCTATTTTCTGTGATGAAGCACCCTGACCAAAAAGCAACTTGGGAAGGAAAGGATTTCTTTGGCTTACACTTGTATATCACTTCGAAGGAAGTCAGGACAGGAACTCAAGAAGGGTGGGAAGGTCCAAGAGCTGATATAGAGGCCATGGAGGGGTGGGTGCTGCTCACTGGCTTGCTCCCTATGGCTTGTTTAGCCTGCTTTCTTACAGAACCTAGGACCACCAACCCAAGGGTGACACCATCCCCAATGAGTTGGGACCTCCTTTGTTGATTACTGATTAAGACTGTGCCCTAAAATGGGGATTCTCAACCTTCCTAACACTGCATGCAACCTTTTAATTCATTTCTTCATGTTGTGGTGATTCCCCCAACCATAAAATGATTTCTTTGCTACTTTGTAACTGTAATGTTGCTACTGTTAGGAATCTTAATGTAAAAATCTGGTATGCAGGATATCTGATATAAGACCCACAGGTTGAGAACCACCGCCCCACAGGCTTGTCTACAGCCCAACCTGGTGGAGGTGTTTTCTCAATTGAGGTTCCCTCCTCTCTGATGACTGAGCTGATGTCAAGCTGACATAAAATCAGCCAGAGTGCCACCTCAATTAATACAACCTAGAAAAGCTTGGACTGTTGAAATAATGAAGTTGATAAGGGCTTTTGGCGCCAAATTTGACAACCTGAGTTCAATTCCAAGACTTCGATTGGTAGAAGGAGAAAATTGGCTTTTGCAAGCCATCCCCTGATGTATATACACACACGTGCATGTACACACTTTTCTTAAACCTTTCTCAGACATGCACAGAGGTTTGTTTCCTAGGTGATTCTAGGTCTCATCAAGTTGACAGGGTCATTCTCACCTCTGACTCATCCAGCTGGTGGCATCTATTTATGTCCCTGTGTAACCCATCTCTGGTAAAGTCACTAAATTCAAGCCACAGACTCCAGACTGGCCACCCTCCTTCTGAATACAGGGTCTCAAAAGGAACACTCCTGAGAGCCAAGGAAGGAGGCAGCTCTCTCTCTGTCCTAGGTTGACCTTTATCCAAATCATAGCATGCACATATGTAATAGGCGTGCATCATGTGTGACAGAAACGTCATTGTACTCTAAGGGTCAGGCATCCAGCATCTTAGATGCAGAGTGGAACAGAGGAGCGGGTCTTGTATGACAAGCTTCAGTTCTTTGAATCTCTTCCTCGCCCAAATAACTTGGCCTCTCTTCAGAGCCTCTGCCCCAACATTGCACAATATATTCTTGGTTTTCTGGATTGGTATTCTATTACATCATCAACTCCCACCCAGGAGGCTGCTGTTGGGCTGAGTCAAAAGGAAATGCTCAAGGCCTCTTCCCTCAGACACCCTTTCCCAAAGGGAAGTGTTTACCCAGTCCGGAACTCTCTGGGTGATGCTCTGGGATCCGGGTGGTGCGCCCGTCCCTCATCCCACAGATTGAATTCCTTGATGTCATAGATATTTAAGATGGATAGGGTCCTTGGTGTTATTTCTCTTAGACACTCAGGGGCAAAACGCTGTCCTCCCAGGGGACCAAAAGGAACTGCCAGCTCTGAGGAGATGGTCTGCCATCACTTAGGACCCTCAACATCGGGATCTGATGAGCCCCTTGATATGAAAGCTGTCTACTTCCTGAGCCCTTGAAATCACATCAGGGCCAGTGGGGTATCCATAGTGGGGGTGTCCTTATTGACCTGGCTCTTTTTCTTGAGCGCATCTTCTTATCCAGTGGGCATTTTAGTAAAGACCGTGATGAAATGGGTAAGGATCTTAAATATCGAAAGACGCTTCTTAATCCAGATCACATTAAGGAGCAAGAATAGTCTGAGCAGGAGGCCCCTGCAACTCCCGGATGCCAAGGGCCACGCCCCCATATGTGCCACGCCCCCATATGTGCCAGTGTTTGCAGTTCACTGGCTTCTTGGAGAACCTTCCCAGAAAGGCTTTCCAGCTGTTGTCCCGTCGATGGCCATTCACTCCCAGCAGAGCACTTTTACTGGGGAGACATATCCAGCTCAGAGGACGCAATAAGCCAAGGCGTACTGCCTGGGGCTAAGATGTGGACACTGGCTACAGATGCCGGATGTGGTGGTGGGGGATGGATATTAGCTCAGACGACAAGAGCCAAGTTCATAGCGAGAACTCCCTCCCCCCACTTGGTTCCCAGGGGCTCCTCTGGGAGAACGCATCCGCCCAGGAGCTGTTTCTAGGAACAGTTCACACACGAAGCGGTTGCTGCAGGAATTGTGAAAACCCTGTTGTGGAAGAGTCAGGAGCCCTTCTGCATCTGGATTTCCTATAGATGGGAGAAAAGACAGAGGAGCAACCAGTCTTTAGGTTGGGAGCACAGAGCCCATGTTTTGGATGGTACTTGGGGTGGGGGTTGGGGGAGGACCTGTGTAAATGAAAGAAAATGTAGGGTTCCCATGCACCTTCCAGAAACTTCAGCCACCATGAGTCTCCACCTTCTAATCTGTAGCATAGGATGGATCCCAAAGTCCCTTTCAACTCCAACTCTTGGAAAACTGGCTCCTTGGGGTGGCCTCCAGCAAGTGACAAGCCAGCTCTACCTATGTCCCAAAGTTGCAGCCCCATTTCTGGGACCCCACTGCTCTGGTTAGGGCTGAGGGTTTCGATGAAGCCCTCTGCTTTTAAGCATGAACTCTCCATTCACAAAGACAGAATCTTACTTGGCTTCTGGGCACCTCCAGCTTGCTCCATCTCCCTCAGAGCTTCTTGTCACTTCTTACCAGTTCTATCGTGGCCTGTTCACACCACAAGGCTCAGTCATTAGACATGTGGTGGTGCACACCCCTAATCCCAGCACTCTGAAGGCGAAGGCAAAGGCAAAAGAACCAGAAGTTAAAGGTTGTCCTAGGCTACATATCAAGTTTGACACCATCCTGGATTACATAAGACCCTGTCTTTTTTTTTTTTTTTTTTTTTTTTTAATGACAAAAGGTATGTGCCTGTCTCCAGCTGGCATAAGACAAGCTTTTTCCAGAAGCTCTGTAGGGAGTCTCGAGGTTAGATGGGATCCCAGGATATCATATCCTGGCCCCGGCTCTATCTGAATTCCCTGATAGTCAAGAAGGAGCCCTCTCACACAGGCTCCCAAACACCAAGCTCAGTTCTTGGCACAGATGTTGGCTGAAGAAACCTCTGCGTATTACACTGTGTGTGGCCCACAGGCTAGATGGGCAAGATGAGAGGCTTTGGGGAAGACAGACAGACAGACATCCATCAAAGAAAGGGGCCTCTTCGATCTGGGACTGTAATGTCAGGCCTTACTAAATCTGTCCTCTGAAGGTTCTAGAAACAAAGCAGAGGAGATAGGAGCTCCCTGACTGGTGGGAGGAAGCTGCAGAAACAGCTTTGTGGCCTACCGTGGAGGCCTCCAACCGCGTATGTCAGAGCTTATTAAAACTTGGGCAAGAGCTCAGCGATTAAGAGCACTAATTGCTCTTCCAGAGGTCCTGAGTTCAAGTCCCCAGCACCCACATGGTGGCTCACAATCATCTGTAATGAGATCTTATACCCTCTTCTGGTGTGTCTGAAGACAGCTACAGTGTACTTACATATAATAAATAAATCTTAAAAAAAAAAAAAATTGGGGCAGAAGGGTTGGGACGTAGCTCAGTGGCAGACCTCTTGTTCTGCATGAAGCCCTGGGCTTGTTTGCGAATGTTATGAAAAATAATAATATTAAGCAAACTGAAACATTTACATCCTTTGTGGGAGTGGGATGCGTTCTGCCCTGTTCAAACTCGAATGAACTTGGATTCCAGGTGTCTGCCACCATGTGTGGCTTCAGTCTCTCTCTTGCACATCTCAGGTTCTTAGTAGGCTTGTTTTTCTTTGGGTCCCTAGTAGGCGACTGTGAGTAGTGGCAGATGATAGACAATGTGGATGTAGATGTTTTTTACTGTGACTGAAAGTTCAAGTGCCTTAAGGCACAGGGTAGGAGAGTCCAGGCTTGTCTGGGTAAAAAATGAAGGTACAGTTACCCCAGCCCCTGAGAACCCTCAGCCTGTGCTCCCATTGATTTGGGCCTCCCAAGAGCAGCAGGTGGGCAGCTCTACTCAGCCCACCCTCACCTTGTCTTTGCCTCTGCCCAGGTGGCTGTCCTACCTCCTGCTGTTCATCCTGGACCTGGTTATCTGCCTTGTCACCTGCCTGGGTCTGGCCAGGCGCTCCAAGTGTCTCCTAGCCTCGTGAGTAGCCTTTTTTATGGTCCAGAAGCAAAGAGTCGGGACTAGGGCAAAGTAAGACCCTGAGAGTGGTAGTAGCCAGTCTGCCCCTCCTCCGCACTCAGCCCCCCTGCAGGGCTCCTCCTGTGTCTTTGGGCTGTCACAGCTTGGTCTCTTCAACCAAAGTGTTGAGATCCACAGCCCTCACCTAGCATTTAACCGAGATGGGGTGGCGGTGGGGGTCAGTGCATGGGAAGATAGGGCTCTGCTTAGGAGGAAGGGTGCTGAATTTAGGTAGGATGACTGCTGTCCCAGAGACCCCCTCCTATTACCTTGCAAGATCCCAGAGTGTCTGCCTCTCTCCTAGCATGCTGTGCTGTGGAATACTGACCCTGATCCTCAGCTGGGCTTCTCTGGCTGCTGATGCTGCTGCCGCAGTGGTAAGTGAAGGGGAATGTGGGTGGCTGGTCTGACCAGGACAATCTGTCTGTCCTGTCCTGTCCAGACGGGTGTGCTTTGGGTCTGTCCCTTATCCACCATCCCAGAGTCTCAGGACTAAAGAGGTTTGGATCACTTTGCCCAAGTTCAGAGACAGAAAGGGGTTTGTCCAAAGCTACAGGGCTTTGGGGACAGAGCCAAGACGAGGCATACTGCTTGTTTGGGCATGCAGAGAACTCGAGGGTGGCCAGGTAGCTTCCGTGTGGGCATGAAGCACCAACCTAACGGAAGCTGAGTGGGTTCAGAAGCATGTTCCTTTACTTGCTGCCTGACATAGGTACACAAAAGGGGACATCTTTACCTTCTGTCCCTACAATCTGGTCACTCTCACACTCGTGAGTGTGTGTGTGTGTGTGTGTGTGTGTGTGTGTGTGTGTAATTTTTGTTTAAGATTTATGTACTTGTTTTATCTAAGTACACTGTCATTGTCTTAAGATGTACCAGAAGAAGGCGTCAGATTCCATCACAGTTGGTTGTGAGCCACCATGTGGTTGCTGGGATTTGAACTCAGGACCTCTGAAAGATCAGCCAGTGCTCTTAACCACTGAGCCACGTCTCCGGCCCTCCATATAAGAATGTAAAAACAAACAACAACTAAAACGGAAACCCACCAAAAACACCAATTTTTGGGGTCACTTACGTACACTATCACGCTGAGCCACCTGAGTGCTCATTCACTCGGCAGGGGGTGTTGTGTGTGCTTTGTGTGCCTTGATCTGCAGGACACAGGAGGACCTGGTGTCCCCTGGTGACAGTCACTTGTTTGGAAAACATTGTGTGAGTCCCTAGTTAGAGGCGCTTGCTCGGTGAGTGTGTGTTGCTGTGTGTCTGTGGGAATATGCCTGATCATACAGCTGCACATGTGCTGGAGCGATCCCAAGGACCCACTGTGATTCAAGGGCTGTGGCCAACCCATGGTCTGCACCTGCTCTTCCCTACCCACACCAGGCCTGGTGTTCCTGGGGATGGCTCGGGCATTCTTTTTTCAAACACACAGAATAAATGGCTCCTGGTGCCACCTGGTTCTGCCGCTCTTGGTGGAGGCTTGCTTATTCAGGAGTGCTGAGGAGCCAGTTCTGGTGATACAAACCTATGCCCCCAGTTACTCTGGAGACTGAGGCAGGCAGACTGCAAGTTAAAGGCCCGACTGAACTACAGAATGACTTTAAGGCCAGCCTAATCAACTTAGTACGGCTTTGTCCTAAAAGGGGGGTAGAGAGCTGGCTCGGCACTTAAGAACCCTGTTCTGTTGCAGAGAACCCGGGTTCCTATCCTGGTACCCACATGGTGGCTTATACAAAGCTCCAATCCCAGAGGAAGCTGACTTCCTCTTCTGACTTCCAAGGACACCAGACACACAGGTGGCACACACATGCATGCACATACTTACACATACAAACACACACATGCTACCCATACACATAAAATACATCTACAGGGGGGTGAGTGGGACTGGGAACATAGCTCAGTGGCAGAACGCTTGCCGGGTATGTAAGAGGCCATAACTTAGTTCCCAACAGTGCGCCAAATGGCTGTGACATGACACTTGATCTTCCCAGCAGAGGGGTTGTAAGTTTAAGGGTTGCATGCGCTCCTATCCCAAAACAAACAAAAGAGAAAGGAAATGGATGTTTCTCTTGTCTCCCCTTTCTGTACTGTGACCACACACAGGGACTGGTGCAGAAAGGATGGTCGCTGAAGCCCAGGCTGGGCTCAAACGCATCCTGGTAGCTTTTGAAGTGTTGTAAACAGTGTAGGGAGGGGCTCCGCTCCCCAGAGTGATGGGCACAGCTGCCTGCCTGGCAGCCTCCCCTCCAGAGACAAGTGCAGGCACAGGGAAGCTTTGCGAGCTACAGGGGTGGGTCCAGCTTCTGGCAGCCTCTGCCTTTTGAAGAAATGATAGCATCCAGCTTACCACCGTGAGCTACCCCTCGGGGGGCTGGCTTCCTCCCAGCAGGGGCTTCTCCTACCAAGCATCTTGCGGATAGGCCGTTTTATCTAAGGCCGGGTGCTGTGGAATGCCAGGGAGCTGGGAGCTATGCCAGTTCCCTGGTTCCTTTACCCAGGCCCTTGTGCGGGAGAGAAGAGCGTGAGGGCACTGAATGGGCCTTTGACAGAGCTGAGGCTGCTGTAGCATTTTAATGGGAAGAGGGGTGTGGAGGAGCTGCTGGGGGGGGGGCACCAGCTGTCAAGGGGTCATTGTGCAAAGCTTTTGTGTTCCTCCCCTGTCACCCTGCCCTCTGAGGCCTATTTTGAGGGCAGTGGAACCAGATTCACACCGTCGCCCTTCCCCCAACCTGCCCACCAGACAGGGCATGGAGACAGTATGGCCTCTGAAACTATTCCAGGGCATGCCAGGTGGAGCACAGGGGAGCCAAGCTCAGAGTCTCCTGACCTGTGGCCTACGTCCTCCCTGCTGGCCAACCTGTCCATCGCTGTGTCCTCAGTAATGAGCCACAGACACACTTTCAGAGCTGTGGGTTCTTTGGGCCAAGGAGAGGCAATACCAAGAGGGAAGGAGGTTGGTAAGGAGTTGCCGTGGGTGCTTTGTCTGCAGCAGATGTGAGAGAACACTTCCAGAACATCCAGACCTGAGGAGTGGCAGGCGAGGCAGGGGCATAGCTGCTAGAGCCCCCAGCGTTGGCCATGCCATCCTTTCATTCCTTCCTAGCAGAAGAACCTCTGGAAAGTTACTGGTGTTCTCCGTGCCTCAGGCTTCTCCAGTGTAAAATGGGGAGAATAATAGTGCCCGGTGCCTCAGAATAAAAGGGCACACGGTGACTGTTCAATGTGTAGTAGCCATCTTGGCTTCTGACACCCCTGCAGGCTCAGTCTGGGCCAGGCTCTGGGCAGCTTCTCTCACCCACCTCACTTGCACGGGGTGCTGTCTTCCTCATCTCTGCCCTTTCTCCATCCCATTCACCATCGATAGAATACTGTATGGACACATACATGCATACGTGCACGGGTGCATACCTACCCACACGCTGCACTCACACATACATACGTCACCATCACTGATAGATGTGGCTTCTCACAGCAAGCCATGTACTCCATAATATCTTAACCCACGTTCTCTCCTGGCCTTTGCAGAGAAAGAAGCTTTAGCATTAGTAAAGCTTCATAAAGGGGTTCCTGGTTCCCCCTCTTTGGAGCCCAGTCTTCCTGAGGTGTGACTCAAACACAGTAGCCTTATTCTGTTGACCCAGGCAGCCCTAGCCTGACTCCCCATCTTTGCTACTCCAGCCAAGGGCTGAGGGTATACCTCCAGGCCTGCTGGCGCTGCATCTCCATTGATAATAATAGACCAGCTGATTCATTATGTATGTTGGTGGTTTGTGTATAAAACCCTTCTCCGTGGTCTTGAGTGCCTGTGGGTGATTGCATTTGTTGAGGGGAGGATGATCATGATTGTGTGGGAGGGGAGATGAATGTCGGGGTACTCTGGAGAAGTTTCAAATCCAGAAGAGCCTATTGCTCTCCAACAACCACACACACATTTTCCCAGTTCTCCATTTGCACCAGTGTCAGATCTGGGTTCAGAACATCCTAGGCCGCATCTCTTTCCTGCAGTCACACTGACTGACTTCAAGAGTCACTTAGCCAGGCCAGTCCTACCCCTCTGACTCCCTGCCCCTGGTCTCAGCAACAGAAAGCTGCCCCAAAGTCTCCAAGATGAACTCTGTGCCAACCTCACCCTTCAGAAGACAAGTCAGGGCCGTGTGTGTGTGTGTGTGTGTGTGTGTGTGTGTGTGTGTGGTGGTAGAGGGCAGGTGGATCTCTATGAGTTCAAGCCCAGCCTTGTCTACATAATGAGCTCTGAGACAGCCAGAACTACATAGTTAGACCCTGATTTTTGGGGTTGGGGGGCAGGTGACAAGGTAGGGACCTTCCATAGTTTCACCACCAGAGTGTGCAGAGCTTGACAGTTGCAAGAACACCATTGAAAAGAACAAAGAAGCCTGCGTGCAAGGGAATCCTAGCCCCAGACACATGCCTGCAGCTGCCCCGCCCCCTGCAAAGATTCCCACCCTCCTGGGTATCCGTCACTGAAAAGGCATTCAGAAGTAAGAGCTCACACTCCAGAAAACCTTGCATAGGGTCATATGTGAGGTGAATAGTGAATAAGACCACGAGGGTGCAGAAAGGTAAGTCGTCCAAGGTGATAGGTAAGGACAGAGGCAGGATTCGAACCCAGAAATCCCGCTCCCAGTCTCTCTTCTGCCCCCGAATGAGTTAGAGATCAAAGTGACCAGGGAAGCAGGAGCCAGGCTCATTCCCCTCATTGCTTGAGGCTCTGACCTTTACCCACTCCTGTCCCCACGATTCAGGGCACCAGTGACTTCTGCATGGCTCCTGACATCTACATCCTGAACAACACCGGGAGCCAGATCAGTTCAGGTAACGTCCTCTGGGGCCGCTGTCCCTAGAGCCGTTCATTCTCCAAGCTCAGGCTAAGCCCGTATGATCCAACTATCTACACTTTAACTTTAGTCACCCAGCATCTCCCTACCCCAGACTTAGGTTTCTCTAGACCACTGGGCCACTTCTTTGAGAGAAAAGGAGGGTGGGCTGGACACATGACAGACAGAATATCTGTTTCCTGTGATCTTCCTGATGCTGATGCTATTGCCTTGCAGAGGTGACCCGGTACTACCTGCATTGTAGTCAGAGCCAAATCAACCCCTTCCAGCAGGTACAGCCACCCACGCCAACCCTCACCCATCCCTCTGCCCTTCATCTCTGGAGCTCCTCTTTCTGGACCCTGAGCCCCACCATGTACCAAGATGGTGGACAGCCAGGCATCTTTTCACCGTGGTCCTCTTTTGGCCACTCTCTGAAGGAGGCTTTGCCTTTGGTCACACCATTCTATCCCTTTCTCCTACACTCACGAGCATGCACCTCCCTGGAGAACTGGTTACTCTGCCAGTGTTGGGCAAGAGGTAGAAGCAAACACCAAGGCTCTGTATTTCTCACAAGCTCCCTGACAAGGTCCATGCTGTTAATCTGAGGGCCACATCTGAGAAGCATGAAGACTGTGGAGCTCTTAAAAGCTAAAGGGATGTGGGAAAGACACTGTATGTGGGAAGAGCGTATTCACTGATATAGTGGTTGGGTTGACCAGATGGCTAGAGGTCTGAATGCTGGGGAGCAACTTCCTTTTATGAGTCAAGGTCCTGCATTGCTGCAAAACCAATAGAATCCACTTCATTATGCCTGTCCCCTTCAGAGTCCAAGAAGCCCTTTATAGTGTGCATAGCCTGCCCGGATCCTCCTGTGTATTTGCCTTGTGGTAATGTGGGTATAGGAGGAAAAGCTTCCTGGTAATTGTGGGACTTCTGGGAAATGGATTCTCACAGAAGGCTGTGTTCTCTCCACCCAGTCACTGACCATCTTCCAGCGCTCACTGACCACCATGCAGATCCAAGTTGTAGGCCTGCTGCAGTTTGCCGTGCCCCTCTTCCCTACAGCAGAGGTAAGGAAGCTCTAGCTGAACCCCACCCTCAGCCACCCTTGCACCTCACAGCCAGGTGTGGGTAAGCATTCTGCTACCTATGCATCTCTCACTTCCCTGTGGCTCAGCCTTTTCCTTCTATCAAAAGGCTCTCTCTAATCTTGTGGGCATGCCCTCCCCAGCTCCTCTCTCTGCCTTCTCTCTCTTCCTACTTCAGAAAGACCTTCTTGGCATCCAGCTTCTGCTAAACAACTCTGAGACCAGCCTGCACCAGTTGACTGCCATGTTGGATTGCCGAGGGCTACACAAGGTACTGGGTGAACAACTGTGGAGGGTGTGGGGTACACCAGCAGGGTACCTTTTCCCAGAGAGAAGCCAGCAAAGGCCTAGGGAAAGGACTACCAGAGCTCCCTTCAAGCCCAGACATGAGACTGAAGCCAAGTAGTGGGAAGGAAAAGGAGGTGTCTTATTTCTTGGTTTCTCTGATGGCTGATGAGGAACACCCTATGAAAGAAGCTTAGGATAGGAACCTAGGAGGTTAGTTTTAGAACATTAGAAGACCCTGATTTAAGTGATAACTGTATAGTTGTCTACTGCCTAGACTCCTGGCCATCTGGTCAACCTATCCATCTCCCCATCTCCCAAGTCAATGTTTCAATCTCATTGCCAGGATGTAATGTACACCAGACATGTTGATGCATGCTTGTACTTAGAGGCAGATGTAGGAGGATCATGAATTTAAGACCACCTGCACTGTATAGTGAAGTTGTGTCTCAGAGAGAGAGAGAGACAGAGATGAGCAGGAGCCAGATATAGTGGCACGTGCCTTTAATACCCAGATATTGGGAGGCAAAGCTAAGCGGATCTCATGTGAGTTTCACGCTAACTAGGGCTACAGAGTGAGGTCTTGTCTTAAAGAAACAAACTCAAAACATATATATATATATATATATGGTTATCCTTTGCATTACTGCAAAGAACACTGAAGATACGTGAGCACCTCACCCCCAAGCAGTGAGCCAATGTATCTCAACATCTTTCACAACCGATATGATATAGATTTAGAATAAACACATGTGTTGGTCCATGAATACCCACGCTCACAAATCATATTCACTTATACATACTTACACATGAAATAATAAACATTTTTTTAATGGAAGAGTTGTGGATATAACCTGTTTTCAATTCAGCCACCACCTCATCTGTCTAGTTGGAGATCAGTCTCCAGTGTCTGGCACACAGTAGTAGGTCAGCAAATCCTTGTCCCAAGGACTCTGTCAGGTAGCTCCAGAGAGGGGACCCTTAAAGGAATGGAAAGGTGCTTTGGAGAGGGAAGCTACCAGGAAATTACAGGTACAGGCAAGGAGTAGAGGGGCCTCCAAAGAAAAGCTCAGACCCCGGGCTTTGCCACCCTCCCTCTGCAATGGCACGTCCCTGTTTCCCCAGGACTACCTGGATGCCCTCACTGGCATCTGCTATGATGGCATTGAGGGCCTGCTCTTCCTTGGTCTCTTTTCCCTCTTGGCTGCCCTGGCTTTCTCCACTCTGATCTGTGCAGGACCTCGTGCCTGGAAACACTTCATCAACAGGTAGGGTACCAGCAAGGTGGGGGCCCACCCCCGTCCCAGCATTAAGGAAGTTTTCTGCAGGGGGCACTGATGAGCTGGTCTCCCGAGACAAAAGAGGGCAACAGAGCATCCCCCATTCAGCCTTGGCAGTCTGGCTGGATTTCCCTGGGAGCAACTGGGCCAAAGATGACAACTCTCCTGGCCACCCAAGTAGCCCTTGCTTTTCTTCCTAAGCAAGACTTTGCAAGGTGACATAATGAGAGAGCGGCCCCAAGAAACAGAAGGGAGGATCAAAGATATTTCTGTCAGGTGGGATTTTCAGGCTTCTAGGGAAGAGAGACAAAGATAAGGTGGGATTTCAGAACCTCGTGGATGGACAAGAGGGAGCAAGTGGACCACCTTCCCACCCCCACGTGTGCGCTAGAAGAGATGGGTGTGGAACTGGGGTCAGGTGCAGTAAGTTGTGCCTCTGAGGGCCATGCTTTTGTAGATGCTGAAGGAGATGTTTATGGCCCAAGAGTATCCTGGGAAGAGAGATTGAAAGCTTAATAGGACCCAGTGGCCTTGAGCCTCACCCCTAATGACTGACCGACTTCTACATCTCGTTCTAGGGACAGAGATTATGATGACATTGACGATGATGACCCTTTCAACCCCCAAGCCAGGCGCATCGCGGCCCATAACCCCACGAGGGGGCAACTGCACAGTTTCTGCAGCTACAGCAGCGGCCTTGGCAGCCAGTGCAGCCTTCAGCCTCCCACCCAGACCATCTCTAATGCCCCTGTCTCTGAGTACATGTACGCACAGTAGGGTCCCTGAGCCTCTTGCACCCAGGCTGGGTGGCATGGGGGAAGGGAGGGTACCAGAGGTCAAACTTGTTCTCCCAACTGTACCCCAGGATCCCTGATAGGAGCATCTAGTCACCCCTCCACAGCCTTGTGTGCTGCCTAAAGCACACCACAGGTGTCAAGCAGTGAACCTTGACCACAAGCCCCCAGGATGATCTCAGGCCCGAGAAGTTGTATTTCTCCAAGCCACGCTGCTCCTGGCATCTCTCCCTGGTTAGCTGCCTCTTCCCTGGTTCCCCTAGAGCAGTGGTTCCCACCCTGTGGGTCACGACAGCCAGAAGGGGTCACGTATCAGATGTTTACATTACGATTCCTAGCAATAGCAAAGTTATAGTTACGAAGTAGCAACGAAAATAACTTTCTGGCTCTGGATCACCACAACATGAGGTATTAAAGGGTCAAAGCTGGGAAGGCTGGGAACCACTGCCCTACGACTCCCCCTGTACCTTGAGGCAGAGTCTCACACTGTAACCCAGGCTGTCCTCAACCTCCCATGTGCTGGGATTACAGGTGTGAGCCATGCCCACACAGTCTTTGTTGTCCTACCCACAATCCCTCCATCATACCCACCACCCTCAACTCCAATCGAGAGTTCATACACACATACCCGATCTCCTCTTGGCCCACAGGAACCAGGCCATACTCTTTGGCGGGAACCCACGATATGAGAACGTGCCACTCATCGGGAGAGGGTCCCCTCCACCCACAGTAAGTATCCTCCATGGCAAAAATCATTGCCCGGAATCCCTGTCAGAGACATAATCAGAGATAAACACTGTCAATGCAACGTGTGATCCCCTCAGAGAAGGAAAGTAAAGTAATGGCTCTGTTATCAAATAAGTATTAAAGCAGCCTGCCACACGTCACGGGCACCCGTTACCCAGACCATAAAGACTCGAAGCAATCTCACCCTGTTAGACAGCCTCCTGGGCATGGCCCTTTGCACAACCATCCTGAAGATAAATGGCCTTTGTCTTCAAGCGAGAGGTCCAGGAACAGCATTTGTCACACTGGCACTTCATAAATCCACCTGGTACTTAGGGTGGTCATGCTTGGCTGGCCGTTGTTTTAACTCAAAGGGCAAAACTAATTTCTCACATCACGTGACAGCCAATGGGCTCTAGCTTAGAGCCAGACACCTAAGCAGTCATGGGAGATTGTGGGGAGGGGGGACACACACACATACATACACACACACACACCACTGTCTTCTATGATAATAACCCCTATATAGCCTGCAAGGGGCACTCCTGGGGCTAGGGATGTGGATTCAGTTGGTAGAGTCCCTGCCTAGCACATACAAAGCCTTGGGCTCCAACCCCAGCGTCAAATAAAACTGGGTGTAGTGATTTAAGGTCACGTAGAACAAGTTCAAGATCAGCTTGAGATGCAAGAGATACTACCTCAAAAAGAGAGAGAGAGAGAAAATTATTCCTGCATTATAATTCCAGAAGGAGATTGCCTTGGCATTGTTTTGTTTGTTGGTTTAATGTGCGTGGGTTGTTGTTGTTGTTGTTGTTGTTGTTGTTTTGCCTGCTGGTCTGTCTGTGCACCACAGGCATGCCTGGTACCTGTGGAGGCCAGAGAAGACAGGGAATTGAAGCAGGAGCCTCTTGAAGAGCAGCCAGTGTTTTTAACCTCTGAACCATCTCTCCAGCTCCCCTTGCACCTTTTAAACAGGTTAGGGCTGAGCTAGCTCACTGGTGGAGCACTGGCCTAGCATGTCAGAGGCGCTAGGTTTGCCCCTCAGGAGAAGAGTCCCTTACAGCAAGATTCCTAAAGAGGATAAATACAAGAGGAAAAGAGGGTCTGTCTCTTGTCCAGCTGTCTGTCTTCCCTGTCCATCCTAGTTTGCTTTCTATTGCTGTGATAAACAGTAGGTCATCACCCTAGTCCATTACTGAGGGAACTCAAGGCAGGAGCTGAAGCAAAGACCATGGAGGGCGCTGCTCACTGGCTTACTCAGCCTGCTTTCTTACACAACCTAGGGCCACCTGCCCAGGGATGGCATCACACACTAGGCTGAGCCCTCCCATGACAACCAGCAATGGAGAAAGTGACCCACAGCCATGCAGTACGAGGGAGGCCTTTTCTCAGTTGAGCTTCCTTCTTCCCAGACTACTCCTATTTAAGTTGACAGAAAACTAAAAGCATTCTTCCCTTCTCTGTTGTGTGTTTGTTGTTTGGGATATGGTGTCATATAGATGCAAATGACCTTGAACTCCTGACCCTCCTTCCTCCACCTTCCAGGTGCCGAGACTCTAGACCTGTGCAACTGATTTCTTTTTTGTACCAAGGAACACTGAAGAAATCTCCTTGGGTTCTGGTGCTAGGGGTTGAGCCAAGACCTCATGAGTTATAGCTAAGCTACCGAGCTGTATCCCTGGTCCTTTTATTTGTAATTTGTGTTTCCCCTTAATCCTGGGGCCTAAGTGTAGCAGTCTGGCTTGGTGCTGTAGTGGCCTATTCAGGACAACTGTGACCAGTTATGACCTTCCTCCACCCCAGCTAAACACAAGGCCCCCAGGACCATGCCTGGTAGGGGATCTGCGCCTCTTGCCTTTCAACCACTTCCAACCAGTACCAGAGTAGGGGCCCAGGGTGTGCTGGGTGGGTGGGCAACTGGAGAAAATGCCATACTGTCTGTTCCCAGGGTAGCATCCACAGAACCCAGGATTATTGCTTAAGATAGGAACAGCCTAGACTCTGGTGCCCAGGTGCCTGGGATCAAATCCCAGCTTATACCTTGTGGCCTCTATGACCTGGCACATGGCCTCTGCCTCTCTGGCCTCAGTTCTTCCATATGTAGAATGGGGAAGACATTTGCCTGAGCGCTGAAGGGACTGACTCATTAGACCACTGTAAGAATGATCGCGTGCAGTTTACTGTCAGTGCCACACACGGCTGGCTGCTTCTCTTCCTTTTCCTTTTCTCTTCTTAAACTTCTCCACAGTGGTGTGGCATTCATAAGAGTCCAGAGTGGAAGTCTCTAGGGAGAGTGGGTAGACTTATTGTCCGGCGTCTGCTCCCATTGGGGGCGTTCAGCCTGCCCATCCATGTAGTTTCAAGGAGACGGCCTAATATGGTAGAAATGCTGGGTACCAGGGACCGGTGAAATGGACCTGGGCCCTGGGAACCCAGGAAGTACATAGATAGGCAGTAAGTAGCACCTAGCCTGCCTGCTGCAAAGCCTA
Source organism: Micromys minutus (assembly GCF_963924665.1). Lineage (NCBI taxonomy): Eukaryota > Metazoa > Chordata > Mammalia > Rodentia > Muridae > Micromys > Micromys minutus. The sequence goes on from NC_137979.1 coordinate 60,188,779, forward strand.
TGGCAACAAATCTGATATTCCATCCCACAATTCCCTTGTCCTTTTATCCCGAAAACCTTACCTACTTTTCTTTTGTTACTGTTATTTTAAGATTTATCTCCCCCTCTCTTTCTGTGTGCATGTGTGTGTGTGTGTGTGTGTGTGTGTGTGTGTGTTTGCATGTGTGGTGTGGGGGTGCACACAGAGGATTAAGGGAATTGTATTCCTTGAAGAAGTTATAAGCTTTCCGGAAGTGGATGTTAGGAGCCGAACTCGGGTCTTCTGGAAGCGCAGCCACCTCTCCAGCCTCCTAATTATTTTTTAAAACAGGGTTTCATGCAGCCTGAGCAGACCTCTAATAACTCACTGTATTGTGGAGGCTGACTTTGAACTTCTGATGCTCCCGCCTCTGTTTCTTGAGTGCCGGGCAAACAGCATCTGGGACCTGTCCCTCCATGCATGGTTCATGGAATAGTGAGTTGCAGGCTGCACCTTTAAAATCCTACCCTGCCTTCTGTGCTAATCAAAGCCTCCTAGATCCTGTCTCCCTCCTGCTGCCAGGCCCCAGGGACACAGACTGACTTCATTATTAATCCAAGCCAAACACGATTTGGGAGACTCTGCCGCTGTGAGAAAGAAATTAATCACTATTCTGTGGTTGTGAGCAAAAGTGACTTTTAAGATTACCTTCCGCTGGAGACAGTCAGGCCGCTCTTCATGTCCTTAGCTGAGGTAAACTACAGCTGACCCTGTTTTCGAGGCTGGAAGGCAGAAAAACCCTCATTGCTTTGACAAAGCTGCCTCTATCTCAGCCAACTCTGGGAGAAGATTCCCACCCTCTGTCCCTGCTAGGGTCATCAGGAGAGATAGGTGCTGATGAAGTCTCCATGGAAATGGGTGGGATGAGGGTGTGGGCATCTGCCTCCCTCCACAAGAGTCCTGGGTGAGTGAGAGGAAGCAAGGTCACCGAAGGTCAGCCTGTTCCTTGGCCGAAAGTATCTTCCCTTAACTTTACCTCCAGGATATCTCTCTTGTGTTTCCAGACCGGTTTCTAGACACCAACAAAAATCACTCAGGGTCTTAGTGGAAATCTCTGAGTTCAAGGTCTTCCCTGGCTTTATCTCTTTATCTCTGATTAGAAGGTTTTCTATGCGGTAAAACAGCAGTATGGCTGTAAGCCCTGAAAGAGATAGGAAAGTTTTGTTGGGCGTTTGTTTGTTTGTGTGCTGAGAACTAGAACTCACCCAAGCTCTGACTACCACCAGTTCTATCCTTAGGACCCGGGAAAGCAGGAACCAACCACAAAATGAGGCTTCCTCTTTTCAGAGTTCTCTTTCCTGTAAAAGAAAAGTGACACTTTCTTATCCTTTCTGATAAGGATTGAAATAGAGGGACCACATGGCCACCCTACTTGCAACCCATCTCAGAGGAAATCTGGCTGTTCTCACTCATTCAGAGCTATAGGGTGAGCGACCCCGTTTTGATGTTCAGTCTGGCCCGGTGCAGGACTCAGGTCCGATTCCCAGTCCAAAGCGATGACCCCATAATGGCAGTATGGGGGTTCTCAGACTCACAGAAACAGACTCTCCCAGGGCAGCAGTCTGGGAGGTTTAAAGTCTAACAAACTTAGCAGGCAAGTCTGGGGAACACTGCTTTTATGGGGACCGTTTGGTGCTTGTGTGTACCCCGGAATCTTTTAAAGGGCCCAAGAAGTCTGAACTGGGCCTATTCCTGGGCAAAGCTGCCACTGCTGGCCTGGGAGCCAAACTGGAGAACCACCACTGCCTTCCTCATCAGTCCTAGAGTTTCGATGGACAGGCTTGCATTGTGGGATGTTTACACGGCTTCGTAGCGTTCCATCCCCAGTCCTGCCACAGCCGTGACAGCCGGATCATCCTTAGATATTGTAGGTATATCTGAGACACGGTCTCCTCTCATAGAGACGCACGTGGCTACCTAAGGTGCCTCATACTCATTTCCCCTCATCTTACCCCAAGTGGCATATTCTCTGTTGTATGTGACCTAGACCTCGGAAATGTCCCTGGGGTCAGGAGGCTGATCCTGGAGTCGGCGGTCCGGCAGCAGCCATGAGCTTGTTAAGAAATGCAGAATCTCGGGGCTGGAGAGGTGGATAGGTGGCTAAGTGCCCTGGCTGCTCTTGCAGAGGATTCAGGTTTGATTCCCAGCACTCACATGGTAGCTCACAGCCAGGAATACATGTGGAGCAAAAACATACCTACACGCATGCAAAACATTCTGACACATAAAATAAACCTAAAAACATTTTGTTGTTGTTGTTGTTTTACAAGAAAAGGAAATGTTGTCAGGGGTGCCTGGTGCTCTGGGCACAGGAGGAGGTAGAAGGGTTTCACCTAGGACAGCGGTTCTCAACCTGTGGGTCTCAGTCAGCCCCTTTGGGTTAGTGTGCCCGAGACCTTGAGTGTCTGATATTTATGTTATGATTCATGACAACCTTGCAGTTGTGGAGTAGGAACAAAACAGTGTTAAGGTTGGGGGTCACCAACTTATGTCCATTTGTCAAGTGGGAAAACAGGTCAGGAGAGGGTTAGAAGGCATCAGCCCACTGAGTGTTGATGGTGCAACCCCTTAATCCCAGCATCCACCAGACCTTTGTGAGTTCAAGGCCAGCCTAGTCTACAGAGCTAGTTCTAGGACAGCCAGAGCTACATAGAGCAACCCTGTCTCGAAAAAACAAATAAACGAAAAGCAGGCCTCAGCCAAAGTCATGAGGCTGGTAAAGTGTAGGGAGTAGAGGAAGGGACTGTGTGGACGTCCACTCAGTGAGGCGCCTGAGAAGAGGAGGGGGTGAACCCCTGGGCCTCACTGATCAGCTAACCTCACCTATTGGGCAGGCTTCAGTCTGATGAAAGACCTTGTCTCAAAAAACACAAGGTAAGGGGCTGGAGAGATGGCTCATCGGTTAAGAGCTGCTCTTCCAGAGGTCCTGAGTTCAAATCCCAGCAGCCACATGGTGGCTCACAACCATTTGTAGTGGTATTACACACGCATGCACACACACACACACACACACACACACACACACACACACACACAATATAGCATCTACACACATAAGATGTGCATACATGGACCTGGCTTCTATGGTGTGTGTGTGACCTATGGTCTGCTGGCTGCTAACTACCCAATCCAAACTTCCCTGGTGCACCTGACACAGTCTAGCGCCATGCCTCCTGAGAACCTGGGTGTGGAGGAAGGCAGATCCATGCTCTGTGTTTGTAAACTATGCTAGAAGCTGAAAAGCCTGGTGTCCCAGTGGATGGATGTGAGACTCAAGGTGTCAGTGGACAAGAAGGTTCCCGGGCCACACCGGTATTCCCCTGAGCTTCACAACGACTTGTGATAAAATCATTGTCTGACTGCCCTGCCTGGCCAGCTTGTCATCCTCTGGAAAATTCCCAGCACATTTGCCAATACAGTTGCTCCCCTAGTGTCCACAGAGGACTGGCTCCAGGAATCCCAAGGGTACCAAACTCTGAGGATGCTCCAGCCCGTTATGTAAAACCGTGTGCTCTTTTCCATGTAACCTGCACACATCCTCCTGTATGTTCAGGATCTCGGTCGGGTTACTTGCAATAAACGAATGCAACGTAACCTTGTAGATAGTTGCTTCATTGCCTCTGGGTGGGGTGACACACACACACAATCCCAGCTCTCTGGGCACTGAGACCTATAGGTCCTTTTGAGTTGGAGTCCAGCCTCTGTGGACTACAAAGTAAGACCCTGTCTAAATAAATAAGTGACAGAAACAAAAGAAGAAAACAAAAAGGAAACATAATGCTTAATATAGGCTTTTTTTTTTAAGTATCTTTGATCCAAAGTTAGTTGAATTCATGGGTGTGGAACTAGCATACACCGAGGGCAAAGAGGGCTGTATGTTGTCAGGGTGACCAGCTGCCCTCTTGTGACTGCTTCTCTCTCCGCAGTACTCTCCCAGCATGAGGGCCACCTACATGTCCGTGGCGGATGAACACTTGAGACACTACGAGTTCCCATCTTAGGAGCTTTCGGGTACCTGCCCCTCCTGCCAGCTTGGTTTTCAGTGGATGCAGAACCCAGCTGTGTTTCTGAACTAGAAACCGAAGGTTCCTGGACACAAACAGGCTCCTGTGGCTGCAAAGACGCAGCTGGGACTCCTGACCAAAGCCACGGGTGGATTCGAGGCCTGTGACTTGACCAGCCTCTCCGGCCTTAACTCCCCAGGATTCGGCTTTTGTTCCGGGGGCAACTGCCGGCTCAGCCCAGCTTAAGTCCCACTCTCAGCAGATGAGAGATGTCAGTGAGGCGGGGACCACCAGCCTGAGAACCCTGCCTCTTGTTAGTGTGGCCCTAAGTCCAGGCCATACCTTCCAGTTACCTTGTCCTTGGTCTCTAGGCAAGTGGTCAGGAGAACACCGGGTCCAGGATCCACATTCTGGGACCACAGGGACTCTGCGTAGACCCCAGAAGGACAGCATCATTAAGAGAACCCCCCAGAAGGGATTGATGGCTTCAAGCTGAGCACTGCAGCCTGGCCTCCTGCCACGTTCTCTGACTCCCACCAGCCACCTCCATTCTGGAACCAGGCGTCAGCTGCAGGTGGGGACAGTCTCAGGTATGAACAGAAACCTTGATAACAACTGAACTCTTTTTTTTCCCAGTGTTTGAACACATGTTGACGATCCAAAGATTCATGCCTCCTTCGCAGGCATGGCCAGTTCTTGCAATAGACTCAGGCTCGGGTTTTACACCTGATGCTACACTGTGGCTCTCACACAAGCTGTCCTACAGATCTGGAGGAGAAGCTGAGGAGTGGGTTATGGGACTTGGCGGGGGAGGGGAGTTGTTTTGCTCCGGTCTCATTATATTTCCTGACTGGCCCTGGCCTAGAACTCCCAGAGATCTGCCTGCCTCTGCCTTCAAGAGTACAGGGCTTAAAGGCAAATGCTACCTACCACACCAGGCCAGAGCCCATTGTTTTATTTTTTTGAGACAGGGTTGCTCTGTGTAGCCCTGGCATATCTCAAACTCATTCTGTAGAACAGACTAACCTCAGAGATCCACCAGCTTCTGCCTTGAAGGTGCTGGAATTAAAGGTATGCGCCATGCCGTGAAAACACGTGCTTTTATTAGTGAAACATTCTACCCCACATGGCTAGAGAATATCTCAGGCCTTGTAAAGGGAAAGAAAGACATGCTAACTAAGAAGGCTGAGGGACTTTCTCTATTCTGAGGAACAGCCATTTCTGGCCAGGAGAAAATAATGACCCCTGTCCTGCTTGCTGAGGGACCAGGTTAAGGGTCTTTGGTGCTTCTAACCTCCTACCAACCCAGAGCACACTACACACCGAAGCCCCGTGGGTAACCTTGTACTCAACTGATGGGGCGGAGACAGGGCTGTTTCCATTTCACATGGTCATCTTACTGGCAGCTCCCGGCCAAGCCACCGTCGTCACTGTGTCTCATATTAACCTGTACATACTGTGAGCTACTTTTGTGTGCCCATGTCCCGCACAGACTCGGAGCTTCGGCCTCAAGCTTTGCTTCTGATGTTTCCTCTGCAGCCGCGGAAGGACTCTTTAATGCATGCACAATAAACTAAAACTCAATAAAACTACCTACGTGGTCCGAGTGTGGGAAGTGGGACAAGGGTCACTTTCTGGTGTTCCCCAGTGGTGATGTTTCCAGACGGCGTGAGGCTGCGTGAGCCAGGACTGTGTGTGGTCTTGCCGGCTGCTCGCAGTGACGGAGCTTGCTGGATGAATTCTGTCAGTGCTGAGGAGCCTCGGGATGAGGGTAGCGATGGTTGCGTTTAAAGACGGGCGGTAATGGGGAATAGCTCGGTGGTTAAGAGCAGTGGCTGCTTGTCCAGAGGTCCCGAGTTCAATTCCCAGCAGCTACATGATGTCTCACAACCATCTCTAAATGTAGTCCCATAGGAATCTGATGCCCCCTTCTGGCGTGTAAATGTGGATACAGACATATGCATAAATAAATGGGAAAAAATGTGTGGTGGCAAAAAATAAAATAAAATAAAACTCCTCTGGGTTTTACAAGAGTCAGGTGGGCAAACCTCCGCTTGATACATGTTCGCCCTCACCTGAGCCAAGAAATAAACCGCTTCCCTTAAGACGTGCTGACTGAGTCACTTACCTTGCTGTGTCTCCTCCACGGAGGTCTCGGAGGGAGGGATTACAAGAGACTCCTCCAGAAGCCCTGTTGGATTTCAGTGAGAAATGAGCTAGGGGTTATGAGGCGGGATGGATAGGTGGCTCAGCAGGTAACTACTTGCTGCTTTCCAGAGGCCCTGAGTTCTGTTCCCAGCACCCAGATCAAGCATTTCATCATCACCTGTTGCTCCATCTCCAGAGGGGCCATTGCCCTTCTGATCTTCGAGGACAACCACATGTGCGTGACACACGCACAGAGACGTATATAGAAACTAAAAAGCAAATCTCGGGGGCTCTAGAGATGGCTCTCCATCGAGAGCACTTCCGGCTTTTGCTCAGGAATTGGGTTTGGTTCTCAGACTTTGTATGGTGGCTCACAAGCATCTGACACTTCAGTTCCAGAAATTCTGAAGCCCTCTTCTGGCCGCCATGTATGACAAACATACACAAAGGAAAACACTCACAGGTCTCATTATGTGGCCTTAGTTGACCTGGAACTCAGTGTGTAGACCAGGCTAGCCTAGGACTCACTGAGATCTACCCGCTTCTATATTCCAAGTGCTGGGACTAAAAGCCACTATGCTCAGCATACACGATGTTTTTTTCTTTGTTTGTTTTATTTGTTTTGTTTGAGACACACAGCCCCGACTGTCTCAGAACTCTCTGTTTACCGGGCTAGCCCCTGTAACCTCTGCCTTCTTAATGCTGAGACTAAAGGTGTGTACTATCACAACTGGCTATAAAATCTTTTCTTTCAAAAGAGAGAACTATTGGGCTGGAGAGATGGCTCAGTGGTTAAGAGCACTGACTGCTCTTCCAGAGGTCCTGAGTTCAATTCCCAGCAACCACGTGGTGGCTCACAACCATCTGTAATGATCTGACGACCTCTTCTGGTGTGTCTGAAGATGGTGACAGTGTACTTATGTACATTAAATAAATAAATACATTTTTTTAAAAAGAGGAATTGCTGAGTGAATGTCTCAGGTCACAAGTACCTGTGGCCTTTACCTGTTTTGTTTATTGGTGGCAGTGGTGTGTCTTTGTGGCATTTGTGTGTGTGTGTGTGTGTGTGTTCATGTGTGTGTGTGTGTGTTATGTACATAGGCCTGGCAAAAGCTCTGACCCATGGAGCCATTCTTCACCTCTGCCTGGCACTCCTCTCACGGAACCCGAGCTAGGCCCCATTTCTGCTCTGGGCTTTCCCCAAAGTTCCTTCTGAAGGTCATTCATTCCTCTTCAGACTGCCATTCACAATTAGCCCTTATTGAATATTCACCAGGAGCCAGTAGTCCTGCGTGGAGTAGATATTAATTCTTTTATTAACCCTCAGAAGAAATCTACAAGACCATTTGTTTTATAGACGAACAGGTGTATCAAGGGTCAGGGCCTGGCTGGTGTGAGGCAGGCACAGGGGTTTCATGCAGAGCCCCAGGCCCTGAGCTGGGTGCCTCGGGGTGGGCATGGGATAGCACAGTGGTCAGGCAGGAGTTGCCCAACTACACTCCTCCACCAGCCAGTCATGGGTATTCTTGCTGTATTCCTGAGAACCTTGCCTTATAGGCTGCTACTTGAGGTAGGGCTGCCTGAACACAATGTCTCCAGGACAGCCCCTTGGTCCCCACCCCACCCCCATGTCAGCTCTGGTGCTTCTCCACAGGCTAAGTGTTCACAGCCCTGTGCAGCTGAAACTTCTGGAAAGTCAAGGAGCTCCCCGGTAAGCTGCTGTATCCCCTTAAGGGAAGCTTACTCAGATGACCTCACGTGCTATTGTGGCTTTTCCTGTTCTCTGCCTGCCCTTAGGGAACCCGCAGCCTTGGGAAGCTGAGTAAGAACAATGTGGGAACCTCCCATAATTAGGTTGATTTTCAGGGAAAACTGCAGCTCAGCACCGAGGTGGGAGGTGATGTAGGCTGTGGGGCTTTTACGGTCCCTGCAGACCAGATGGAACCTAAGTTGCAAAAGGTCTAGAAGAAGCAGGAAGGCAACAACTAGAGAGATGATGGCTCTGTGGTTAAGAGCACTGGCTGCTCTTCCAGAGGACCCTGGGGTTGACTCCCAGCACCCACATGGGAGATCCCAAAGGTCTCTAGTTCCAAGAGCTCCCAGATCCAATGTTCTCTTCTGTCTTCCCTGGGTGCTGCATGCACAGGGTGTACAGATGGAAATGCAACCAGTACACACAAGATAGACTTAAAACTCTCACTCTTTTATTAAAAATAAAATAAGAAAGGTGGCGCTGAGCAACCTGATGCTCCTCTCCTTCGCTCCTGCAGACCCTATTGCTTCAGACTGAACCAGGGCCTTCATGCTGGGTGGCTACTCTACCACTGAGATGCACTCTCAGCTCAACACTACCTCTTAGTCACCCGTACAATGACTCAAGAGGCCTGCCATGTTCACTGACCAATATACTCAGATAAGAACCGTCCTTACCAGCCCCCTGCCTCCCGGGAGAGCTTGGATTTGTGCCTCCCTAACACACAAAGCCTAATTTGACGGCCCCTTACTTTCTTTGAGGTTTGGCGTAGCAGGGGTTTCTAGGCAGCCGTGGTCATGGTCCTGGGATGGAGTTTACAAATTATCATGTAATGGCTCCTGTTGCCTGGATACGGGTTAGCATTTGTGGGCAAGACTCCCATGATCTTGTACTTCCTGTTTAGTCTGTTTTTGTGTGCTTGTCTCTGTGTGTGTGTGTGTGTGTGTGTGTGTGTGTGTGTGTGTGTGTGTGTGTGTAAGAGAGAGAGAAGAGAGAGAAGACAAGAGGAAGGAGAGAGAGATATAAAGGGGGGGAAGAGAGAGAGAGAGAGACTTTTGTTTGGTGGTTTGGGTCCTTTAGGTTTTGCTTTGAGACAAGGTATCACTATTGAAACTAACCTGGAATTCACCATATAGACCAGGTTAGCCCGGAAATCAGAGATCTGTCTGCTTCTACTTCACCAGTGCTGGGTTCAAAAGGCACCCAGCCTGGTCTAGTTCTGTTTGTTTTGAGATGGCCTCATGTAGCCCAGGCTGGCCTCTAACTTTGTAAGCCAAGACTGAACTTGAACATTTGATTCTCTTGCTTCTCCTTCCAAGACTTAGGTATCAGTTTCCACTGGATTTCAAAATTAGAAAAAACGAAAACCAAACCAACAGCAGCAAAAACAAAACCATGAAAGCAGAAGGTAATGGGGAATAGATAATGATCAAAGTATATTTTATAAATGCACAAAACACCATAAGAAAGCCCTTATTCTGTACTATAAACGCAAATAAAAATCACTAGTTAAAAAAAAAAGAGAAGTTCAAAGCTAGCTTAAGCTACATGAGAGCCTGTCTTTAAAAACAAGAAAAAGGGACTAGGGTGGAAAGGAAGCCAGTGGAGTAACAGACTAGGGACCTGCCTGGAGTTTGTCCAGGGAAAGGGCTGATCTAAGCAAAGAATTTCTGTTGTCAGTTATTCCGTGATTGGGTAGAAATCTGAGAAGCTGGGGGTGGGGGGAACCAAGCTAGGACCTTATGAATGCTCCTAATTATATGACTTCATGCTGGCCTCCCAGGGCAGCTGAGCTGAACCTGCCAGTGAGTGAGTAAAGAAACCAGTGGTGGCCTGAGTGAAGGGAGGGGCAGGGTAGGAAGCCAGGGGAAAAAAACCTTGTCGTAATAAAAATGACTGCAGTTTCCTCTCCAGTTTCCCACTTTTTTTTTTATTTGTACACGAAATGCATGCTCACACACCCGTTTTTTTCCACCCATGTGTCATTGGAGAGTCCCCCAGCTTACAACCCCAGACAGCCGAATTGCTCCATCGTTGTGCCCCACCTCCACTCCGGGAATCACTCCCCACTCCTTTCCCTACATCTCAAAACCATTTCCTAGGGCCCAGTTCCAGCCCCGAATCCCACATCATGGTGACTCATTCTTTGCCTGACTCTATCCAAATCTCCAGTGCCCACGCCTGGCCTGGGGTTCACCTCGTTCTTTAGAGCCTGTAGCAACAAGCACAGCGCTGGTGGGGCCTCACAATGGGCTGGATTATCCTGTGTCTGATTGCATATTCTCCCCCATTATCCTGAAGAACTGCTGGTGTTCTCCTGTGAGGATGGAGAACGTTGAGTCTCAGAAATGGAAAGTAGGGCTGGGATGTAGTTCAGTGGTAGAACTCCAACCTGTCAGATGCAAAGCCCTGTTTAATCCCAATACTGAAGGATTGTCTTAAGACACCATTTGGTTAATGTGAAGAGACACCACAACCAAGGCAACTCTTATACAAGAAAGCTTTTAATTGGGGGTTTGCTTATAGTTTCAGAGCGTTAGTCCATTATCATCATGTAGGAAAACATGGTGGTATATGGTCAGGCATGATGCTGGAAAAATAGCTGAGAGCTACATTCTGATCCACAGGCAGCAGCAAAAGAGACACGACCTGGTGTGAGCTTTTAAAGCCTCCAAGCCCACTCCCAGTGACACACCTCCTCCAACAAGGCCATGACTTCTAATCTTGCCCAGAAAGCTTGTCTAGCTGGGAACTAAGCATATAAATACATGAGTTATGGGGGTAACCTTATTCAAACCTCACAGGGGATGGGGAGGAGAGAGTGACTTGATAAAACCACATGATAAATAAAGAAGCAACCTTAGGACCCCAGCTCCAAATGTACTTAAGGGCCCCCTCTGGGAAAGTATATGAGATTCTGTATTTTCTTTCACTTAAAAAAAATCATATTGTATGTGTGTGTGTATGTATGTGTTTCTGTGTGTATGTGTGTGTCATACATAGCATAAGTATGGAGATCAGAGAACAACTTGGGGAATTCAGTTCTCTCCTTCATTATGTGTGTCTGGGGCTCAACCCTAGGTCATAGAAGTGGTGCAAGCCCCTTTCCACACTGAGCCATCTCTTCAGTCCCAGATATAGGACTACACCTCTTCTTTAATCCTTTTAAGATTATTGATGATGATGATCATGATCATGATGATGATGATAGTAGGTGTGCTACATGACCCATGTAGGAGCTCAGAGGACAACTTTGTGGAATCCATTCTTTTTTCCCCACTTTTATGTGGGTTCTGGGATTTGAACTCAGGTTGTCAGGCATATGCAATAAGTGCCTTCTACTCAGCCATCCATCAATGCCTCCTACATTTTTCTCACTTCCTTGCCTCGAGCTCATGAGAAACACATCTCTCTTTGTGTCATTCATGTGTCCATCAACTCATTCACTCATGCAATGAAATCATATTTATAATGTGCCAACCACATAGCTAAGCCATGCATACATTCAGCCTGACCCTCAAGGAATTTCCATTGAGATGAATTCAGAAGGGTGGTGGTGCACGGGAGGGATAAGACAGCAGAAGTGACTCGGATATTGTAGCAAACAGTGACAACTCAGAGGAGATCAGAACTGAACTGAGTAGGCTTTCTCTGACCCAGGAGCAGGGCTTCCCACGCTCTGGTCACTTTGCTTGCGTTTTTGGGGGACTTTGCCGGATGTAGACTTGGGTAAGCATTTTGGCAAAGCTTTGGTTAGCTTCCCTCCACCTCTTCCGCAGACCTCCTCCAGAGAAGGGAGGAGAAAGGGGGTGCTTCCGTCTAGAGAGACCAGTGTCACGTGCTCCAGATCGCCTTCGGAGCGGCCGGCGTCTCGGCCCCGGCCAGGGTTGCTAGGCAACCGGTAAACACCGCAGCTCCCGGCCGTTTGAGCTGCGCTGGAGCGGGGACCGGTCTTGGGCGCTTCCCCTGAGCTGTGTGGCAGGAGAAACTGAGCCAGGATAAGGGGCGGGCATCCTGGAGGACGTCCAAGCCCGAAAGAAGACCTAGCAAAAAGAGGGGAAAGCCCTCGAGGGTAGTAATCACCAACAGTGCAAGAAATCTAGGAGAACTGTCAGATGCTGGAATCAGGACCGGCGCTCTCCCCTCTGCATTAATCCTCCCTGCCCGGAATATTCTTCAAGCTCCAGGACCTACCTCCTCAACTCCCAAGCACCTTGCCTTCTGCACCACTACTCCATCAGGCCCTGACCCCGGCTTTGACCCGGAGTGGGCAGGACCTCTTTCAGGCTTTCAGGTGAACGGAGCAAAGGTTCAAGCCCGGGCTGTTAGAAAGAATGTTTTCAGTTAAGAATAGGGAGAAGGAAAGGGATAGGCGGGTAAACCCTGCTGATGCAGGAGGATTGCCGAGGGTCAGTGACCAACCTAGACTACTCAGTGCTCTCTAGGCCAGCCGGAGTCAGAGTAAGAATCTATCTGTCTCAAAGACTGAGAGAGGGGGCTGGAGGGGTGTCTCAGCAGTTAAGAGTGAGTACTGCTCTTCCAGGGGACCAGGAGTTTGGTTTCCAGCATCCACATCAGGTGACTCACAACCCCTGAAACTCCAGCTCCAGGGGATCTGACACTTCTCGATTCCACCCCACCTGCACTTGTGTGCCTTACACACACACACACACACACACACACACACACACACACACACACTCACGCACTCACGCACGCACGCACGGTTAAAAATAAAGTGAAACTAAGAATGGCGACATAAAATGGGAGATCACAAGAGTCTTGTGTACTGGGCACAGGTACTGTTTGTAAATGCACCTTTTCTTTTGCCCGTCCGTCTGGGAGTCAGCCTTTCATCTACATTAGGGTCAGGAGAACATTTTCCTAACCTTGTCCAGAAGGTTCACAAAGACATGGGAAAGACATAAGTTCAGCTCCCTAATTCTAGCCACACAGATGGGCTGCCCCAAGGGACAAAGGCTGACACCCGTTTCCTGCTTGTCCTGGCCATTTCTCCCAGCTGTGTACCAGGCTTCCTGTTCAACCACCAGGGGTTCTGTCTAGGAACTTGGCTCATTATCCTGGCAAGGGGCAAGTCTTGTTATTCTACTGGGCTAGGATGGAGGAAATGGTTGCATGTTTTGGTGTTCGGACCAGGGTATGGCGGTTTTTTTGTGGCTCTGGATATGAGACTCAGTGGGGATGGGTGTTGGGATTCTGTAAACCCCACCCCTCAATTACCTGGCAACAGCCTGGTAAGCTCCGCCCCAGTTACCTGACACTATAAAGGGGGCTGCTTGCCCCATCCTATCTCTCTTGCTCTCTTTTGTCTTCTTACTCTCCCACCCTTGCCCCTCCTCTCTCCCTCCCCTCCCCCCATGTGCTCATGGCCGGCTTCTACTCCTCTACTTCTCTATTCCCCTCTTCTCTCTCTCTCTCTGACTCTACTCCCTCTTAACTCCCCCATGACCTGAATAAACTCTATTCTGTACTATACCGTCATGTGGCTGGTTCCTCAGGGGGAAGGGATTCCCAACATTGGGCCCCCAGAGGCATCTCCCTTGCCCCCAGGCCTCGCAGCACCTCCATGGGCCATATCTCCCCCCCCTTCATTCTTTTCCTAACATTGGTGCCAAAACCCGGGACATCATCTTTTAACAGCACTGCGTGTAGCTCAGTAGTGGAACACTGGCTGGTATGTGTAAGGTTCTAAGACTTCATACGTGTAAGAAGGGGAGGGAGAGAAAGAGAGAGCTTATGATTCGAAGTCCTTCTGGGACTCTAGGAGCCCACAGGGGCAATGTCCCCCTGAAGGCAACAATACTCCATCCCCTCCTTGGGGGAAGCCTCACCCTGGGGCAGTTGTCTTCCAAAAGAGGGGAAAGATCGCTGTGACACTCTTGGCTGACCTCATCATTTATCTTTGCTCCCTGTTAGCTTGTGAGAAAAGAGCCTGCTCTGGGTCTCTTTGAATGTGCTGTCTTCCTGTCACCAGGCTAGCCTTCAAATGTCCCCTCTGTCTGCCTCCAGACACAAGACAATGCCTCCGTTCTCCAGGAGGGGTTGGCCTTGGGGAACTCCAAGGAAGAAAGCAGAGCTGTTAGAATCTGATCAGGGCCGGAGAGGCTGGTGTTTGCTTCCCGGATTTTCTCATTCTCTTAAGTGTCCTTGTGTCCTTGGACGGCAGCTGTACCACAGCAATCGGAGACGGAGAGAGACAGCCCCCAATTGCCTGAATCTAGCTGCCAGGTCTGTGGTGGAAGACAGAAAGGATTTGACTGAGTTCACATTCTCTCCCCAATGAGTCTGCATTCTGCCCATACCCTCAGGCAGACCACCGCTTTCCCATCCCCTCTGCTCTCTGAGCCATTTCTCCCAAACTTAAGGGAGATTTTCCAAACCATGTTCTCTGAGAGTATGGTTTGGGTTGGTTTGGGGGATGGTTGGAAGCGTGCTTTTATTGCTTGGTTTTTGGGTTTTTTTGTTTTGTTTTGTTTAGAAGTTCTGTAGCTCAATCTAGTCTCGAAATAAGTAACTGAGGCTAGCCTTAACTCTAGCCCTTTTACCTCTGCCTCCCAAGGACTGGGATTACAGTATCTTTAGCCAAGCCTAGCAGGTCATACTGCCATTAAGAAGCAATATATGGATTTCAGGAGCCTGGGGAGTTAACCTCACCTCTCTCTTTCCGCTCACCTCTGTTCCAGCTGTTCCCTTCCAGCCCTGCTCCTTGATGGCCACGGCCCTCTGACTCTAGGACTCATGGCTCTGACTCCTAAGGCCACGGAGCCTTACAGTTTCTGCTCTTCCATTTAGAGCTGCTGTCCATTTTGAGCTCATCTTTTGCATATGGTATGGGACGGGGCTCTCAACAGTCTTTTGCTCCCACCAGTCCCTGTTGCATCCTTCGGTGGTTAGTCAGAGATCAGCTGACCACAAGCTTGGAGGTTTTATTCCTGAGCTATCAGTTCAGTTCCACTGATGATGTGTCTCTTCACATCAAGAATCACTGCCTTCATTACTCACACTTGTTTCAATAGACTGACTGATGGATTGATTATTGATTGATTGATTGATTGATTGATTTTAAAAAGCTTATTTTTTTTGAGTTTAGCTTTCACTGTGTAGCTCTGACTGGTCCAACACTCATTCTGTGGACTAGGCTGGCTTAGAACTTGCAGTGATCCTCCTGCCTCTGCTTCTTCAATGCTGATATTATAGACACCACTGTGTCTACTAACACACTTGGGTTCTATTGTCTGTCTTCCCTCTCCTCCCTCTCTGTATGTGTATCTGTCTGTCTGTCTGTCTTTGAAATGAGATCTTTTAATTTAAAAAAAAAGTTTTAATATTCCTAAAACGTTTATCATATGTATAAATGTTTTGTCTGCATGTATGTCTGGTACCCAGCGGCCAGAAGATGACATCAGATTTTCTAGAACCAGAGTGACAGGGGTTGAGAGCTGCTATGTGGGTGCTAGGAACCAAACTCCTCCCTGCAAGAGCAACCGGTGCATGTTTTCAACCTCCCAGCCACCTCTTCGGCACCAGATAGGGTCTGTGGTAGCTCAGGCTGAAGTCCATAGTCCATAGTATAATTTCTCAGATGGCCAACCCCTGTACTCAGTCTCCTAATGTGTGAGGTCAGAAGGACCAAGGCCCCTTTGTGTCAGGTGGAAGGCAGTAGGTATCCTTAGGACTCTGATAAGGAGCCCCTTCCTCAAAGTGGGTTTGCACGCCAGCCCAAGGATTTACAGAATCTTTGTAGCTGCAGGTCAGTTCTGGAAACAGTAAATGACCAGGCCATGGGCACACTGCCGTCGAAGGCAGAGCCAGATCCCAGATCTTGGCATGCTTCCTTACAATTATTATTTTTATTTAACTTGGGGGGGGAGAGGAAGGGGGAGGGAGGGGGGAAGAGAGAGGAGGGGGAGAGGAAGAGGGAGAGAGAAAAGGAAGTGCAAGACACTGTGCACTCCTAGAGGCGAGAGGACAACTTGCTGGAGACAGTCCTCTCCTTTCTAAACCGTGGGTTCCAGGGATTAAACTCAGGTCCTGAGTGCCACAAGAACTTTTACCTGCTGAGCCATCTTGCTGGTCACAAGTCTTGATTCTCATGGCTAAGTAGCACAAACCAGTGAGTTTCCAGTTCCACATGTCGAAGAAGAAGCCAATTGGCTTTGTTTCTCCTCAAAGTGACTCACATGTGATCCTGGAGGCGGAGATCCACTGTGTGGCTATGAGAGGTGGGTAAAAGCCTGGTAACCTAGCAACTCCGGCATGGATGGATGAGCCTTCCGAACAGGTGTGAGCAGTTTGGTGGCTTTTTCTCACATCTGGGTTCCGTGTGGTTTAAATCCTGGGTTTGCTGGTGGATTTAGCTCAACAGTCATAATCATCAAGGTTGCTTCCTGCCTCCAGTAAGTGTATTGATTGAGTAGAAAGTTCGTAATTTTTGTGGGCAAGAGCTTTGAGGCCAGGCAGCCCAGCTGGTCTGTTTGTCAGCATTGTGATGCCCGGCAAGTCGCCTGACGGTATGAACGTTCTTCAAGTAAAATGGTGATTTCATTGCCTGCCTCAGAGGGTATAATTTATGCTTAGCATACACTCAGCACTTAGATGAGGTAAGTGGTTCTTGTTGTTTGAAGAGATTTGCACACACACTTGCTCACAGAGGCCAGAAGGTGGAGCCCCCAATGCTATAGTTACAAAGTTTCCAGGAACTGGAGAACTCAGTGCTCTTAACCACTGAGCCATCCCTCCAGGTCGCTTTAGACAATGTCTCACTATACATCACAAGCTGCTTTCAAAGCACAGGATAGCCTTAAACTCATGGCAATCCTCCTGCTCCAGTCTTCCAAGGGCCAGGGATGCAAGTATGAACTGTCATGTTACCTGGTTTCAGATAAACGGTGTTTTGGTTTTAAGTGTGTCTGTTGTTTGTTTTGCTTTTATGTTTGGTGTTCTATGTGTGTGTGTGTGTGTGTGTGTTGAGACAGGGTCTCACGTAGCCCGGGATGGTTTTCAACTTGCCGTGTAGGCTAAGATGATTTCAAACTCCTGATTCTCTTACCTCCACCTTCAGATTGTTGGGATCACAGACATGTGCTCAGCTGAATGGGATTATTTTTTAAAGACTCTGTGTGTGTGTGTGTGTGTGTGTGTGTTGCCTGCATCCTGCATGTACATCTATGTATCATGTATGTGCAGTACCTATGGAAGCCAGAAGAGGGTGAAGTCAGATGTCCTGAAACTGGAGTCTTAAGTGGTCTGCCCTGTTGGGGCTGGGAATGCCGAGGACTTCTGGAAGAGCAGCCAGTGTTCTTAACCGATGAGCCATTTCTCCACTCCCCCAACCTCTCCAGATGATAAACAAAAAAACAAAAAACAAAAAACAAAAAAACAAAAAAAAACAAACCATAGGTACAGTACTTCTGGAGAGATCCCCTAACCTGGCCCTGCCTCTGGTGGGACAAGAGGAGATGGGCAGTATATGGGTGGGGCTCTCATCAGTCTGACCCTGTGCTCCATCCTGGTACAGCCGCCGCCGCCATGGAGATCGTCTACGTGTACGTGAAGAAGCGCAGCGAGTTTGGGAAGCAATGCAACTTCACAGACCGCCAGGCTGAGCTGAACATCGACATCTCACCCAACCCTGAGCTGTCCGCACTGTATGTGGAACGGAACCCGGTGGACACAGGCATCCAGTGCTCGGCCAGTATGTCGGAACATGAGGTGGGTTCCTGCCCTGAAGGCGCTGGGTGGTCAGTGGGGGAACTGGCTTAATCTAGAAACTAAGTAAAGAGTGCTGGCGGTGTGTGGGCAGAGTCACCGCAAGACTCACGCTGGTGCCAGGATCAGGAGTAAACAACACAAACTCGTCTTGGGCCAGAGTAGGTGTGTCCGACCTCTGTGCGCGCAAGCCAAAGTCTGCGCTCTGAATTGCAGTTGTCGGGCAGCCTTTGCGATGCTGAACGAGGAAGGATTACTCAGTGTTAGTATCCTATCTCCCAGGAGGGTTGGGTGGATTCCTGGGCCTAGTCAACTCCAGATATGGCTGAAGTTAGCTGTGTATGTGGCCCAACACAAACTGGTGGATCTATTTAAAGCATTATGAGAATTTTTTTATATGCACGAGTTTTCTTTTTCTGTCTGGCCTTGAACTTACCAAGGGAAGAGTGAGTTTGAGGTTCTGATCCTCGTCCTCCATCCCTGAAGTCTGTTTTTTTAAAGATTATTTCCTGTGTTCAGCAGTGTGTGTATGTGTGTGTGTGTATATACCATGAGATTACTGAATATGAACCTTGTAGATGATACTGTTGGGTCATATTTCAGTATCAAAAAGATCAGACATACGTAGAAACAAAATGCTCCTCCTAAGGGCTTAAGAAAATGGACGTGTTACACAGGAGGTTCCCACTGGGATGGGTTGGGACCCCAGAGACACTGAGTTCCCACCAAGTAAGGGATGAACCCACAATTCTGTCAGCCACACTGAAAATCATGTGACATGGGCTAACCCATCTTACCATGCCCAGGATCATCCAGTATCACTTGACTTGGCCAACGCACACTTTTCACCATTTCATGGCATGAATGATCCTGATGGCGGGGGCATGAATGAGCTGAATCGCTGCTGATTCCCAGTCTCTGTAATGCCGAGGGACGAAGGGTTTTTCACTGTTGATATGATATCTCCCAGGCTAGATGGGTGGACTCCTGGGCCCATTTAAGTTAAAAATGGAACTAGGTTTTCCATGGCCACCACTGTCCCCTGTAAGGTAGTGCTGTTGAGGACCAGATAGGGCCTCCTCTCACTTTGTGGCTTTGGCCAGGGCACCCCTTCTTCAGTAACCTCTTAATATCTTCAGGTCCCAAGACCCATGTTTACAGAGATGGCTGAATACTTAGCCCAGAGACAAATGCCTTCTCACCTGTGGTTCTGTTTAGGCCAACACAGAGCGGTTTGAGATGGAGAATTGTGGGGTGAACCATATCGAAGGGGGCTGGCCCAAGGATGTGAACCCCCAGGAGCTGGAGCAGACCATCCGCTTCCGGAAGAAAGTGGAGAAGGACGAGAATTACATCAACACTGTCATGCAGCTGGGCTCGGTTAGTCTCCCTCCGGCACCAGCTCCCCCACACCTCTACCCCAGTTCAGACTGTGCTCTGTAGGCTGTGTGTAGCCCCGTGTAGGCTCCAGTAGCTCTCAGCCAGGAAACCTCACTACTGAACATAAGGATCTATAGGCAAACGGGTTTTAGAAAGAGTCTAATATGCTTGGAAGAGGGCTGTCTAGATGGCTGTATTGGTAATGTTTCTGGTCCCCAAGGCTGATCACTAGAAGTCTTAAAACCCTCACTCCTGTAAGTTGTCCTCTGACCTCCACACATGTACAAAGATGAGCATTCCCCCCCCCCCCATCAAACCCCGAGGCACACTGGGAAAGCCTCTTGGGTAAAGGGAACCCTGGAAGAGTCCTGCCAATCAGCTTGTAGTGCTCACTCATGCACTGAACTGAATTTCAAAACTGCCAGACACAGCAGAGGCTGCAAACTGAACCTCACATGCCTTCTGCTTCCAAAAAAGTTTGTTATTCACTGCACACGTCCAAGACAGACAGACACACTGACTTCACTAGATAGCGTGCAAAGAGTCGCTCTCAGAGACAGAGACACTCCTGTTTGCCCTATAAGGAAAGAATTTCCTGCTGAAGGGTTCAGGGAAGGCTCCCTGTGTGAGGGTTCGAGGATCCCTGACCTCGGACTAGATAGTATGCAAAGACAAAGAGCATTTATTCTGCGGGGACAGCCAGCAAAGCAAAATGGTGACCATGAAGGAAGCAGGCCCCCTTTAAAGCCAATTAGGGGGTCTCCAGTTTTGCTTGGGTCACCATCAGGATTGGTGGAGCTTATGGCATGAGATTTTTGTACACTTTTGATTGGTTTGTACCACGAGGGAGAGAGAGTTACCTTGTAGCAAGTTTTTTGAAAAGTTATCTGCTGTAAGGCCCTGGCCAGATATCGTGGCGGTTGCTGACAGCTGCCCTTTTTCTGCAGTTTTTTCCCCAGAAGCCTTGGCTGTCCTGGGAAACTGAAGCTTAAGGACAACGTGGCAGCCTGTTCTAAAATGGAGTGTGTTAGGTCCTCACACCAGAAGAGTGTTGGGCTTGGGCCCGACCTTGCTGGACAACAGAAATGACACGGGCGGGGTGGGCGTGGGGGTGGGGAGGCCGCTCTCTTCGCCGCTAAGACTCCCTGGCGTGGTGTCCCCTCAGATTATGGAGCACTGTATCAAACAGAACAACGCCATCGACATCTACGAGGAGTATTTTGATGACGAGGAGACAGTGGAGGTGACTGAAGAGGCCCCTTCCGCCAAGACTATCAACGTCTTCAGGTAGCTCCAGAGAGAGGTCCCAGGTCCCTTAGAGCTGGAGTGACAGGTGACCTGCCCAATGAGGATGCTGGGAACCAGACTTAGGCTCTCTGCAGGGATCTGATACCCTCTTCCGGCTTACACAGGCATCAGGCGTGCATGTGAGGCCCATACATACATATAGCAAAACACTCATACACATACATATATACATACATATACATACATACATACATACATACACACACAAGCAAACTACTTAATTGACTTTAGAGGCTGGTGAGATGGCTGGGTGGTTAAGAACACTGGCTGTTTTTCCAGAGGTCCTGAGTTCAAGTCCCAGCACCCATTTATCAAGGGGTCTGATGCCCTCTTCTGGCATGCAGGTGTATATACAGAGTACTTGCACATTAAAAAAAAAGACATAAATGAATATTTATTTTTAAAAATTGACTTAAGTTTTTTCACATAGTTTTAGGCCTTCAGCAAATCTGAGTAAAGAGAGCGGAGTGTCCTTGGATCGCTCCCTCCCTCCCACCCTCAGCACTCGGGTATCTGTCAGGCCTGTGTGAATTTTCCCACACCTATGGTCCTATCACGCATTAGGCTGAGACAGGAGATTGAAAGTTCTAGGCCCGTCTGGGGTACTTAGCGAAACTTTGTCTTAAAAAAGAAAAGAAAAAAAAAATCAAACATGGTGGCACACACCTGTAATCCCAGCACCTGAGAAGCTGAGGTGGGCTAGATCAGGGGGTTCAAGGTCATCCTTAGTCTCAGACACATAGGGAGTCTGAGGTGATTCTGGACTTCTAAGGTCCTGTTTTTTTTTAGAAAGGAAAGGGAAGGCAAGGCAAGAGAAGAAAGGAAGGAAGAACTAAAGAAAGAAAGAAAGAAAGAAAGAAAGAAAGAAAGAAAGAAAGAAAGAAAGAAAGGAAGGAAGAAAGAAAAGAAAAGAAAAAAAGAAAAGAAAGACAGCAAGCAAGCTAACCAGTCAAATCCCCAATATGCAGAGACCATGGTCTCCACTAGGAGGCACTTGTGGGCCTTTATACTCTGTGGATTTGGACCAACTGTGCAGAGCCAGTGGCTGGATTTAACCCCACCTCTTTTGTGCTGATAATCATGGACTCAGACTCCCAGTCAAAACTTTGATCGGGTGAAAGTGTTTGAACCAGGCCAGCATGGTAGCACATGCCTTTTGGTCCCAGGTCCAGAGCAGTAGAGGCAGGCCGATTTCTGTACGTCCAAGTCCACCTGGTGAACAGAGGGAACGTGAGACTAGCCAGAGCTGCACAGTGAGACCCTGCTTTAAAAGGAGGGAGGTGTGACTGTTAAACTGAAGCTCTTCAGGGTGACACACAGATCAGCCCGAGAAACACAGACACTGTCTTGCAGGGGACTCGGCCTGAGTTGGCGGTGTGTACGTGTGCCTAACATGTATATACTGGGTTCTGTCCCAGTAGCTCGCATACATGTGATGGTACATGCCTGTAATCTCAGTACTGGAGGCAGATGGATCAGAAATTCAGGGTTATCTTTAGTTCCAGGCCAGCCTGGGGTACATGAGATCTTGCCTCAATAAATAAATAAATAAATAAATAAATAAATAAATAAATAAATGCCTATAGATTCACTCATCTGCTGCAAAGTCTAGTCAACTCTGGGGTTTATGTGGAGTTTGTTTTTTTTGTTTGAGACAGGGACTCTGTACTCTGTAGCCTAAGCTGACCTCTGGAGTGGTAAGTCACAGGTGCCCCCTGCTATCCCAGCTTCAACCGTGTAAAATCAATTTATTTTTTTTTAATTTTTTTAAATTTTATGCATGTGAGTACACTGTCGTTGTCTCCAGACACGCCAGAAGAGGGCATCGGATCCCATTACAGATGGCTGTGAGCCACCATGTGGTTGCTGGGATTTGAACTCAGGACCTCTGGAAGAACAGTCAGTGCTCTTAACCACTGAGCCATCTCCCCAGCCTTTTTGTTTTTGTAAAAATCGATTTCTAAGCGTACACAGTTGCACTGACATACCTGGATATTTTGAAAGGAAATCTGATAAACACAGAATTGGGAGTCCCTTCCCTCCATCCCCGGCTTTCCCTGCCTTCCCCTCCAGGGACCCTCAGGAGATCAAGCGGACAGCCACACACCTCTCCTGGCACCCTGACGGGAACCGGAAGCTGGCGGTGGCCTATTCCTGCTTGCGGTTCCAGCGCGCGCCCATGGGCATGAGCCATGACTCCTACATCTGGGACCTGGGTGAGAAACGGGTGATTCCACCTGCCAGAGAGGACTGCGGGTGGAGGGGCGGGAGCAAGGTCAGAGGTCAGCAAAATTTGGGGAGCTGAGGGTGGAAATAAGAGGTCAAAGACACTCTTCGGAGTAGGGCACCAGGGCCAAGAGGAAAGTTTTTGCCTCTTCCCTGTGTGGGAACAGACAGGCACACCTCCACAGAGCCAAACCAGACCAAGAAAGTTCCTGTCCACTCTGCATTTGCCTCCTACACTGGGGATAGACGACCCCCCCCCCACAGCCCTGTGAGTGTGAGGCAGGTGGGACGCCCCAGCCCACCTCCAACTTCTGAGGCACTAAGAACAGGCTCTGTGGGATCCGCCATATGAGAAAGATTCCTCCTAGATGACCAAGATGGGGGCCCAAGCAGGAGAGAAACCACCCTAGCTTTCCCGACACTCGCCTTTCATTCACACAGACACTGAGAGACCATTTTCTACAGGCTATAATGGGCGCACAACACTCAGAGCCAACAGTCTGCTTCTTTCTGCAGCTCAGCACGTGCTCACAGAAGGCTGCCCTCACCCAGGGTGGTTCCAGTTTCAGCCACGGTCCTCAGACCTGACACTTCCACTTGGGTGGAAGAAACTGATTTTTTTTTAATGATATTATTGCTTGTGGGGAGGCATGTGTGTCATGGTGCATGTGCAGAGCTCAGGTGACAACTTTGTGGGGTCATTTCTCTTCTTCTACCTTTATCTGGGCTCCGGGGATTGAACTCGGGTCACACCAGGCTTGGGCAGCTCGCTGGCCCCAAGAGTAGACTTTAGGTAAAGCCTCTGTGGATCCACGGACTTGGATCTGGCTGAGGCTGCGAAGGAAGGAAGAAAAGACAAATGCAGACGCACTGGGCTCCCTGCTGGAGAAGTCGCAGTAGCCCAGAGACCCTACCTGTTGTGTGAATTGAACAAGGACATGGGTCATAGAATCCAGCTAAACAGGGATACAGGGTTATCATGTTCACAGAACAGAGCAGGCCCGGTCATCATACACACCTGGATCACGGAGGCGGGTTTAGCTAATCTCCGTGGGAGTGATCTCTGCAGGGGACCGATCTCCAGACCTCAAGTGTCTGGTGGGACAGACAGTCTCTGTGCACACTTGTCAACACTCCCTCTCAGTCTACTGAAGAAGGCTGTACCATGTCCCTCTGAGCCTCACCCCAAAACTTCGGCAGGGGACATGGGGGTGGTGGTGAGGTTTTGCCATTCCTCCAGGGCTCTGGGACTCTAGGGTCCTTGGCACAGCTGTGCCTCTGTCAACCACGCACATCCACGGACACATCTACTCAGGACTTCACCACTCTTTCCACCCTAAGACCAAAATTTCATTCCACAGGCCCAAGAGATGGCTCAGTGGTTGAGAGCATGGTCTGCCCTTGCAGAAGTCCCGAGTTCAAACCCCAGCAACCACATGGTGGCTCACAACCATCTTGTAATGGGATCCCCTTCTGGTGTGTCTGAAGACAGCTACAGTGGACTTATATATACTAAATAAATCTTTAAAATTTTCTTTTCACTTAACACCAAACCCGGGGAATGGACTAGAGCTGGAATTCAATAAGCGAATTCGCCCCCCTAATCCCGATCTTCTCCCCCTCCCCCTAAATTAAGCCCCTGGCGGAGATACAGGCTAAAGAGAACGGAGGGAGGGAGGGGAAGGACTCTTCTGCTGTTTTTCTCATCCTTTGCTTGGAGGGGTTGAACTGATTGGTCCTCTTCACTCTAGAAAACCCCAACCGACCCGAGATTGCCCTGAAGCCATCGTCTCCTCTCGTCACCCTGGAGTACAACCCCAAGGATTCCCACGTGCTCCTAGGGGGCTGCTACAATGGGCAGATAGGTAAGGAAGACTCCGCCCCACCAGGGGGCGTGTCCATCAGGACTAAGCACGGACTTAGCAGGCAGACGGACCATTTAGGAAGCTAACCACTGAGTCACCTGGGAGTCAGGATCAGGTTGATAGTGTGGGCTGGCCTCCAGTCATATTCACTGAGGTAAGTCTAACGATAGCGGGGAATAAGACGGCTTTAAAAATAAAGCAGGCCGGGGAGACGGTTCAATGGGTCAGGGTGCCCGTCACCAAGCCTGATGACCTGGGTTGACCTGTGGGACACACACACATAGTTGACAGAACAGTAGTCTTCTGACCTTCGCTTGTGCAGCTGCACTCGTGTACATGAGTAAAAATAAAATGCAGGTTTTTTTTTTTTTTTTAAGTGATAGTTCAAATAAAGCCAAGCACCAGGGCCATCGATCGATGAATGGGGGGCCATTGTGGAGTGGTCCCGTCTTGGGCGAGGTGTCTGGAAAAAAAGCGTGGGAGGATTGTGGGTGATGCTGGGTTTGCACCCGCAGTTAGGAAGTGTCGCCTCCCATGTGCCCATTGCTGTGAGGCAGTGTCTGAGAGGAGAGACTTAGGGGAGAAAGAGTTAGTTTGCTCCCCGGTTCCCGAGGGGACAGTCTTGCATGGCGGCTGGAGTGGATTGATCCCTGGTGGGGGAAGGAGCTAACAAAAGGGGCTTCTCAAGTCAGATCTACCAGGAAGCAGAGGTTCAGGCAGGAAGGAAGGCTGGCCCCCAGGTCCCACATAGGTACATAGGTGGGAATGTTGATTTGGGTTTTTTTTTTGTTGTTGTTGTTTTTGGGTTTTTTTTTTTGTTTTGTTTTGTTTTTTGTGCTGCGTTTATTGGGAGAGAGACCAAGAGAGACAGAGACACATGGAGATTCTATTTCCAAGGTCTCAATAATAACCTGAGGAAAATTTTGGACATTTATTGGGCTTCCTTAAGGAGCCTAGGAGAGGGACTTCAGGGTTTGGGCGCTCCTTCTCAAAACAGGATATCCCTGGGAGGGGCAGCCAGAAACTCAGGGAAGGGTCTCCTGGTTTTCCATCCCTCTCTTAGAACAGATCTGGCTGGGATAATCCTTTTGTAAGGGGGCACTGGTGAATTTCCTCATGATGGCTAGGTGGACCCAATGGGCAGGATGTGTAGTGGTGGGTGAGGGTGGGCACTAGTGTGTGACAATGAATAGCTGAGTTAGGGGACAACACGGGGGGGGGGAGGAATCAGTTCTCAAGTTTAACCATGTGTGTTCTGGGAATCAAATTCAGGTGTTGTGTGTATGAGTTGTAGTTTCAGAGGTGTGTGTGTTATAGGTTCAGAGGTGTGTGTGTGTGTGTGTGTGTGTGTGTGTGTGTGTGTCTGTCTGTGTGTCTGTGTGTCTGTGTGTCTGTGTGTCTGTGTATATGTATGTGTGTGTGAGTTATAGTTTCAGAGCTGTGTCTGTTACAGGTTCATAGGTGTGTGTGTGTCTGAGTTGTGTTTCAGAGGTGTGTGTGTATGTGTGCATGTGTGTGTATGTGTGTGTATGTATGTATGTGTGTATATGTGTGTGTATGTGTGTATGTGTGTGTGTGCATATGTGTGCATATGTGTGTGTGTATGTGTGTGTGTGTGTGTGTGGTGTAGCCCAGGCTGCTCATTCTGCTGCCTTCACCTCCCACATGCTAGGTTTGCTTTTCACATCTGGAGTTCATTTTTGTTTGAGATAGGCTCACACTGTGTAGCTCTTGGTGACCTGGAACTTTCTGTGTACACCAGTCTGGCCTTGAGCTCACAAAGATCTGGCTGCATCTGTCTCCCGGTGCTGAGATTAAAGGCATGTGCCACCATTCCTGTCTTTTTCAATTAAAAAATTTTTTTAGTATTTTATTTTATGAGGCAGGGTCTCCATATGCAGCACATACAGGACTTGAACTCACTGTGCTCTGGAGTTATAAGTCTGAGCCACTATGCTTAGCTTTGCTTTGGGTTTAATTACTCTCGTTTTTTTTTCTGGTTTACTTTTGTGTATGAGTGTCAGTGTATGCAGCTGGGTGCAGTACCCTTGACGGCCAGAAGGGGCATCAGAGTCACAGTTTGTGAGCCTCCCAATCTGAGTGCTGGGAAACCCAACTCAGGTCCTCCACAAGAGCCGCATTCACTAATAACCACTATGTTATCTCTCCAGCCTTCTAATTTATTTTTGTTTTAAAGACGGGGTGTTACTTTATAACCCAGGCCGGCCTTAAACTCTTGATTCCTCAAGGGAAAGGCCCCGATCCCCCCCCCAACACACACACTCACAGCAGATCTATTACTTCCCCAGGGGAGCAGCCAGACCCCATATATTTCCCTGCCATATTATCTTTTGTCTGAGCCATAAAGACCGCAGCAAAGCTGGTGCCATGACTTATTCAGCAGCCCTCCTCATTCATTATTCATGATCCTTGTCAGTGGCTTTTCAAACTGGCTCAGAACAGGCTCAGCGCTGGGGCCCCGCTGCCACGGGACATCTGTGGGCACAGGACCCACCCTGGAGCGCTGCTTTGCAGAAAAATCTCAGGCTTAGGGACTACTAGGTCAAAACTTATGAGCAAGTAAGTATGGTGGTCAGTCTCCTGGAAATAGCTCTGAGGAAGCACTCCGGCCCTTGATGGCCCTCGGGATGATGTAAAACCCAGATCCCCCAGGGCAGGAAACAGGCTTCACCCCTTTGTAGGCAAAGCACAAGGCTGGGGGGGGGGTGTCTTGAATGTGCTTGTGAGTTTTTCTTTTTAAAGATTTCTTTTAGTTATGTGTGCATGCGTAACAGCATGTGCCATGTGTGTGTGTGTGTGTGTAAGGAGTCTAGAAAAGGACATCAGATTCCTTGTAGCTGGATATAGGCATTGTGAGCTGTCCATTCTGAATACTCGGAACCAAACTCCAACAATCTGCTAGAGTGACAAACACTCTCAGCCACTGAGCCCCTTCCAGCCCCCCCTTTTTCATTTAAAATGTCACACGTGTGTGTTCCTCTGAAGCTGGAGTTCCAGGGAGCCATAAGCCACCCAGAGTGGGTGCTGGGAACAGAACTCTAGCCCTCTGTAGGGATAGCAAGGGCTCCGAACCGATGTGCCATCTCTCCCAACATCTTTCTTATTTTTAATTCACATTTTAACAGTTTATTGTGTGGAAGGGCGTGTGTGTATACCACAATGAGTAGGTAGAGGTCAGAGGACAACTTGAAGAAGTTGGTTCTTTACTACCATGTGGATCTTGGGGTTGTCTGTTAAACTCAGGTTGTCGGTTTGTGAGAGGCAACTTTACCCGAGGAGCCATCTCCCCCGGCCTCTTTTTATTATTATCATTATTCAAGTTTTAGATACATTTATCTTATTTTTTAAGATTTATTTATTTTATGTTTCTGAGTACACTGTAGCTGTTTCTTCAAACACACCGGAAGAGGACATAGGATCTCATTACAGATGGTTGTGAGCCACCATGTGGTTGCTGGGATTTGAACTCAGGACCTCTGGAAGAGCAGTTGGTGCTCTTAACCACTGAGCCACCTCTCCAGCCCTTATCTTATTTTGTGTGTGTGTGTGTGTGTGTGTGTGTGTGTACCATATTATGTATGCCTTGTTGCCAGAAAAGGTATGGGGTCTGTCGGAACTAGATTTATAGATGGTTGTGAGCTATCAGGAGAGTTTCAGGAATCAAACCCAGGCCATCTGGCTGGATAACAAAAATTTAACCCACGAAGTCATCTCTCCAGCTGCCCCTCCGTGAGTTTTTCTCAACAGCATGTTCATACAGCAGCCCTCTTCCCTTGGAGGACCTGGGCCTGTGCTTCCCATGGATTCTGGCCTCACCCCTTCCGTTGGCTAGCTCTGCCTTCAACCTTAGCTCACAGCCCCTTTCCCTCCAGACCTTCCCTGATCAGAGCAGCCTCTCCAGGTACGAAGCCTGGCCCCACGAGCTTCACCAGGGTGCAGGGTATCGCTCAGAACATGGCTGGGCACCATGGGATACATGGGACCGGCAGACATAGAATCACACTGTGTGGGGTTGGTAGAAAATATAAGGTGGTTTGAACGGAGCCCTGATTCCCAAAAAATCCAGATAATTCCCAGAATCAAAGGGAAATGAGAGAGTTAATCCTAGAGTCAAATATGGATGTCCGCGATCCGGAAGCACAGTTTAGGCCAGGCACTAAATCCCAACCTGAAAACAGTTTCACGAAGTTCTTAGAGCCACGCAGCAACAATGACAAACCACTAACCAAGGCCTTTTGGGTCGTGTGGTAGAGCAATAAATGACAAGCCTATAAACCCAGAACTTTGGGGTGGAGGCCGGAGAGTCCGTAGTTATCTATATAGGAATTTCTGAGGCTAGCCTGGGCTACATGAGACCCTGCCTCAAGAATCCAAAACAAAACAAATGAATGCCCGCCCACCACCCATGGCCAAATATCAGTTAAACAACAACAACAACAACAACAAATCCCAGAAAAAAAAAAAAAAAAGGCAGGTGGGTTAGAACATTCAGGAACAAGTCTCAGGTCTCACACATTATCTGAAGACCTTCTTACTTTGTCTTATTTTTGTGTATTTTGAGACAGGGTCTTAATATATAGCCCCAGCTGGCCTGGAACTCACTATGTAGACCAGGCTAGCCTCCAACTCAGAATCTCAACACTCCCCAGTGACAGAAAAGCTTTACAGCAGATTTCTGAGAACTTGAGTTGACAGCCTCATTTTTCACCTCCCCCTTTCCCCCACCTCTCCCTACTCCCTCTCCGGATTCAGCTTGCTGGGACACCCGGAAGGGCAGCCTGGTGGCGGAGCTGTCCACCATTGAGTTCAGCCACCGAGACCCAGTGTACGGCACCATCTGGCTGCAGTCAAAGACAGGCACCGAGTGTTTCTCAGCGTCCACAGATGGGCAGGTACCACCGGGCCGGACCCTGGGAAGGAGAAGAGGGCCAATCCAGGGACCAGTGCCTTATGTCCTGCTTTCCAGTACTTATTTTATTGTGCGGTGCTGGAACCCAGGGCTTCATGCACGGGAGGCAAGCATTCTACCACTGAGCTGCTCCTCAGCCCCCTCTTCCTTAACAAAGGGGGGGGGGAATAGAAAGAAAGAAAATGATAATAAAAGACAACTTATTTCGGGCAGTGGTGTGTGCCATGGTGCCCATGTGGGTACCAGGAATCAAACTCAGATCTTCAGGCTTGGTGGTGAGCGCCTTTACCTTCTGAGCCATCCCATTACCCTAACCTCTTCCAGTCTTAACACCGAGTAGTAAATCACTTCGGAGATTCAAGAGCAGTACCCGAAAGGCCTCCTCTGTCCAGGACCTGCCAGCCCCTCCCCCATGGCCAGCCAGCTCCTCCCCCATGACCTGCCAGCTCCTCCCCCATGGCCTGCCAGCCCCTCCCCCATGACCTACCAGCTCCTCCCCCATGGCCTGCCAGCCCCTCCCCTATGACCTGCTAGCTCCTCCCCCATGGCCTGCCAGCGCCTCCCTCATAGCCTGCCAGCCCCTCCCCTGGCACTAGTTTTTTGTGTCTGCTTTGAGAGATGCCCTCTGCATGTTCGAGCAAATGGCCACTCCCTCTCTTCACCCTCTCCCCGGCACACTTTCCCACCTGCCTAGCACCTGCTGTGCCCCTTGAGCCCACTCAGCAGCCGGTTCAGATTTCACCAAGTGTGATTCTGTACCTGTTGACCGCCCGGGGTAGGTCTGTTCTGCTTTATTTCAGAGGGGCTTAATATTTTTGTCGGCATCAGAAAATACGTTTGTCAGCATTAGAAATAATAGAAAAGGAAGAGCAAGAAGTGCATGTGTGCCTGGTCATTACACTCACACTGGCAATCTGAAGCGTATATTGCTGTTGGTGGGAAATGCTCACGCAATGAATATGTGTGCTCTTTTGTTTATTTATCTTGTTAAGATTATTTATTTTATGTACATGATCACACTGTGGTTATCTTCAAACGCACCAGAAGAGGGCGCCAGATCCCATTACAGAGGGTTGTGATCCACCATGTGGTTGCTGGGATTTGAACTCACGACCTCTGGAAGATCAGTCAGTGCTCTTAACCACTGAGCCATCTCTCCAGCCACCATTTATTTATTTTTAAAGATAGGATCTCATGTAGTCCAGGTTGACATCAAAAGTCCCAAACTTTCTGCCTCCACCACCCGAGTGCTGGGATTTCAGACCCACGTCAGCACGCCTGGGTCCTGTGTGTAGTTTTCATCTCTGCATATTTCTATATAGGGGAGTTTTGTAGAAAACAGTTTCTTGTGCCTACATCTGAATTGTATAGGGTTTGCCTTTGTAAGTCTTAAAAATAGTATGTTTGTTCTCATTGGTCCCATATCCTTGAGTCCCTGGATGGTTTGGGGGTGAGGATGGGGTAATAGTCAGGGTCTTCAGGGTCTCAATCACCCTTCCCTGCCAGGTCATGTGGTGGGACATCCGCAAGATCAGCGAGCCCACCGAAGTGGTCATTATGGACATCTCCAGAAAGGAGCAGCTCGAGAACGCCCTGGGCGCCATCTCCTTGGAGTTCGAGTCTACCTTGGTAGGTGTTTGTTTGATTGATTTTTTTTTGTTGTTGTTTTGTTTGTTTCTGTTGTACTTTCTTCAGCTTCGCTAGCTAGCTGGAGCTACAAACAGGCATTGGCCGGTGCAGAAGCGGGGAGGAGGACCCTTCCTTCCCTGGGCAGCCTTACTCGTTGTGAAGGCTTTACAGCGGTCTTCCAGCAGGGGGCAGCAGAGCGCCTCCAGGAAGGCTGCGGTTGAAACCGCTTGAGGCCGGCCCTTCTGAGCTGAGGGGAGCTTTAAAACCAGAGATGCCCGGTTTGCGGGTAAGATCCCTGTCCAGAACCAGCATCTGCTTTGGCTTCACTTGAGGCCCTAGGCTGGCCACTTCTCAACAGAAAAGGAATGATAAACCCCCAAAGCCAGGATTGCGGGTGCGTGCCTGTAATCCCAGCCCCTTGGAGCTGGAGGCAGGAAGATCAGGAGTTCAAAGTCAAACCTAACAAGTTTGAGGTCCTGTTTTTTGTCTGTTTGATTGTTTTTAAGTCGAAATAAATAACAAAACAGAAAACAAGAAGCCAGAGAGAGCTTTTGCATTTGCTACACAAACTTGACCTGAGTTTAATTCCTGGATCCTGCTATGAAAGGAAACTGACTCCCGGAAATTGTCCTCTGACCTCTCCTTGTACTTAATGAACCATGGAACTCTCTCTCTCTCTCTCTCTCTCTCTCTCTCTCTCTCTCTCTCTCTCTCTCTCTCACACACACACACACACACACACACACCACCACATCGACGCCGTCAAAGAAGAGAAAATTTAAAACTCAAAATTGAAGCCGGAAGAAAGATCATTGAAAGTTCAAAACCAGCTGAGATCACGGAGAATGCCAGGCCAGCCAGGAGACCATGTCTCAAACATACAAACCCAAAAACCTACAGAACATAAACTAGAAAGCTTGGAGTTTAGCAGATCAGTAGTCGTGGGAGTGCGTCAGAGCAGAAAATGGGCACTCTCCCCAAATCAAGACGAGAAAACCCCTTTCCAGATGGGTCAGTGGCTTAGGCTGGTTCCTCCTCTAACTAGGTGAGGCTCAAGCTTGGTGGCCCCACTCCTACGTTCTTGGAAATGTCTGTCACTTGTTTGACTCACGGAACTGTCACATCATCATAGGACCTGAGGAGGCTCTGCCTTCACACCTGCCCCGGGCAGCATCCTCAGCCAATCACCATGAAGTAGGTGGAGCCTATCTGGGAGGGTTCAAGAAGACTTGGTATCCCAAGGTTTCTAGGCCACATGCTAAATGTAATGCCCCCTCTTGTCCATGACAGTCCTTGAGTATCTACAGCCTTTGCCAGACACCGGCAGCCACCCTGTTCCTGTGAGGCCGGGATTTTATCCCTGCGTCCACCCATCAAGAGGAGTCTTGGTGACAGTAAGCCAAGTGCCCTGGCACATGGTAAAGCTGGGACTTCAGCCCCATGCCCTGGTTCTGTCTCCACCGCAGGCTGGGTGACTTGTCTCTGACCATTTATAGGTACACCATGGCTGAATTAATGGCTTGCTTCTCAGCCACACCCCCAATTTGTACCCAACTTTAGTAGCTCAGTTTGTATCCTTTCTCTCTCCCTTTCCTTTCCCACCTCTCTGTGAGTGTGTGTGTGTGTGTGTGTGTGTGTGTGTGTGTGTGTATGTGTGTGTGTTTCTCTCTCGACACTGAATACTGAACGTGGGGTCAATCTTTCAACACCAAGCCATACCTCTAATCTCCATATGCTTGAAAGCTCATGAAATAACCACCTACTCCCTTATCCATTATTGCTCACTGATTTTAAGGATTTATTTCTCTCTCTCTCTCTCTCTCTCTCTCTGTGTGTGTGTGTGTGTGTGTGTGTGTGAGTATTCGGCCTGCTTTTGTGTGTGCCACATGCAATCCTGGTACCTGAAGAGGTTAGAAAAAAAGTACCCAGGAACTAGAGTTACAGGTGTTTGTGAGCCAGCATGAAGGTGTCACGAATCAAACCTGGTTCCTTGGTCCAAACAAGTGCTCTTAACAGCTGAGCCATCTTTGTGGCCCTGCTTAACTGTTTGTTTGAGGCAGGGTTTCTCTGTGTAGCCCTGGCTATCCCGGCGCTCACTCTGTAGACCAGGCTAGCCTTAAACTCACAGAGATCCTCCTGCCTCCCAAGTGCTGGGACCAAAGATGTGCGCCACCAACACCCAGATTCCCTCTGCACTTTTTATTTTGGAGAAGTCCCTTGCATCCCTTGAATTTACTATTTTACTGAAAACAACCTGAACATAAAAGGATATTACATTTTAAATTTTATTTTATTTTTTGCTGCATGTGGTCGCCACAGGACAGCTTGTGGGGGTCAGTTCTATTCTTCCACTGTGTGAGCCTCAGGGATGGAACGCAGGTTGTCAAGCTTGACCTTTACCCACCGAGCCATCTCCCAGACCCATGACCTTGAACTTCTGATCCTCCTGCCCCCCCCCCCCCCCCCCGCCAGCTTTTGCGTGCCAGATCACAGGTGTGCGCCACCGAGTCTGGGTTGACCACTTTGAAGGGGCAGTTGTGCAGTGCCCTGCCCACTCGTCCTGTAGAATGACCATCCCCACCGCCTGGCTCTGGAATTCCCCATCTTTCAAAGCTCTTTATTAAGATGTGACATTTTGTTTACCTTCCGGACAGAACAAGAAAGAGCCTGGGTGGGAAGGAGCCCCGCCTCCCGGCGTTGCCGGTGAATGTAATTTCACTTCCTCATAGCTGTGTGGATTCGGCTGACTCACACTTTGACACGGTTCTTCCTCAAAGGAATTTGGTCATTCTTACACTTTCCAGAAAAGCTGGGCTTGGTGGCTTAGACCTCAATCCCACCACTTCAGGCAGAGGCAGGCCTGTGAATTCAAGGCTAGCCTAGTCTACAGAGCAAGTTCCAGGGCAGCCAAGGCTATGTAGTGAGACCCTGTATCAAAAACAAAACAAAACCAGAAACGAAAAAACACCAAGCCCTTTATTGTAACTGATTTTTCAAATGATCAAAATGAAGCAGATGATTTCCTCCCCAAAAACTGGTTCTTCTGTAAGAACAAATATAAAACAAAATGGAAACATTGTACCGTTGAGAAAAACAGGTCCCCCTTCCTTTCTCCCCGAGATCCTAGCAATTCTCATCATTGTCCATCTTGCCCCCTCTAGGGATTGCTAAGGAGAAGGGTGATAGAGAATTGTCTTCCTCCCTCCCTTTCTCCCTCCCTCTCTTCCTCTCTCCTCTCTCTCTCCTTCTCCCTCTCCTTCCCTCTCCCTCTCTTCGTTTCTTTTTGAGACAGGGTGACCTCAAACTTGCTAAGTATTTAAGGATAACCTTGAACTTATGATCCTGCCTCCCCCCCAACGACAGAATTTCAGCAATGCACCACCATGCCTGTTTGTGTGGGGCTTGAACCCCAGTTTTCATGTCTGAACTCTACCAGCCCAGCTGCAGTCCTGGCCCTTTTCTTATTTTGCTTCTACTCTTATTTAAATTTATCTTTGTGTGTGCACATGTGTGTGCATTCGTGCATATGTACACGTGTGTGTATGAATGCCTTGTGATCACAGGCAAGTTTCCAGGCTGGGCGGGAGGAGGCACAACTGTAGTTCCCAGACCTGGGGAGACAACTTGCCTCACTGACCACCAGGTGGCTTCCTGAGTGCTGGCTGGCCACCTGTCCTAAGTTCACAGTGGCAGCTTGAGCTGATTTCCCTCAGATACAGTTTCTTCGTACTCGGGGACACATTGTGTCCACTCTGAGCCTCATTTATTCTATGTGCAAACAGGTAACCCAGATCCTTATGACAGGAGATTATGGGGTTAGAACGGTGGCTCTGCTTTTAAAAGCACCTGTTGTCCTTTAACTCCAGTGCTGTAAGGGGAACGGAGGGGGGGATTAGGACTTGCAGGAAGCCAGCCTATCAGAAAAGCAAGAATCCAAGATCATGGAGAGACCCTGCTTCAAAGGAATGAAGCAGAGTGATAGTGGGAGACACCCAAAGTTTATTCTGGCTTCTGTGCACACAAATGCACAGCACAGCACACACACATTCACACACACTGCATCCACACACATGAACACACACACAAACATTGTATACACAAACGGCATAAACACACTACATACACACACACACATCTATACACTGCACACACACTGCATCCACACACGGACACAAACATGTACACATAAACTGCGTACACAAACACGTACACACACACTGTATACACACACGGGCACATCCACACAAACACACACTGTATACATAAACTGCACACAAACACATGGACACACCAAAAACATCCATACATACACATGCACGTGTGCCCACACACAGACACACCAAACACACACACACATGCATGAGCACGCATACACATGGACATACCAAACACACACACACACACACTGCATAGTATATACAGTGCTGTCTGTGGCAGGGTCTCCTGATAACCCTCTAGGGCTCAGGAGAGCCAAGGAGACCCTTACATGTGCCAGCAAAAAATTCCCCATGAGACTGGGGAGCGCAACAGGACTTGGCCTGAACAAAGCTGAAGCAGAGGCTCCCAGGCAGGCTGCTGGTTCCGTGGGTCCAGCCTAGAGATGGTAGTTCATGGACCTTCCTCTTCTGTCTTCCTCTCCACAGCCAACCAAGTTCATGGTGGGCACAGAACAGGGCATCATCATCTCCTGCAACCGCAAGGCCAAGACATCAGCCGAGAAGATTGTTTGCACCTTTTCTGGCCACCACGGCCCCATCTATGCCCTCCAGAGAAACCCCTTCTACCCAAAGAACTTTCTGACTGTCGGTGACTGGACGGCCCGCATCTGGTCTGAGGACAGTCGGGAGTCATCTATCATGTGGACCAGGTAAAGGGAGGGTTGCAGAGGAGCAGAGGGTACACTGGGGGGGGGCACCTCAGATATTTGGTTTAGCAGGAGTCTATACAAGGCGTGGTGGCTCATACCTGTAATCCTAGCGTTCTGGAGGCTGAGGCAGGAGGATTGCAAGTTTGAAGCATCCTGAGCTACATGGGAAGACTTTGTCTTGTCACTGGGCAGCAGTGGTGCAGGCCTTTAATCCTAGTACTTAGAGGGCAGAGGCAGGCAGATATCAGAGTTCAAGGCCAGCCTGCTCTACAGATCGAGTTTCAGGATGGCCAGGGCTACACAGAGAAACCTTGTCTCAGAAAGAAAAAAAAAAAAGAAAAAGGAAAGACCTTGTCTCAAACACACATACACACACACACACACACACACACACACACACACACACACACACACACACAAGCACTCCCAAGTGTACTGGGCTTACAGGTATGTGCTACCATGCCTGGTTAACAGTATAATCTCTTTTTTCTTTCTGAACACAGGATCTTACTATGTAGATCTAATTGGCCTAGAACCCTCCATGTAGACCAGTCTGGCTTCAGATTTACAGAGATCTGCCTACCTGTGCTGGTTGTTGTTTTTGTCAACTTGAGCCAGGCTAGAGTTACCAGAGAAGAGCCTCAATGGAGGAAATGCCTCCATTAGATTGTCTCTATGCAAATTTGTGGGACTGTATGCAAATCTGTAGGGCTGTATGCAAATCTTGATTAATGATTGGGGTGTGAGGGCCCAGTCCCCTGAAGGCAGCCCTGCCCCTGGCCAGGTGGTTCTGAGATGTATAGAAAGCAGGCTGAGCAAGCCAGGAGGAGGGCGCCAGTGAGCCACACTCCTCCACGGCCTCTGCTTCAGTTCTTGTCTTCTGGTTTCTTCCCCCAAGATCCTGCCCTGACTTCCCTAGACCTTGGGCTGTCACCTGGAAATGTAAGATGAAATTAACCCCTTCCTCCCCAGGTTGCTTTTGATCGAGGTGTTCCTAATCACAGTAAGAAAAACCCTAAGACTTTGTTTCTGCCACCCAAGTGCTGAGATTAAAAGCCTGTGTCATCCCACCCAGCCAGCAACAATGAAGAACTTTTGATATAAATATGCCCCATGCAATATTATATTCCTTGGAATATACTTACATTAAAAATTCTGCACTGCCTTCCAAACTCTCCAGAGTCAGATGATGGGCATGCTAACCATGCCTTTAACCCCAATGTTCAGTAGGTAGAAGCAGACAGATCTCTCTGATCCCAGGGCAGACAGCCAGAGCTACACAGTAGGACCCTCTCTTTAAAAATAAAATAAGATAAAAATAAAATCTACAGGTTTTTTTTTCTTCTTTTTATCGTGGCCCAACTGTTCACATGCTTAGTAAAATCAAAGGAGGCCCGAGATTTTAATCCAGCTTCAGCTGTACCTCTATGGAGGAATAAAGAATGGGTTTGGGGGTTTGGGGAAGAGAAAGAAGGAGGGGGGAAGAAGAAGAGAGAAGTAGGAAGAAGAGGAGAAGGAGGAAGAGGAAGAAGGAAGAAGAAGAAGGAAGAAAAAGAGGAAGAGGAAGAAGAAGAGGAAAAAGAGGAAGAAGAAGAAGGAAGGAAGGAGGGGGAGGAGGAAGGAGGAGAAGAGAAGAGAAGAATTTTAAAAATATTTCACCTACTTCTGAACAACCTTGAGGGATGACAGGGTTTCTCTTTGTAGCCCTGACTGTCCTCGAACTCAAACTGTAGACCAGGCTGGCCTTGAACTCTCAGCAGTCCGCTTGCTTTTGCCTCCCAAGTGCTGGGATTAGAAGAGGCATCACCCTGCATGGTGAGGAATGACTTTTTGTTTGGGCTGATAAGATGCTTCGGTGGTGAAGGCACTTGCTGCCAAGTGAGACCATCTGCGTTTGATCCCCAGAACTCTCTTGGGAGAAGGAGAGAACTGACTCCTCCAAGTTGTCCTCTGACCTCCACATGTGTGCTGTGGCATGCATGCACCAATACATATTCACACACACACACACACACACACACACACACACACACACACACACACACGATTTATAAATTATTAAACAAAGTTGTCCACCGAACAAATCTTTGGAAATCCGGAGATGAAGGGCAGGAGAAAATATAGCAAACCTCAATCTCAGAAAAAATGAATTTCTGGGTATGTCCTTCTTGGGACCCCACAGTAGATTCCAGATTCCATCAGGTTTGATTGACACTGTGGGAAAGGCCATGGGGAGACCACGCACCCAGATCCCTGTTAAGTTCAACCTGCAAACAATCAGTAAATGAGGCTGACATGCTAAAAGTCAGACCCAAGAAAGCTTTCTACCCAGACAGACTCAGAGGCCCTGGACCCCTGGGAGAGCCTCAGTGAGAGGAGCCATGCACACCCTCAAGCTCTCTCCTTCCACCCCAGGATCCCTGACTCACCTCCCTGTCTCCCACAGGTACCACATGGCTTACCTCTCCGATGGAGCCTGGAGTCCTGTGAGACCAGCGGTTTTCTTCACCACCAAGATGGATGGGACCCTGGACATCTGGGACTTGGTGTTCAAGCAGTGTGACCCTGCCCTCAGCCTGAAGGTCACGTGTGTGTCCCCTCCTACCCCTACTGCCCTGTACACCCTGGCCCTTGTGATCTGGGGTCTTTCCTGGATGGGCCCAGAGGGGCGGGCTCGTCTCTCTCTCTCTCTCTCTCTCTCTCTCTCTCTCTCTCTCTCTCTCTCTCTCTCTCTGTGTGTGTGTGTGTGTGTGTGTGTGTCTTATATGTGCACCTGAATAGGGCCTCTCTGAATAGTCTGGGTTTCTAGCCGGCTGTGCTCTGACTTTGGGAGCATGGGAGAATCGAGGGACCCAGGGACTTGCAGCTCTGATGAATCACCCTAGGGAACATAAACAGAAGGGAAAGGCTGTAGACTCCAGGCACTGGTAGGCTTCTGGCTTAGCTTTCAACTCTGAGCCCCACACTCAGCACCACAAGAAAAAAGTTTTATCAGTTGGCAGGACACTTGCCTAGCATGCACAAGGCCCCAGGCCCTATTACCACAACTGGATATACCAGGCATGGCACTGCAGCAGCAGCAAGATCAGAAGTTCAAGGTCAATCCTGTCTAAGTCGTAAGTTCAAGACCAACCTGGGCTACAGGATACCCAGACCCAAACAACAACAACCAAAACTGGAGGGAATTTGAGAGAAGTAAACATTCTCTCCCCTCTCCAGCTGTTTACCTCTCAGACCCTTATATTCGGGTTCGCTGAGGCCATAAGATGACACAGCTAGACTAACACTGGGGCTAGGGACCAAGGGTGTTGGCAGCCAGTGAACTTCATCCACTGTGGAAGGGTGTGTCACCAGGGTGTTCCAACAGGGCCAGATAATAGGATATAAGTAACTTCGGTTTCCTTCCCCACTCTACCTGGTTCCTCTGGCTCCCAACAGGTGTGTGACGATCCGCTCTTCTGCCTCCGGGTTCAGGACACCGGGTGTCTCATCGCCTGCGGCTCCGAGCTTGGAACGACCACTCTGCTGGAGGTCTCCAGCAGCCTGTCTACTCTGCAGAGGAATGAGAAGAACATAGCTTCCTCCGTGAGTGCCAGGGTGGCGCCTACTGTGTGCACGACCTGACCTGGCCTGTCACATAGAGACCGAGTTAGGGAAAACGGGTTGCCATTACCGGGAAGGGCAGCATGGTGTCCCCCAAGATGTCAGATCTGCCCTTGCTCACTTGCTCGCATTCAGGAGTGCTGGCGTGGTCACTCGGCACGTCCAGGCTGTAAATCACACTGATTTGATGGAGTAGAAAAATCAATGAGATATTTTGGCAGCAGAAGGCTAGCAGATGCTCCAAGAGACGGCACATGGAAGTCACCTGGCTAATAAGAGGCACTGAGATCCGCCACTACCCCTGTCCCTACCCTGAAGCATCCTCCCCAGCAGCATGGGGGCGGGGGGAGACACTGGCACTGAAGTTCCTAGTGCTGAGGGTGGGATAGCCTCCTGGATGTGCCTGAGGCTGGGGCCTCACGACCAAGCTGGGGGTCCAGGATCACCACATTGTCTTAACCCCATAAGGCATTCTCCACAGTAGCCTGTGTCTGGGGCTCCTTGGAACCCAGTAACTCAGCAGTCCTGCTCCGGGCTGGCCTTGATTAATGCATGGTTAGTGCTGAATTGGATTTCAGATTCACAAACTTTGCCTCCAGTGTCCTGGGATTGTTGGCTTGTGTCACTACACCCAGTTTATAGTTCAGAACCTCTGCCAGGCAGGCACTTCAACAGCAGACCTAGATCCCTAGGCCTGTGTGCAAGTGTGTACTTGTATGTTTTGAGGCAGGATCTTACTTTGCAGTCTTGGTTTGTCCTATGTGGAACAGGTTGGCTTTGAACTCACGGAGATCCACAAGTCTCTGCCTCCTGAGAGCACTAGACTTAAAGGCCTGATGCCACCATATCTGACTTAGTTGCGCCCACCCATGCGTGACAATTTATTTTAATTAGTCTCATTTGCATATAAATACATGAAAGCAAATGTTAAAAGTTTACATCCTTGACGATGTACTTTCAGAGATAAGTTTACTCAATGTACAAGTATGGGCTAACTTCATTTTAATTTCATAAAAAATTGTTCAATACATAATACATCTATCTCTCGTCTCGAGCATAGATTTTCCTGGACAGGTAAGTGGTCCAGGCTGGCCTCAAACTTACAACAGTCCTCCTACCTCAGCCTCCCCAGCACTGGGATCAAACATGAACACCACCATTCCTGGTTTAGCCCTCCTCTCTTGATATAACCCCCAGCAGAACCCACCAAGGACAGATTTCTATAGAAGCCCAGCCAATGCTAAGGTTTCTAGCTGAAACCCAACTCCCTTGCTACCTGCTTGTCCCTTGTCTGCCCCAGATATTTGAACGTGAGACCCGGCGGGAAAAGATCCTGGAGGCCAGACACCGCGAGATGCGGCTGAAGGAGAAAGGCAAGGCCGAGGGCAAAGACGATGACCAGAAGGAAGAGGATGTAGTCCTGGACCTTGATGAGCTAGTCAGCAAAGCCGAGGAGGAATTCTTCCAAGTCATCTTCTCAGAGCTGAAGAGGAAGGAGGCAGAGGCCTTGAAGAAGAAACGGAAACCTTCGGTAAGGACCTCAGCAGGGACATGAGTGGGCTCGGGTGTGGGAGAAAGCCATGAGGCCTGAGTTCTTTCTGCCCAACTAATGACCTCCTGGGTAACCTTGAGCCAATAGTTTTCTGTTGGCTCAAGGTTGACTGTCCACTAGTAAGAGGAAAGACTTGCTTCTATCTCCTGAGGAAATTTCTCTCCCATGAGGCATCAGGTTCCTTGAGAACTGGAGCTGCATGCCTCCTGGAATGTTCCTCCCCACCATGGTAGGCCCATCTTCAACATGCATGGGGCCCCCAGAGCCAGGGCTCTGAGGTTTTGTGAGTGAGTGCCTTCAGCCCCATGGAAGGAAGGGGTGGAGCCCAACCAGGTCCCAGGACGGTGGCCTTTGACTGCTTCTCTGCTCCTGGCCCTAGCTCACAGGCATTTTTGACCTGTGTCACCCAGCCTGTCCCTCTCCTTCTCAGCTTCTCAGCTGCTATCTGTAAAGTGAAGCAAGTATGCACTGTAAAGAAGGTGCCTGGTTACCTTCTGTGGACAGAGAGAAAAAGCATCTTCTTTATCTGCAACATTGTTCTTAGGGGTTCAGCCAGGAAGGAGACAAAGGATGAAGGAAGCCAAGCTGTGCTTTTTCTGAGCAAGACTGGTTGTGTCATGGCCAAAATGAAAGTGGGGGCAGGGCTTGTTTAAAAAGCATTTAGAGGAGGGGCTGGTTAAGAGCACTGACTGCCTTTCTAGAGGTCCCCAGACAACTTCTATAACTCCACTCAAGTTCCGAGAAATCCAGCGCTTTCTTCAGGCCTCTGTGAGCACCAGGCATGCATGGTGCACTGACATATGTGCAAGCATATTACACATACATATTTAAAACAGACAAATAAAACGGTTTTAGTGGAGCCAACAAGATGACTTAATGCATAAAAGCACTTAACACGCCACACCTGATGGGCTGAGTGTGATTCCTGGGGACCCATATGGTAGAGGAGAGAGAGAACCAATTCCCACAAGCTGTCCTCTGACCACCACTGGATGCTGTGGGACTCAGGTCATGTGTATGATCACATATGTGCGAGCGCACGAGCGTGCACACACAAGAATAAACATAAAAACTATTTAGAGGAGGTTGGGATACAATTCAGTTGGTAGACTGCTTGCCTAGAATTCATGAAGCCTGGGTTTCCCCATAGACCAAGTGAGCTCATGCACACCTGTAATGTCAACATACATAGATCCAGGCAGAAGGGGTGACGTACACACGAGGAGGTGTCAATGAGCCATCTACCATGGATGCTAGGAACTGAATACAGATTCTACGTAAGGACAGTGGCTTAACCACCATCTCTCCAGTCCCTCCTGCCCCCTTCTGCCTAGTGATCCTTCCACTGTTTCCCTCCTGATGCTTGAGGACAGGGAGTGATTTTGTGACGTGATCTGTATGTGGGGAGTGTTTGACTAAGAGCCACTTTTGTGAAGGTGGAGGGTTAGCCCACTATTCATAGCACAGGCTGGACTAGAGTTCCGATGTCCGGCCTGAACCCCCAGGCTCTTCTTATCTCTCCCTCCCAGCCCACCCATCCTTCTGAAGGCGTAGATTAAAGTACCATGGGGCCGACAGGCACGTGTTTGGCCTCCTACACCCTGAAGTCCTGCCCTTGCAAAGTCTACATGTTGCAGGGACTGTTCAAGTTCACAGAGCTGCCCTTCTCCTGCCCACCTCACGCCTCCTCCTCTCTTAGACTTTCCATGGCCTGAAATTCTCGGGGTGGGAAAGAAGGGGGGTCAGAGAGCATCACTCCAAAGCCAGAAAGAGTATCGATGCTATAACCTGAGCACTGTGCAGTGCCCAGACAGGGAAGTCTAGAATCTGAGGCCAGCCTCTGCTATATTGCAAGGGTCAGTCTCATAAGAAGGAAAGAAAAGAAAGGGATATGAGGAGAAAGGAAGAAAGGAAAGAAGGAAGGAAGGTAGAAAGGCTACCCCCCATGATGAAGGTTGTTCTTTACACACTGTCTCCCTTCACCCTTCTTGCTAAGGCCTACCCCTCAAGTTGTCACACAAGGTGCCCCAGATGGAGCAGGCTTAAGGTCACCCACTCTGAAAATGGCTGAAGCCCGGCTATCAGATCCCCCAAAGTCCTGCTGCCTTCCCCATCCATGACTGGAAACCCTCTGCGCCAGCTTGGAATAGACACGCTAGGCTCCCAGCAGCTCCCTGCCATTGGCCTTGGAAGAGAGGGATATGTCTGGAAATATGTCTGCGGGCTTCCTCTCAGCAACATTTCTGTTTCTGCCACAGAAGCAAAAATCGAGTGTAGAGGTGGAAGGCGAAGAGGAGATAGTGGAACAAAATGTCGGAGAGGAGGAAGAAGATGGTGACCTAGCAGGTGAAGATGCTGGTGAAGAAGTGAGTGAAGAGCAGCAGGAAGTGCCCACCTAGGACAGCGTCTGCCCACGCCACTGCCCCTTCCTGCTGACGGCTGGCCTTCCGCTTGATAGTGTCTCAACTGAAGAAGAAAAAGTTGAGTTTCCTCCTTCAATAATTATTGGTGGGGACAGACCAGGGACAAGTCACAGGCCCACATTGGGCTAAACCCCTTCTCTAGGGTGGGAAGGGGTAGGGCTTGTCTCTGTGCTAACTCCCCTGGCTTCTGTAACCCTGAGGCTAACTCAGATTCAGGGCACACACACAGCCTTAAGGCAGATGTTAGACGGGTCCCTAGATTCTGCTTATCACGGGCTACCCAATTAGTAGTCACCAATGCCCTTTGCCAGAAGATTCCAGAGCTCAGCCGAGCTCGCCTCCATGGAACAAGGGCCTCCGGAGTACCTGCACCGGGGCAAGTTTCACTCTCTCTCCTCCCCCCTCACCTACTTCCAAACCAGAACAGAACCTTTGTCTCCATCTATAACAACCCAAGCAACCCCCACAGGGGCCATCTTGACATGCAGTCACACGGTGGGGACGCCCCCGGGTGTGGAGAGCAGGTGGGTAGGATGAACCCGACTCTCCCTGTACACGCGTGGTTTTTATTGCTATGTTTCTTATGACATTAAATCAGCGGTAACAGCAGTGATTGTGTACGTGTCATGAATGCCATGCTCAGGGTCTCTCACTGATCTCCTGTAATCTTTCCAAAGTTCCTGGAGAGTTTGTGCTCAAGGAGAGTTACCTGGTCACAGCTGGCGAGGCATGGGGCAGAGGCAGGTGCTCCAGGCAGTTGAATGTGGACCGGGGACTAAGCAGAGTCCTTTTTGGGTAGGCACTGGGCTGGGCCCCAAAACCATGGCTCCATACAGGAGTAG
This sequence comes from Micromys minutus, assembly GCF_963924665.1. Classification (NCBI taxonomy): domain Eukaryota; kingdom Metazoa; phylum Chordata; class Mammalia; order Rodentia; family Muridae; genus Micromys; species Micromys minutus. The sequence continues at coordinate 60,233,056 of NC_137979.1, forward strand.
ATAGGGTAGAGGGCACCTCAGAGACAACTTCGTACACCTACAAGTCCCAGAGTGTCATGGATTCTGCAGCTGTCGTCGGGAATTTAAAGTGCCTGCCTGAAGAGTACTGTTGGCTAGGAATGATGGCATTCCAGTCCCACCTCGGAGGAGGCAGAGACAGATGAATCTCTATGAGTTTAGGGCCAGCCTGGTCTACAAAGTGAGTTCTACAACAGCCAGGGCTACTCAGAGAAATCCTGTCTTAAAGGGAGGAGGAAGAAGAGGAAGAAGAGGAGGAAGAGGAAGAGGAGGAGGAGGAATGAGAGAAAGAGGTGGAGGAGAAGAAGGAAGAGGAGGTGGAAGAAGAGGAGGAGGAAGAGGAAGAGGAGGAAGAGGAGGAGGAAGAGGAAGAGAAGGAGGAAGAAGAAGAAGAGGAGGAGGAGGAAAAAGAAGAGGAGGAGGAAGAGGAGGAGGAGGAAGAGGAGAAGGAGGAAGAGGAGGAGGAAGAAGAGGAGGAGGAGGAAGAGGAGGAGGAGGAAGAAGAAGAGGAGGAAGAAGAGGAGGAAGAGGAGAAGGAGGAGGAGAACAAGAATAATAGCAGCAAGGGCAGAGAGTTAGCTAGCTCAGTCAGCACAGTTCTTGCTGTGCAAGCATAAGGACCTAAGATTGGTACCTCGGAGCCCATGCACAAAAGCCAGGCATGATGTCAAGTACTTGTAATCCCAGCACTACGAAGACAGAGACAGGCAGATCCCTGGGACCCAGTGCCTAGCCAGCCTAGATGGACCAGTGAGCTCCAGGTTCAGTGAGAGACCCTGTTTCAGTAGAAGATGGATTGCCATCCTGAGGAAGGACGATAAAGTTGACCCCTAACCTTTGGATGTTTTGTGGAAGGAAAGCACCAGCCACTCCTTTCGCCCAGGGCAGTGAGGAGTCATGAGTTGCTGTGCTTGGCTAGACGTTGATGTTCATAGTCACGAATCGAGTTTATTGAGGGTCAGATCTTAATGGGGATCTAGGAAGAACCTCACCATCTCCCATTTGCACATCACCAATGTGACAGGTGACAGAGAGCAGGGGGAACTGCTAGGTCTTGTAAGAGCAGATGATGGAGCTGAGAGGTCAGCCCAGGGTGGTACACATCACACACTCCGCACACGGTGCTCCTCTAGTCTCTAGTGGGCTCAGCTGGAGCCCTGCCTCATGCCTGCTGCTACATCCAGGCACGAGGCAGGCGAAGGGCACTGAAGGAAGCTGTCCTCACTGTAAGAGGACAGAAGGAGTCGCAGAGACCACCCATGCTGCCCTAAGGGACTCTCCTCCCAAAGGTATAATTCTCTATGGGATGGATTTTGCCCCATTGGGACATCTTAACAACATCCGGGACATTGTGAATGAATGTAACTGCTAAGTGAATTAATTATTCCTGGCATTTTAAGCAGAAAGGCCTGGGTGCTACATTTCTCAGCATTCCAGGGTTCCTGGGATTCTAGGCCAAAACATCAGTTTTGGGGTTGGTTTTGTGAGGCAGGGACAGTGCCTGCCTCACAAGCACAGTGTGCTCGGGTTTGGATCCCTAGTACTGTGGAACCTGGGGACTGGGTAAAACACCAGCAAGTCCAGCTCTCAGAAGAGTCAGGAGAATCAGACGTTCATCCTCAGCGACATAACAAGTTCAAGGATAACCTGGGCTACATGAGACGGTCTCGCACAAACAAGCCAAATGAGGGGGAGCCAGGGCACAGAAACCTAATTTGAAGAGCAAAACCAATCAGATGGAGTGGTCTGGGGGCTGGCAGGGTGGGGAGGGATGCGGCCACTTGTTGACTTGGGCACTAACAGACCCTTGTGAGGGCTAGCACTGTGAACTCAAGGCGGAGAACATCCTTTTACTAGTCTAAAGATGCTTCCAGAAAGGTTTAACAGAGCAAGGAGGAGCCACCGTGACCATCAATGGCACCGTCCTCAAGGGCTGGAATCAGGACCAAATAAAAGTGAGCTGTTTCCTTTGCCTCCCCCCATTCCCTCCTCCCCGTCCTCTTCTTCCTCCTCTTCTTCCTCACTGTGGACATAACTTCTGCCTCTTGTTCCTGCCGCTATGTCTTGCCTGCCCGGTTGGACTGTAATCCCAAACTGTGAGCCGAAATAAATTCTCCCTTAACTTTCTCTTGTCAGGAATTTTGTCACAACAATCAAAAAATAACTAATACAACCCCAAAGTCAAACAGAAGAGATTGCTAATAGACATGAAGGTGGGTTTTCCATATCAATCGGACTAGGACCTCTGGTTTTGAGGTTATTCATTTTTGAGACTAGATTTCCCTATATAAGCCAGGCTGGCTTCAAATTCACCTCAATCCTCCGGCCTCCTGGCTTCCCAAGTGCTGGGAGTACAGCTACACACAGCCATGTCTTCCTCCAAAGATGCTTTATTTTACCCACCAGTCAGGATAGGCTGGCTTCTGGGAGGTTTATGTACGCAGAAGAAAAACAGAAAAAAAAGAAAACTAGCCAAAGCCCAAGCCAACTGACCAGAGACAGTCTCGATCCCCATCTCAAAATAAGAAGAACAGGCAGGAAACCCTCTGGACTCACCATCATTCTCTTTGCAACCTGGCCAGACTCAGAGAGTCAAGCAACACCCGAGACCCCCTGCAACCGACCTTGGTTTCGGAGCTTGGCTTGCTTTATATATTTATTAAACCCAGGACCGCTAGCTGCTTCCTGCTGCTGTTTATTAATGACAATACCCAACACCAGCTCCTGGGGGAAGCCTGGGAAACCAGTCCCAAGGCACAGGCTGGTACTGTGAGACAGCCCTAAGGGATGTGGGTTCTTGCTTTTCCAGCTTCTCTCCTGGATTGCAACCACATGGAATCTCCTTGTCTGGTCTTTGCAAGAGCTCCGACCTCTCAGCTTCAGTGGGGACAGATGAGGCAAAGGGCAGATCACTACATTCAGGAAGAGTTCCAACACCATCCAGGTGACAGGCAGACAGGTCAGGAAAACCAGGCTCTCAGTGGCTAGGCAGGTTTAAGGCAGAGGTAGGACTAGAATACAGTTTTGCTCAGGCCTCCTGAGGCAAGGAAAATTTCCACTGGGCTCCGGCTCACATAATTGTTGCTACTGTTACCAAGAACGGAAATCGCAACTGTTTATCCATTGTTCCACCTGGCCACCTGTCCAGCCTCTTGACATTGCAAAGTGATGCCATCTGCAAAATTCACAATGGAGAACTGTGCAACCCAGTTTTTTTTTTTTTAATTATTTTTCAAGAAACTCTTCTAACCCAGACAAAACAACCCAAAAAGCCAGGTGGTTATAGCACCAGCCTTTAATCCGAACACTCGGAGGCAGAGTCAGGGGGATCTTTGAATAGGAAGCCAGCCTGGTCTTTCAGGACAGTCAGGGCTAGACAGAAAAAAAAACAAAAAACAACAACAATAAAAACCTGTCTTGAAAACAAAACAAAATGTCAAGAAACTTGTCATAAAAAGAGTTATTTTGGATGGTTGTGTGTGTGTGTGTGTGTGTGTGTGTGTGTGTGTGTGTGTGTGTCCCCGTGCTGCCTGACATCAGTGCTGGGAACTGAACTCTGTCCTCTGCCAGAGTAGTATGTGCTCTTGCCTCCGGAACTGTCTCTCCAGTATCCCCGCCCCCACTCATACTTTTAAAAAATTACATTTATGTATTATGTACATGTACTAGGATGTCCACGTGGAGATCAGAGGACAACCTTTGGGTGTCGGGTCTGGGCTTTCCACCATGTAGGACTCAGAAATTGAACTCAGGTAGTAAGACTTAACAGCAAGCTCCCTTACAGGACAAGCCATCTAGCGGACCCTCGGGTTATTTTAAGTAAGCTTATGATTTTGTGTTGAGTCACATCCATAGCTAACCTAGGCCAAATGCAACCTGAGGCCACAAGAGGCAGGCAGGCAAAATCCATCCATTTTGACCTCAGGCTTGCTTTGCTAGTCTGCCTACATCAAGGAAACTTTTACGTAAGAAACACTCTACTGGGCCTGGAAATATGGCTCAGTGGTTAAGAGCACTGACTGGTCTTCCAGAGGTCCCGAGTTCAAATCCCGGCAACCACATGGTGGCTCACAACCATCTGTAATTAGATCTGATGCCTTTTTTTTTTGGTGTGTCTGAAGACAGATACAGTGTACTTACATATAATAAATAAATATTAAAAAAGGAAAGAAACACTCTTCTAAGCCAGGTACCAAAGGGTGCAGGGCCAGCTTTTCACCCACCCTCTCACTCCCTCATGCTTTCTTTCTCTGGACAATGGGTGTAGCCACCCACACCCTAGGCACTGGCCTGCACCAACGCCATACCCACATTGCTCATAGAAACTTGAGGCTGCTGGGCACGCCCTGGAGACGCCCATTAACAGTCAGGTGAGCAGCGAGAGATCGTGGCTGCAGGCAAGGTTGCTTCTGCCTAGCTAGTCGCGTGCCAGGAGGAGCGCAGAAGACAACCAGGGGCCGCGAGCCTGGGCACGGGTAGTGTGCGAAGGGGCTACCAAACGGACGTCGCTAGGCCAGGAGGAGTTCGGGACGCTCAGATCCGGGGCTACTCGTACTGATAGAAAGCCTCAGGACCAGCAGCACTAGCTGCAACAATAGCACAAGGAAGCCGGGGCATCCTGGGTGGAGGCGTCCAGCTCACCCAAAGTTCAGGGGGGGAGCACAGGGGGCGGAGCGAGCACAGGGGGCGGGGGAGCAGAGGGGGCGGGGCGGAGCCAGCCGAGCCCTCCTAGCCCCGCCTCCTGGTCAGCGCTCGGGCGGCCGGCGCGTTGTTGGTTTCGGGTTGTCAGGCAGCAGCGGAGGCGGAAGAGCGACCCGAAGAGGTGACCACAGTGGAGGTGCGTCTCGGCCATGCCAGTTGTCGCAGCCTGAGGCAACCATGAAAGACAGCGGTGACTCAAAGGACCAGCAACTCATGGTGAGACCCCTTACCAAGCTCTTGCCTGGTTCCCCTCCACCAACCCTGAAACTTGACAGTCTCAAACATAGTGACCACCGAGAGCAAGAGCTGGGAGTCTGAGACTGTGCAGAACAACTGCCCAAGTTCTAGGTGGCCAGAAGGTACGATGGCACTTCCTGAGGCTGGGAAGTTAGCACCTCACTCCCTCCACAAGCGTCCGCCTAAGTTCAACCTTCTTTGAGCAAAGACTCAAGAGGTCAAGACTCAAGAGAGGTCTAGCTCAGGCTATTGCCAGACAAGGAAGCTGTGGTTCTCTAGTGAACCAGAGGGCTTAAACCCAGCCAGGTCTTGCTTTAAAGGGACATGGTGCCACAGATAGTACACGGGGGAGCCAGCACCAAGTCTGAAGCCGTTAGTTATGGGCTGTCACCCAGGCTCAGTCCAAATCAGTAGTCCAGACATTTCAGATAGTCCCAGGGTCTCCTGGCCTTTGATGAATGGGCATATGGAGGGAGGAGGATCTTGACGACCAGTGATGGAGGTTGGAGTCACAAGGAGAAGCCTTGGTACTAGGTTGGGGGATAGGTAGAGATTTCTCCTCCCCCCCCCACCCTCTTTCTAGCCCTTAGCCTTAATCTTTGATCTGTGGAAATGGTCCTTCAGACCCAGCAGACCTTCAGACCCAGTAACCATCTGGTAGAGCGATGCTTCCACGATGCCGGGAACCTGCTTCTGCAAAAAGGAAGCTTGGATTCAGACCTGGGAACCAGATCCAGGCTCGGTGGCACCCTCTCTGGCAGTGAGAATGGCCCCTTTGAAAGAGTTCACTCTGAGAATACTCATTGTCACTGAGGGGCAGGGACAAAGGTCCTCCTTTCACCAAGGAGGTGCAGCCGGGGAGGCTGATAAAGGCCATCTGACAGGCTGGGTGGACGAAATGAACTGGGGGTCCTTTAGGTCCACTCTATATCCAGCAGGCACCTCCTTTTGCTCAGCAGAAGAAATCCCCCCCCTCCCCCCCCCCGCTCCCTGACTGTTTGGAGGGAGGCAGGGGAAGACACATGGAGGATGAAGACCCACTATCTCTCACTGGACAGGAAAGAAAAAGCAGAGAGGTGCTTGGTGACACTTCCTGGGGGTGTTAGGATGTGGACACAGGTTGTTGGAAGGACAAGAGGAAGAACTGGTCCCATCCTCATATCCAGACCACCCCCCACACCCAGTCCACCTCCCTTGCCAGCAGCACCTCACTCTCAGAAGCAGACAGGTGGCTCTGGTCCCCAAGGCTCCCGATCTCAACCTGAAGGAATAGCAAGTGTTTGATGTGGTCATGTGACTGATGCAGGCTGTGTAGACAGTTTTCCCCCTTGGGGCTCCCCCTGAGGTATACACGCTTTTGAGAAGAGACTCTCAGCCAGACACCCTGTGGACTGGCCGCCCTCCAGCTTAGGCAATGCCCTAGACCCACCATGTTCTTCAGGACCAAGGAAATGGAGACAGTTGGATGCCAGAGAACACCAGCCTGTTGGGGAAGGATTCAAACACTTCTCCCTCCCTCCCTCCGTGACTAAGTGTGGTCCTATTAACCCAGGGCTCTGGTCTTCTTCCCAGGTGGCACTTAGGGTCCGGCCCATCAGCGTGTCTGAGTTGGAAGAGGGAGCAACCCTCATCGCTCACAAGGTGGATGAGCAGGTACTTGGGGCTGCAGCTGGGAGCTTCAGGGTGGAGCCTGGCTCAGTTTGCTTGGCACACCTGGCTGGACACGGAGAGCTCTGTGTCACAACATGACAGCCTCTGGGTGGGCTATCTACAGCATCACCAAGAGGTTTTCTTCTCTTAGGAAGACTTCCTAGATCGGCCCATGAAAAGCTAAGAGCTTGTGGAGCCTGGCTGGGGCCCAGACTATAAAATATATTTTGGTCCACATGCTGTAAACTTTCTCATCTATGCCTGCCATTCACAGAGCACACATTTAGTGGGTCTAGCAGAAACCCACCTCTATAACATGCAAGTTTGGCTACTCTCTTGGTCTTCACGTCAGCATGGTAAGAGAGGGCATCTGAGACAATAAATGTTCATAAAAACCCTACAGCATGCTGTGAATTAAAGAAAAAAAAAAAAAAAAAAAAAAAAAAAAAAAAAAAAAAAAAAAACAAGGCTGGAGAGATGGCTCCGTGGTTAAAGGCACTGACTGTTCTTCCAGAGGTCCTGAGTTCAAATCCCAGCAACCACATGGTGACTCACAACCATCTCTGATGGGATCTGATGCCCTCTTCTGGTGTGTCTGAAGACAGCGGCAGTGCATTTATATATAGTAAATAAATAAATCTTTACAAAAAGAGAGAGAATTAGAAAAACACTTCAATATGAAAAGCCCCACGCTCCCTCCATTGCTGGAGTTTACTGTGGGGAGAGAAAACAAGGCATTGATCAAAGAATTAAAGCAAATATAAAAATGTACAGCCTAGAAGAAAAAGACTCTGTTGTTTTAAGTGAGTGAGTAAGGGTCTTGGGCCTCGGCTCCCTTAAGGGATGGTAGTGGAGGGCTGGTGAGATATCTCAGGGGTTAAAATACTTGCCTCGTGGGCATGAGGGTTGGAGTTTGGATCTCCAGAACCCACATAAAATGCTATGTTTGTGGGTGTATTGTCCTACCTGTAACTTTAGTCTTGGAAGGCAGAGACTGGAAACTCCCAGAGTGAGCTAGCTGACAAGAGTACTCATATCTATGAGCTCTGGGTTTGATTGAGAGACCCTGCCTCAGTGCTCAGGGTGGTCGAGTGATCAGAAAGGTTTCAGAGCAATTCAGGATAATTTTTGACATCGGTGTTAGGGTCGCACATGTACACATACATGAAAACATATGTACACACACAGAGAAAACAAGGGGAAATGAGAGAGAGTGGTGAACTTGTATATAGCAGCACACATCCTGAAATCCAGTACGCATGAGGCTGAGGCTAGAGGATCAGAAATCCCATGCCATCTTGGGCTTCAAATTGAGACCCTGTCTTAACTGGCACTGGGGTAGATTATAAAGATAAGCCCTTGCCAGGTGACGGCAGCACATACCTTTAATCCCAGCACTCTGGAAGCAGAGGTGGGCAGATCTCTGAGTTTCAGACCAGCCTGGTCTGTGGAGTGAGATCCAGGATAGCCAGGGCTACACAGAGAAATCCCATCATCCGTGGTGGTGATAGTGATGATGATGTTAAGAGAAATCTTTAGGGATGTACTCAAGAGGGGAAATTGTAACCAGAAGGAATTGTGTGCAAATCCCTTGAGATGGGGCCACAGTGCAATTGCATCACTGAGGAAAAGCTAGCATGGCTCAAGGAGAGAGGGAAAAGATGGAGGGAGGGAGGAGGTGATACAGGTAGGACCCAAACTAAACTTTTTGCCAACATGGCCACAATGCTTGTTTTGGGTTTGCTTAGGTAGGTACTTCAAGATCTAGGTACCGGAATGGTCCTGGGGACAGTGGCAGCCTGACAGTGCCCTTCCCTGTGCTTCTGAGCTGTGCCGTCAGCCACTCTTGAGTGTCTGGGGCTCACTGGCTGTGCTGTGGGTTGGGCTCCAGCATCAGGCAGCATAGACTGGAAGCTACAGAGCAGAGAAAGGCTGTGGACAGACACTGCCCTTGGACCTTAAGGCTGGCCTCAGGAAGCCCCACATGATTTACCTCCTTTTTGCCCCTTTCCTCAAAGCCACTGGGGAAAATGGGGGTGTCTAGAAGACCCCCACATGGTGAGCAGAAGCAGAGAATGTATGGAGACAGTGTTTGTTTTTTCAGTGGTTTGTGAATTTTGATGTTGTTTGTTTGAGGCAGGGTCTCATATAACCCAGACTGGCCTTGAACTGTGTAACCAGAAATGGCCCGATTCCTATGCCTTTCCCTCCCAAGGGATAAAATTGTAGGCAAGGATCATTATTCAGGGTAATAAAATGCTGGAGATTCAATCCAAGGTGTCATGCATGCTAGGTCAACGCTCTACGACCAGACTATACATCCTTACAAACCAACCCCCCCTCTAGCTTTTATTTTTATTCTCTGGTGGACCTAGAAAACACACACACACACACACACACACACACACACACACATCTTGGTGCATGTTGTTTGGGGGAGTTGATTCTCTTGTTGTGGTTGTGGCTCTCTGGGATCAAACTCAGACAATCAGCTTCACCAGATGACCCATCATTCTAGCCCCACCAGAGGATTTCTTTGGAAAGTCTTTGATTGTGTCTGCCCAGTACTTGGTGCACAGGGAAGAGCACCGTAGACGTCAGTTCTAATCTGTAGAGAAGGAGGTTCCCTGGAGCTGCTGTTGGCTGCTGAGAAGGGCCAGCTAGAAGAGTCAAAGCCCTTGGGAGGAGAAACCTCCTTCTAGACAAGGCCACTCCCTATTTCTGCTTCTAAGCATATCAGGTTCACAGTTTGGGACAATGAGGCTCTCTCAGCTTCTCCTGGCTCTGGGCCGCCTTGGGGGCTGATCAATATGTAGTGATGGGAACAGCCCCTGTTCAGGACCCACGCCTGTCAGACACTAGCTCCTTCTGTCTAGGAGGGCAAAGAGTGTGTCTTCCAGCCTGGCTCTGGCCTACCCCAGCAAGCTACACCTCCCACCAGGCCAGAGCTGGGTCAGCCCAACAGGCTGTTCCTTTGTCAGCAGAGCCTCTGAGAGCGCTGTCTAAGCAGTATGGGCACAGGGCTCGTCACACCTCCCCCCTGCACTCTGCCCTCAGCTCCCCAGTGGCTTCAAAACTGGGCTTGTACAGGAGGACCTGGCCTAGCCCCTCTCACTGCTGCCTGGGAGTGGCTACAACAAAGACCCAGTTGACAGCCCAAGTGAGTTGCCTCTTGGCACATAGGCCCTGGCAACTGGGTGTTTAGGACCCAGGAACCCAAGAACCAACATGGTAGAGAGACTTTCTTGCTTTCTGTTCTGATCAGCCTCCTGGTCCTGGCCCTGGCCCTCTCCCAGAACCCTGCTTTTCATCTCTTATTCTCCAGGGATGCCCGTCCCAGAGGATGGCTCAGGATTGTGGCTTGGTCAGGCCAGTTGTCTCTCTTCTTTTCTCTTTTCCAAAGTCATAGGGCATGATGTCTGGGCACTGGGGTAAGCTGGTGAGCTAGCCCAGGTGGCATATGGGAATGGTAATATATATGACTAGGCCCATGTGGTCAGCACAAATGCCCTGTATCCTTCTGAAGAAGAGGTCAATGGGGTGATTACCTGCTTTCCATTGATCTCTAGTTCTGGGGCTGTCATGGCCTCTATTTCTGGCCTCTCTAAGGGGATCACGAAGCCAACTCACTAGGGCCTTGGGTTTTTGTCCTGCCTCTTGCTTCCTGTCTCTCCTCAGAGTTGAGTGAGTTTCTCTGCGGGTGTCCTAACAAAGTAAGGTAACCCAAGGCTATCAGTATGAGCTGGAGCCCTTCCCAGGAGCTCAGCCAGCCCATGGGTCATTGGCAGATAGTAGATTCCACCATAGCCCACCTGTCAGTGGGTCCTAAGTGGAGAGAGGGGGAGGGTAGGGAGGGTACTTGGTTACTCACTCACTTCAGTTACTGTGAGGGGTCCTAAGCCTGCCTTAGGACTGAGCATCATCTTTCTGGGGACATCTGGAGCCTGGCAGTCCGTAGCAATGAGGTTTAGCAGAAGAGGGCGTGCATACCAACAGGCAGAGTTCTGAAGCGTCAAGAGACCAGCGTGAGCCCAGGGCTGTAGCTAAGTTGTTAGACTGCTCTCCTAGCTGACACTAAGCCCGCCGAGATTTAATCCCTGTCACCACGGAAACTGGACACAGTGGCACAGACCTGTACCCCTGGCACTTATGAGGTAGAGACAGGAGGATCAAAAGTTCAGAGTCATCCTTGACTACTTAGTGAGTGTGAGCCCGGCCTGGGCTACACAATGAGACCCTGTCTTGTTAAATTAAAATGATGGAGGGAGGGAGGAAGAGAGGGAGAAAGAGAGAGAGCGCAGGTCAACGTATGTCTAGATTCTGGGAACATTGAAGTGGATCTTGGATTTGACAAGGGTGGCTTCCAGGGACCTAGGATCGCAGAGCCCTTGTTCAGTTCAAGACAGCGAACCCCATGCCTTGGTCCAAAGTGTCTTCCTCAGAGGGTCTGTACACAATGCCTATACATGGTGGCATGGGAATTACTTCTCTCAAAGGCTGCCCTGTGGGGTGTCCTCTGGCCCCAGGGTTAAGGACACCCCTGCCTGCTGCCACGTGACTCTACACCAGTGCTCTCTGCAGTCCCCTGTGGCTGCTTCCCAGTGGTGGTGCCCGGAGGGGTATGGTGGGGTCTCCTGCCTTAACAGCAGCTGAGGTGTGGTGGGTCCTGAAGCCGGACCCTTCAAGAGAGCCAAGAAACCAGAAGGGGCCTGGAAAGTACTCCAGGTAGGGGTGGGGCTCAGGACAAACAACGGCCTTCTCCTCCCACCCACCCCTCCCAAAGCCTCCCCTCAGCCTCCTAGGCTGTGTTTATCTGTAGGATTTAAACAAAGCAGTTATACATATAATCCCATAATTAACACTTGTCCAACAGTCTGTCTATGTGGCCTGGTGGAGCCACACAAGGGCTCTCCAGGAGGCCTACAAAAGGGCCAGAACAAATGGGGGAAGGAAGTCCCAGGCACGGGGGAGTGGCATGAGGCAGAATGGCTAGCCATTGTGAAAGAAAATGCTGTATAAGGTAACAGATTCCAAAGGTGCAGCTGAAGTTAGCCTGCTTGCTGCCTAGGGCACAGTGGGGTGTGAGGCACTCTGGGCCAGCCATCTAGAGGCTCCTAGGCCCCATTGTTCCCCAAGAGCTGAGCATAATGGAATATGACCTGGGATAGTTCGAGCTTAACCATACCCCAGACAACCACCAAGCTGCTCTCTATCCCACTGTATACCCAAGTGATTGGATCCTACTCTCTCTGAGGTCCTTCATGTCTGGCTTCATTTCCGCAGTATACTGTTTTCAAGGTTCGTGAGTATTATAGCTTGTATCAGAACGTCACCATTTTTCACGACCAAGTAACATTTTAGACTATAGACGTATCATGAACATTTGAATTGTTTCCGATTTTTTGGCTCTTGTGCACAACACTACAAGTATCCGGGGATTCCTACACTTAGCAGATGGATGGGTACAAGGAGAGAGTTCATCTTAATGCAGACTTGTGGGCCCCACCTCTCCAGAGATTTTATGTGATTCTGCGCAGCGCTTGGGGAATCTGTGATTTACAAGCAGCGTGCCTTGGGGGCCTGTGATCAAGAACTCAGCAGACTCCCTGAGAGATAGCACTTTAGACAACGTCTAGGTCATGCCTTCCACCACCCTGAGCCTCAGGGTCCCTTGAGTCCCTTGAGATCCTGACAGGGACATCAGACAGCTGGCTGGACTTTGGTGGCATTATGAGTCCAGTGGGCTCTGCTTTTCCTGGCATCAAAGTCTGCCTGTCTGTCTGTCTGTCTGTCTGTCTTGAGGCCTCATGGGGTCCCTGTGTCTATAGATCAAAATATGACCCAAAAAATGTTCTTATTAACAAACCACAGGGTAAGGCCCCTCTTCTCTGCAGTAGCTCAAGGTTCCGAGTGACTCTAGAATTTCCTGATCACACTTGCACTGGCCTAAGAGTCAGGCCAGAGTGAGTATGTAGGAAGGGAGACCCACAGCTGCCAGGTCCTCTGCTGAGTTAGACCCAAGGGCTTCAGGGTGGCTGAGCCTGAAGTGAGTTATGTGGGTGTGTAGGTGAGTCTCATTCAAGTTCAGACAGATTTTCACAGAGAGGGAAGATTGGTGAGCTGCCTGCCTTCTGCCCTTACCATCTCCCACCCAGGTCTTCAGTGAAGTTTTCTGGCCATGACTTATGAGAGTCCCCGGTGCCTGTGCCACAGTTACTTTGGGGTCGAGGCCACACCCACTTCTCTGAGGCAGGGGTTCGTCCCTTGGGTGGTACATGAGTTTGCACTGTGTAAGGAAGTTCACATGGCTATGTGGCCTCAATGACAGTTTAGTGTCTCATAGGCTTGCTGGCCAGAGGGCTCTACAGAGAGGGCTCTGTCCTTCCTGCCTCTCCACATCACCTTCCACCTGTGCAGAGCTGTGGTTCTGTTGTTTGTTTCAGCCAGGGTTGCCCTGCCTAGACCAGGCTGGCTTTGAACTTGCTGCGATCCCTCCCGACTCTGCCTCCTTCATGTTTCACACAGCATGAACCATCCATCGGCTTGGCTCTCTGGCACTTGATGATTAGGTGTTCAACACAGCTGGGCTGTGGAGGAGACGCACACTACATAAAGCTGCGCTCTTCGCACAGGGCACTGGTTGGTTAGATGCAAAGTGGTTTGGTTCCGGGACCCAGACTCCTCCCCCTCAGCCCACCCATCCCTGCTTGCCTCTGGTGAATGACTGTTCAGATAGCTGTCTGGAGCAAATGCCCACCTACCTGGGGTTTCATTGTGTCTTCCATCTCTACCCCAAGTTCATATGTTGGAGTCCTAATCCCAGGACCCTAAACAAGGGCATTTTTAGATATACCTACTCAAGTAAAGATGAGGTCAAGTAAGAGTAAGATGGACCCTTAAGACATCAGATTTGTGTCAGGATGGGGATGTAGCTCGGTTGGTAGAGTGCTTGTCTGTCATGCATGAAGCTCTGAGTTTGATTCCTCAGCACTGTATAAAACTGGGTGTGAAAACACACTCTTATAATCTCAGCACTTAGAAACAAAGGTCGTCTTCAGCGACATAGTGCGTCTGAGACCAGCCTGGGCTAAATGCATGCCAGCCCAGCATGGTGGCACATGCCTTCAATCTCAGCATTTAGGAGGAAGAGGCAGGTAGATCTCTTGAGTTCGAGGCCATCCTGGTCTACATAGTGAGTTTCACAGTACTACATAGAAAAACCCTATCTCGAAAAGGAGAGAGAGAGAGAGAGAGAGAGAGAGAGAGCCTTTAGTCTGGTGTGCCTAGGCATCCCATACTGCCCCCAAAGGCAGCCTTATTCAGCAAGTGTCCTTGGATATACATTATGTACCATCTGACATTCAGATGGTCCCAAAGCCAGGATCATTACCAGCTTACAGCAGGCTCTGGGTCTACAGTGTGAGGATATTCACGAAGAGGAACCAAAGCAAAACCCCAGGCTTTCTTTCCAACCTGCATTTCTCCCTAGAGGCCAGAGACACGTCCGGCCTTTTCCCTCCTGGCCTGGCTCTTGAATGTTCTTCTACCTTACCTCTCCTGGCTGCCTCCTGCTCAGCCTTGAGGATACCATACCAGCGTCATCTCTGGCAGGTTGCTTTCCTGTCCCAGCAGGGCTAGATTTGGAAATCTCCCTTCTAAACACCAGCTCTCTCCTGGTTATGAATCTGAGTGTGTCAGAAGGCAGGACACTGGGCCTTGTTTTTCTCTTTCTCTAAGACCTTTCCCATGTTTGGGGCACTTTGAAGGTGCTTCACAGATGAACTGCCCTGGCCTGAATACTCCAAGCCAATCTCCGTGGCAGCCCAGGCTCCTTTCCCAATCCCTTCTGGCTCAGCTATGGTTCACCTGGTCAAGGGGCACAAGGGCTTCCTTGTGTGCTGTGACAGTCAGAAACAACACCGATAATCTGGGGTCCTGACAGATGGATCCCAGACAAAGCCCTCATTAAGTGGGATGGTGGCAGGTGGAATGACAGTCCTCTGATGCGGGAGCATTTGGTCATCAAAGAAACTGGGTGTCCAGGTGGACTTGGCAATGCCTGAAAGGCCATCTGTTAGAGTAGATAACAATACATGCTGTTCGTCCCCTCTCTACCTGTCACCAGAGTCCCTTGAGGCTCCTTGTCCACAGGAACCCCAGTACTCAAAATGAGAGTTCTTCTAGCTGGCCCGCTTCCATTTGCAGCCCTCAGGAGCCTATGCCAGGGCCCACAGAGCCTGGTTTTGTCTTCATCTAGGTCTGAAATCTGAGCAGGTTCTTGGCTGCTGATAGTCTTCGATAGGGATCCAACCCTACAGAAGGCTTGGAGGGTTTTAGGGCTGATGCCCTGAGGAGAGGCCGGTGACTAAGGACAGGTGACCTCCTAGGGCACCAGCACAAGCACAGTTATCCTGCACTGAGATCACAGTGTCTAATGGCCTTAGGTGGGGGGCAGAGTTGGTGGCTCTTTCCTGCACAGGACCACCACTCAGCACCCAGCCTGTCTGTGGCCCTTCTCTCTAACCAGCTCAGCTGAAGCCTCATCTGATTGACAAAAACTTCTGTCTCCTGAGGAGTCACCCACCTGTGGAGAACCACAAGGGGTGGAGCTGCTGCTGTCTGGGGTTAGGTGTGTGCAGGAAGCCTAGGTGCAGGCCCGCTCCAAGAATTCAGTGGGGGAGGGGGAGGTGTTGATCCTAGAACAGATGTGAAACGTGGAGAGGAATCTGCCTCGAATCCCAAGGCCCTGGTCCTCTAAATCATCAGGCCTGACTAGGGGACTCAAAGGGACCCACTGAGGACCTCCTAAGCTCCTGAGTTTAGTTGAGCATGCAAGCTGCTGTCCTGCCTCGACCAACCTTCGCCGCCTGCAGATGGCCAAGACCTTTGGAACAGTCATAAGTCCAGACTCTCCTGCTGATCCCTGGGGTGGGGGTGGGGGTGGGGTGAAGTTGAGGCACAACTACTGTCTCCGCCTTCCTGTAACATCCAACCCCTCCCTCCTTGGTCCTCTGTGCGGACTCAGTTTACACATGTGCACTGCATCATGTTCCACACAGGGCTAATGTGAGCAGTGGGGCTTGGGGGGCTTGGGGTGTTAAAGCACCCCACAAGCCCCTGTGACCACAGAGGGGGCAGGGGATGTTAGAGAGGGTTCAGAGGGTGAGCAGGCACCAGCCTGAGAGCCAAGTGGCCAGAATCCTCAACTCCAGCTCTGCCATTTCCAAGCCAACTAGATGCTAGGCTCTGACCGCCCTGTCTGAGAGTAATAATGGGGAAATTCACGTCGAAGGACTCAGCAAAGACCGGTATTGGCTGGGTGTGTCGGTGCATGTGTGTAATCCCAGGCTGAGGGAGGAGGACTGCCTTAAACTCAAAGTTAGCAGGGCCGGGGAGCAAAACCCTATCTTTAAGGAAAAGAAAACACAACAAAGAAACAATGCTTCTTAGTGTGCCCCAAGATGGAACGTTAGTGTGCCCCAGGAGTGGACGGCCCTGGGAGCGAAGGTCCCCCCTCTGCCCTTCTTGTCCTTCCCCTCCCTGGTAGAGGATCTGAGGCCACCATCTGGCCCCTGGGAGCAGCCCCAGCTCATTAGGTAAGGATCAGGGGACAGCTTATTTCCCCTGGCTGTCTGGCAGAGCCTGGTGTCTAGGGAACTGTGCCTCTCGGGGACACCTATATTGTACAAAGGGAGCTGCTGATGTTGCTGCTCCGCCTGTCTTCTGTTTGTTTTTGTCATGCTGTATTTGATAGCAACATCCTGGGTGAGGGCACTTAGTGAAGTCCCCTCCTCTGCCTCCATGTATACTTTCCCTCTTCAGGGCTCCTTGAAAGAGGGTCACGGAGACTCAGCATGGGCTCTCCATAGCCCTCAGGGAGATTACAGCACCATTTCCTCCACTGGGGAGGAGACTGAGGCTCGGGCAGGTCTCCCAGGAGGGATGAGGCCACTCCACTAATGAGACGCAGGACTTGGATTCAAAGCGTATCCCTAGTGTCCCTTGGACCTCTTTGAAACTCGGACCCTGCCCCAGGAGTAGCTGAGCGTTTCCTGAGGTTCCCATCTTGCTTCCTACCCTAGATCAGGAACCCAGCAAGGACCCAGCCACTTGCTCTGTGTTCTAGGCACAGCTCAGCGCACGGGGCACCTGGGCGGAATGGAGTGAGCATAGTGACTACTGTTAAAACAAGGGAGAGGCCCAGCCAGCCCCCTCCACACCTTAATGTATGTGTGTGCACACATTCACAGAGTACAGCTGATCCTACCCTGCAGGGGTGTAATGCCAGCCTAGGTTCCTGCAGACTCTCTCACCCCAGGTCTGGGCTTAAGTTCATAGAGGAGAGACCCAAGCCCACCTGTCTTCTTCACACGAGTCACCCAACTGTCAGCAGCTCTTTGGAAAAGAGGCTGGGCGTGGAGGACCAGGCAGGGCTTTGAGGGCCACAGGGCTGCAGAGAGGCAGTTAAGAGCCTTCTGGCTTGGGAGTCAGGGTCCTGGGTTCTGACTAAGGTTTAGCTTGAGCTCCCTCACCTGTCAGCTGGGAGCCCCCACTCTGCGCCGTTACTGAAATGGACAAGGCTGTGGTGGAGACGAGGTGGATCTCGTCACAACAGATGTGTTGTGACAAGCAGTAATGTTGCAGTCTCTCTTCCAGGAAAGACAGCTTGAGGGGGGTACTGTGATTAGGGGGAGAAACCTTGGATTTGGGGTTCACTGTTACCCCACCACACACACACACACACACACACACACACACAGTGCTCTCCCAAGCACTCAGACCTGAAGCCCAGGGAACAGATAGTGCTGGGAGTGGTCTGCAGGCTGTAGGAACTCCAGGTGACGGTAGTCCCCCTTTTCGGGGACATTTGCAGATGGTGGTTCTTATGGACCCGATGGAGGACCCTGATGACATTCTGCGGGCACACCGGTCCCGGGAGAAGTCATACCTCTTTGACGTGGCCTTTGACTTCACTGCTACTCAGGTGAGGGAAGAACGGGGAAACTCGTGAAACAAAGCCACTCCACACTTCACTCTGCAAGGGGACCCTGCTCATCTTTTCTTCAACACTTGCTCAAGCACCCACTTCCTGGAGCTCTGTCCATTTGTGAACAGTTTACCTGCAGTACCTCCCTCAGACCCCTCCCACCCCCACAACCCCCGAACTTTCGCACGGCCCGACTTCACGTGACCGCTTGCCAGGATACCTGTAGGGCTGCAGGGCAGGTCTTCTGCAGAAACACACTTGGTTAGTTAGTACTCAAATCCCACTTTGTGCATAGAGCAGCCACATGGGACACCCCCACAGCTGGCCGATATGGGTTGAACCGTGAAGCCCATCTGGCGTGGGGAGAGCAGGCTGTGGGCAGACACAAGAAAACCCAACACCCTCCTAGGGATCCCATCTTGCCCATCTTTTGGATGCTCAGATGCTCCCAGGAGCTGACTGCATCCTCGGAGCAGGGGTGTGTTGGGGGAGCCAGCTGTAGAGGAGGCTTCTCGGGTGTCCTGAGCCCTCTTTGCAGGCTGGCGTCCCCCCTGAGGGGTGTAAGCAGAGACTACCTTCCTCCACTTTCCACAGCCGCTTAGCTCTGGCTTAGGCCTCCAGGGACAGACACCCCATCTGCTCTCCGCGAGGACCCGCCCGTAGGCACTGATGTCTTGCCCTATCCGCCTCTCGGACCTCTAACAAGTCCCTTCCTTCTTCTCTGCAGGAGATGGTGTATCAGGCCACCACCAAGAGCCTCATTGAGGGCGTCATCTCAGGGTACAATGCTACTGTGTTTGCCTACGGCCCTACAGGTGAGGAGGAAGCCCAGATGTAGGCAAGAACTACAGCGCCCTTCTTGTCTCCCCTGGCAACCAAGCCCTTCACTCTTCATCAGAGAACCAACCTGGCCCAAGGATGGTCAGAAGTAGAAGGACTGATCCAAACCTTGTCCCCAAAAGACCCCATTCCTCAGTCATGGTGGGGGTGGGAGCAGCCTCAAGGACAGCTCAGGGTTGCCGGGACACTTCCCAATAAGGCTTCATCCTTGGCCCCTGCCCTGCTCATCACCAGTCCGTCTGTCTGTCCTCTCCAGGCTGTGGGAAGACCTACACCATGCTGGGCACCGACCATGAGCCTGGCATCTATGTTCGGACCCTCAACGATCTGTTCCGGGCCATCGAGGAAACCAGCAATGACATGGAATATGAGGTGTCCATGTCCTACCTGGAGGCAAGTCCTCACCGGGCTTGGATAAGAGGCACATAAGATGAGGTGGCCCACCTCCCTAGAGCCGGTCACCGGCAGTTCCTGGGATGCTCAGCATGGCTGTCCCACAACTCACTCATGTAGCAGTTAGCCTCACTTGATGAAAATCGAGGCTTGAGAGTCAGGCACAGTAGTGTGTGCCTTGAATCTCAAAACTCAGGGGGCAGAGGGAGCTGGATCTCTGAGTTCAAGGCCAGCCTGGTTGACAGAACAAGTTCCAGGACAGCCAGGGCTACACAGAGAAACCCCCTGTTTCCACAAAAAAAAAAAAAAAAAAAAAAAAATTGTTTCTTTTTTAAACACAGAGAATTTAGGCCTCTGTCTTTCTCAGCAAACAGGGATGACAGACTGTGGCTCTAATGTGCTATTGCACTTCACAGTATCCTGGGTACCACAGTAGCAGCGAGCAGTTTGGGTACCATCCTTTGCAAGCACCCCTCCTTAGAGCCCGTTCCTTAAGCAAACATCTACCCATTCTGGACTTCATGGGTTGAGCGGTCAGGAGTGAGACGGGGCTTATCTAAGACAGCTGGTCAGCCTCCATCTGGCTCCTCTGGGAGCTGATTATCTCCAGGGTGACTCCTCAGAAAGAGGAGTGAGGGTGTAGCAAGCAGGTCTTGCTTGTTTTAAAGGGGGCTGGGGCTGAGGGAGTGGAAGCAGGGAGTGGGGTGGGGGAATAATGACAACCTAAGTAGCCTGAAGGCTGCTTAGCAATAATCCGAGCTCCCTCTTCTGGCCAAGGGTCCCGCATAGATCAGGTCCATGTGTCCAGCCCAGGACTGGCCTCTCTGCAGAGGGAGCCCCAGATGGTTCTGAAGCCTCTGCAACGTTGGCTTTGAAACCTCCTTCTCTCACAGGGCTGGGGTCCTTTCTTAGGGAGGAGGGGACTGCTCGAAGGCTCCAGGCCTGGACCTCTCATCTTTCATGTTCTTCCTCCTTTCGCACTGTCCCATCAGATCTACAATGAGATGATCCGGGACCTACTGAACCCGGCCCTGGGGTACCTGGAGCTGAGGGAAGACTCCAAGGGGGTGATCCAGGTGGCTGGCATCACCGAAGTGTCCACCATCAATGCCAAGGAGGCAAGTCTTAAGCAACTGGCTCGGGACCCAGGGCAGGACAATCACTCTAGGGGGCGTTGGGGGAGCAGAACAAAGGACCAAGGCCAGGGTACCACTGGGACAGAGATACCCTGAGTGGTGGCAGGGGGGTCACATCCCCCATCATGCCCTAGTAAAGAGCCAGGCCTCACAGTCTCTCCATTTACAGAGAGACCTGCTTGCAGAGAACCGCCCAGGCTTCTCAGCTCACCCTGGGAGGCTAATAGGCTGGACCTCTTCCACCAAACCAGGCTCCTCTCTGCAGGGGCCTCAACAGTCACGTCTGCCTCCCCTTCCCAGATCATGCAGCTGCTGATGAAGGGGAACCGGCAGAGGACACAAGAGCCCACAGCTGCCAATCAGACATCTTCCCGCTCTCACGCTGTGCTCCAGGTGGCTGTGCGCCAGCGAAGCCGGGTCAAGAACATCCTCGAAGAGGTGCGGCAGGGTCGCCTGTTCATGATTGACCTGGCTGGCTCCGAGCGTGCCTCCCAGGTAAGACCTGCTCACAGGGCACAAAGGAGGGATGGCTTCCGAGAGAGACGCAATGGGGTGGGGCTGTGTGCAGGGGTGATGGCCAGCTCTCAGAGGAGGAGGGACCTCAGGGAGAGGCTAGCTAGATAGGGCGGTTGGGAAGGAAGGGTGTCTCAAGGATGTGGGGGAAGGGTGATAAGTGGAGTCCCCAGAGGGAAGGGCTGAGCAATGGGCCTGACATCTTGAAGATCGTGCTGCTCAGGGAAGAGGGGCTGGGGAGAGGGCACAACAAAGCCTCCTTCCATACCATGCCCCCTCCACCTTCGGGGACCTCAGAAGACAGGCCGTGATCTATAACCAGGATCACTGGGGTGTTGTTGGGTGACTGAATGAGGCTTAGGCGGGTGATCTTCCTGGGCTATGGCCGTATCCCTTGCCGTCTCCCCAGACACAGAACCGGGGGCAGCGCATGAAGGAAGGTGCCCACATCAACCGCTCTCTGCTGGCCCTGGGCAACTGCATCAACGCGCTGAGTGACAAGAGCAGTAATAAGTACATCAACTATCGGGACAGCAAGCTCACCCGGCTCCTGAAGGTACCGGAGCAAGCTAGGCCTGGGCACTGGTGTTAAGAGCCAGCCTGCCAGGCCACACCACACCCAGACAAAGCTCAGCTATCCCCACTTGGATTTCCGATGAATCACCAAGTTCATTATGTGTCCGTATGCCTCAGACAGTAGTTGAGACAACCTTAAGCTAAACCAGTCCATTTACTGTACATCTAAAATTTGATTGCAAGCAGATGTCCTCCGTGTTTCTGGCAACTCTAACCAAAGCACAGGTAGAGAAAACAAACACGGGCTGTGTTGGGACCTCTTTCCAGAGCTGTGAGCCAGTTGGAGAGTACCAAGACTCACCTAGATTCGGGCTTTGGGATCGTCAGTCTTGTGGCCTCTGGAGCTGCTCTTTGGAGCCAATTACTCATGGCAGAGCCACCCGTGGACTTCATTTGTAGACATGGGATTAATGGGTGCCCAGACTTTGCTGAGTTCAAGGGATTCTCTCCAGCCCTAGTCTCCCAGTGTCTCTGTGAGTTTGCCTACTAGGGTGACAGATAAGGAAACTGAGGCACAGGCAGGTTCAAGAATCTCCCTGTAGGCTTACACTTTGTAAGTGCTGAAAACAAGACCCCGGCAGAAAGCCTGTATCGGCCTGCCATGAAGACTGTACCCACAAGCCAGGGAACTGGGGTTATATGGAGATGACCACCACTGTATGCTTGTGTTTTATTTTGTATGAGCGTGTGCATGTGTGTACATGTGTGTTTGTATGTGCATGCGTGTGCCTGTGCGTGGGTACATGTGTGTGCACCCAGGGTGTGGAAAACAGCCTTGGGGAACCTCTGGGGAGGGTGTCCTCCGGTTAGCCAGCCCCTTGTCCCCCCACCAGGACTCACTAGGGGGGAACAGCCGCACCGTGATGATCGCCCACATCAGTCCAGCGAGCACTGCCTTTGAAGAGTCCCGGAACACCCTGACCTACGCGGGCCGAGCCAAGAATATTAGGACTCGGGTGAGGGCCCTGGGACTACCCCTTAGCCACACCCTCCTGGACCGAGATTTGAGGTCCTGAGAGGATCCTTGCCAGACTCCACTCTTCCAGCAGTGACCTCGTTACCCAGGCCAACACTACTCCAAGCCTTTTTCTCTGCATCCCTGGTCGCTGCCTGCCTGCCTGCAGCCCTTGGCTCCCAAAGACTCTCTTCTGCCTCCCTCCCCCCATTCCATCCCTCTCCTGTCCCTTCCTAAGAGGTTTACCCAGTCTTCTGTATGTCCAAAGCATCTCATCACCACAGTGACAAAGGCTGCCTTACCCAGCGCCACCGGGAACTGTAACACATTGTCCCATCTGACCTCAGAACCAGGCAGGAGTTACAGCTTCCCTACCGTATGGTTTGAGATGGTGACCCTTAAGGACACAAAGCGACTTCATAGCTAGCGGAGAGTAGGGCAGAGATGGGGGCGCTGAGCCTGCCTGGTTTCCAAGTTCATGATCGAACTCACGTTCTCTGGTAAGAAAGTCTCAGCCTTCATGTGGCAGCGAAGGGGAGAATGGCTAGCTTGGAAGGGGTGTGTAATGAGCCTTCTTTAGATAGCTGCAACTCCTCCAACATTGCCCATGCAGCCTCGAGGAACTTTATGGGGCCAGGCCACAGGATCGTGACGAGTTAGTCAGAAGCAGCTTATCCCACCATGGCAATGAGCACTTGCAGCCCAGCGTGCGGAGGCAGAAGCAGAGGCAGGGGAATTAGGAGATCAAGGTCATCCTTGGTTACACAGTGGGTTCAAGGCTGACCTGGGCCACATGAGACCCCCCCCTTTTTTAAAGTAGATTAGTTTTTAGTTGACGCTAACGGTAGAAGTGGAGGCAAGCGGGGGAAGGGAGGAGAAGGGATGCGCTGTCTGAAGTGTGTATGGGGAGACCGGGAGACTTGCCTAACTAAACAAGACACACATCCAGAAACAGAATCCAAAGTGGGAGGGAAAATCATGGGGCCGGAATGATGGTTAATGGTTCAGAGTATTTGCTGCTTTTCCAGAGGGACCTGGGTTCAGATCCCAGCATCCACATCAGGCACAACTGCGTGTAACTCCAGCTCCAGGGGACCTTACACCTTCTTCTGGCACCCAGTGATAGGCACATATTCCCACACAGACACGCACGCATATGCATAAAATAAAAATAAAAAGATAAAATCTGGGGAAGAAAAGAGTCTGAGTAGCAAAACCTCTATACCAGGGGAAGAAATATGTGTGTGTGTGTGTGTGTGTGTGTGTGTGTGTGTGTGTGTGTATACATACCATTGATGTCGTTGAAAAGACCTGGCAGAGGGAAAGAAGGAGAGGAGCTGAAGAGATGGCTCAGCAGTTACAAACACTGGTTGTTCTTCCAGAGGACCTGGGTTCAATGCCAGCACCTATATGGCAGCTCACAACTGTCTGCAACTTCAGTTCCAGGGGGTCTGTGCCACCAGACACCCACCCACAGGGTACACACACACACACACACACACGTGTGGAAGCAAAATACCTATACAAATAAATAAAATTTTTAAAGGGGAGATGGGAGAAAGAGGAAGAGAGGCCTGCCCCCCTGGGGTGACCCCTTCCTTCATCCTGGGCTCCCTGCAGGTGAAGCAGAATCTGCTCAATGTCTCCTACCACATCGCTCAGTACACCAGCATCATCGCCGACCTGAGAGGCGAGATCCAGAGACTCAAGTGCAAGATCGACCAGCAGGCTGGGCGGGGCCAGGCGCAGGGCAAACTGGACAGGGGTGACATCCGCCATATCCAAGGTATGCATATGGACCTGTGTCTGGAGCTCCAAGTGTCCTTATGGGGTTATAGGACCAGGTAGCATATTATTAACCCTGGCTCCTCTTGGCTGAGTGGCCTTGGGCTAGTCTTCCCTTGTAAAATGGGACCACACTGCTTTGCAGAGCTCGAAATGGGGTAAGATGATGTGAGGATATTATATGGGAGCTGTATTATATATAGGACCTGCCGGGCCGTAGAAGGTTTACCACTCACTGAGACATGCGTGCTCACTGTGATGGTTTTCTAAAAGATGTCACAGAAACAGACAGTCTAAAAGATGACAGAGCAAAATCCTTGTCGTTGCCAAGGATGCTGTGGGGACTATGGCGGAAGAGGCAGAGTCGCTGCAGTCAGAAGATGCATTGTGGGAAGTGGGTGTGGGAGGAGAGGAGTCTGAGAAGTTGGAGAAGCACGGGTCTGGGGCAGAGCCTCAGGTGGGCCTGAGGTGGCCGCCCCTCTGCTCACACAACTCCCACTCGGCAGCTGAGGTGCAGCTCCACAGGGGGCAGGAAGGGCAGGTGGAGATGGGACAGCTTCGGGAGCAACTCATCAGCGCCTTCCACGAGCAGATGGATGTGAGGCGGCGCCTGCTGGAGCTGGAGAACCAGGCCATGGAAGTCCAGATTGACACATCCCGTCACCTACTCACCATCGCCGGGTATGCTCGGCCCTATCCTGGGACCCTTTAGACCCACCCGAGGCACGGGTTTGGCCTGGAGCATTGAAGCACAAATGAGCTGAATCTTGTGTCTCTTGTGGGGGGGGGGGGTCCGCTGGCAGGTGGGAGCATGAAAAGTCACGCCGCGCCCTCAAGTGGCGGGAGGAGCGAAGGAAAGAGTCCTACACCAAAGATGACAGTGAGAAGGACTCAGACACAGGAGATGAGCCAGATAACCTGGAACCACCGGAGGTGGCCTCGGCCCGGGAAAACATCGCCGCCCTAGTGGGCGAACAGAAGAAGCTGCGCAAGGAGAAGGTGTACGGGGCTTGGGGGCAGAGGGCTGGGGAAGAGGGAAACCCAGAGCTCAAGCCACAAATCTTGGTGTCCAAGTTTCTACATCTCAGTGTACTTTGTATTTCTCATCTCTAAAAATGGGAGCATCCGTGGTGATGCCCAGAAGGGGTCGCTGAAGACAGTTAAACTGTTTTGCATAAAGCAAGAACATGGTGATCAATATAGCAGAGTTTTACCTTCTGAATTGGAATAGGGATGCCATAGGGCATGGGTGAGTAAAGTGGGCACAAGGGCACCCACTGTTTGCAAGACCCAGAATAAGCTTAGAAGGCTAGCCTGGGCTTGGAGTACCAGCCAGAAGGCCCGAGACCAGAGCATTTCTGGAGCAGTGGGACTGGGCTGGTGCTGACCCTTGCCGCCCTCCCGCAGCTGGCGCTGGAGCAGCGCTGCCGGGAGCTGCGCTCGCGGGGCCGCCGCCTGGAAGAGACGCTGCCGCGCCGCATCGGCTCGGAGGAGCAGCGCGAGGTGCTCAGCCTGCTGTGCCGCGTGCACGAGCTGGAGGTGGAAAACACCGAGATGCAGTCGCACGCTCTGCTCCGCGACAGCGCCCTGCGCCACCGCCGCGAGGCCGTGCGCCGCCTGGAGCAGCACCGCAGCCTCTGCGACGAGATCATTCAGGGCCAGCGGCAGATCATCGACGGTAGGGCCCGACCCCCGAGGGCCTGGGGCGTTGTCGCTGGGGCTGAGGGCCCACGCCGAGCCCTCATCTCTCCTTACCCCGGACAGACTACAATCTGGAGGTTCCCCGGCACCTGGAGGAACTCTACGAAGTCTACCTTCGGGAACTGGAAGAGGGCAGCCTGGAGAGGGCCACCATCATGGACCGCGTAGCCTCCAGGGCCCTGCAGGTGGGCGCGTGGGCCAACCTAAATTCGCTGACCTGGGAATCCCACCAACCTAACCAAGTTCCAAGAGAAGTTGCGCTCTCTCCTCTCTTCTCCCCTCTCCTCCCTTCCCCTGCCCTCCTCTCCTCTCCCTTCTCCTATTCCCCCCTCCCTTCCCACCTTCCCAAGCCTGGATGAGTTTCCCCATTCCTGGGCATTACAACCTGGCCTGGCTATTTTCCCAGCCTAGGGTCACAAGGTCAGGACTGCTATCTGAGACTTCACAAGTGACCACTAGTTAACTAGTCACTAGGCTGAGGCAGGAGGGTTGAAAGATCAGCCACCACTGTACAAGCAAGATTCTATCTCAAACAATGGGAGGACGGATGGATGGATGGATGGATGGATGGATGGATGGATGGATGGATGGATGGATGGATGGTTTAGTTAAATAATTAATTTTTAAAGATCAGGGAAACAGTGGACGTTCTAAAGGACCAGGCCACTGTACTGTCTCACTGAGGGTGCCTAATAGTCACCAGCTTGCTGGGGACCCAGAACATAAGCCCAGCACCACGCTACTCCCCACCCCAATCTTATAACCTATACAGTTCTTTGCTGTTCCACAGTTCAAGGCCTAGTCTTCTGACTGTTCACTCTTGTTGCCCCTCTCCCTTCCCACCGTCCACACAGGACAGCTCCTTGCCCAAAATCACTCCAGCAGGGACCACACTGACCCCTGAATCTGACCTGGAGAGTGTGAAGACGCTGAGTTCTGAGACCCAGCACCCCCAAAACAACACCCTACCCCCTCTTGGCACAGACAGGTGAGACTCTATGTCTGAGTGATGTCGGACCCCCATAAGGGCTGGGGGGAGGGGGGCTGGGAATGGAGCTACAAGCATATGAAGTTGTGGCATGGGTCTGCAGCCAGGATTTGTGGGCTCTCCCTCCCTTGGCACCAACAGGTTCTTCTCTAGGGTGGGGGTGGACTTTGGTATGACTGGCCTGGTCAACAGCTGCCTCCTCCTGTTCCTCTGCCAACTGCAGTGACTCCTACCATGTGCTCAAGGCCAGTCCCAGGGCCTGGCCAGTGAAGAGCTCCTCTGTGCCTACTCCACCTCCCATCCAGGTGGGCAGCCTAGTGACCCAGGAGGTGAGCTCTGGGTGCCCAGCAGTGGGTTGAATCCTTCCAAAATGCCTAGCACCTTGTGAGGCCAGCTGCACAGCCTCTACAGATTGTAGTGTGGAGTCCCAGATGTCTTCAAGGTCTTCCTCTTCCCAAACAACTCACCCCTAGGCCCTACCACAGGACAGCCTGGGAAGCCAGATCAACTCTTCCCCAGACAGCAGCGAGAACCTGTCAGAGATCCTTCTGTCCCATAAAGGTGAGTGTGTGCCTGCCCCGCCCCACCCCCCACTGACTGACAGCTTGCAAATCTGGAAGCTTCTCCTTCCCTCTCTGTGGGGGGACCTGCTGAAGGTCCCCATTCATTGGCTTTATCCGAAGGACTAGCCACCTGCTCAGGGACACACAAAAGATGGGGCACAATCAGAAATTAAAGTGGGGATACCTGGCACCCCCTTCCCACTGGATAGACGCAGTAGCAAATACTAAAATCCAATCCATCCCCATCTCCTAGACAGATAGACTAAACCCACTGTCTAAGATGTGTGGGTGTTTTTGGAAGGGGGTACTAGGAATTGAACCTAGGACCTACCTCACGCACTATAGGCTCGGACTGAAGGCAAGTGCCACCACCACCACCACCACCACCTCCACCATCACCACCATCACCACCACCACCACCACCACCACCACCACCACCATCACCACCATCTGGCTCACTTTTAATCTTAAAATGAGATCTAAGCTGCCTGGCTTGGCAGCCACCTCCTTCTCTTCCTCCTCCTCTTCTTCCTTTCCTCTCCTTTCTTTTCCTTCTCTTCTCCTGAGACATGGTCTAACTATGTAGCCCAGGCTATCCTGGAACTCACTATGTAGACCAGGCTGGCCTGGTTAAATTCATAGAAACTGCCTGCTTCTGCCTTCCAAGTGTTGGGATTAAAGGTTTGCACGGCCATGTCCAGCCAGCCTTAAACTTTTATCTTCCTGCCTCAGTCTTCGGAGGAGCTAAGATTACAGTCCAGACTCCCAGTGTCTCAGCTAATCCCTGGAGTAGCCCCAGAGTACTCATTTTGCAATCCCATTTACAAATGAAATTAAGATTCTGGAGGTAAGCCCCAAGCTTCTCAAAAAGTCATCAAGTTAGGGTTCTGGAGGTGAATTCTGTGTGTCCTGGCTCTTGCTCACTCTGGTTCTGTGAGGGAGGGGTGTGGGAGGTAGCCTTGACGCTTGGATTTGCTATCTGCTATAGAGAGGAAAGAGATCCTCACCCGGACCAAGTGTATCTCCGTGAAGGCCGCCCAGCGGCGCTCCCGGGCCCTGGGAACGGAAGGGCGCCATCTGCTGGCGCCTGCCACAGAGCGCAGCAGCCTGTCCCTGCACTCGTTGAGCGAGGCTGATGATGCTCGCCCACCCGGTGCGTTGGCCTGCAAGCGGCCGCCCAGCCCCACACTGCAGCATGCCATGAGTGAGGACAATCTATCTAGCAGCACAGGCGAAGGCCCCTCCCGGGCGGTAGGACCTCGAGGTGATGGCACTGGACCGTGGGTGCGTGGCCAGAAGAAATGCCTCAGCAAAAAAAGGGAGGAGTCACTGGAGGCCAAGAGGAGGAAGCGGAGGTCTCGGTCCTTCGAGGTCACGGGACAAGGGGTGAGGCCAAGGGCAAGGGTGAAATGTCTGCACCTGTTACGAATGGGTAGGAGACAGAGGTAGCTCCTCCAGTAGCTACAGTTCGCTTGCAGCCCTTTACTATGCCTAGAGCCCTGACCGGAAACACAACTATCCCCAGCCTGATGAAGTAGCTAGGGCTGGGTTCTGTAGCTGAGCCCAGGACAACACTCCGCTCCATTTCACTGTTTTCCGACTGTACAGCTGTCCCGTTCCAAGGCACACCTGCTGGGGCCTCATCCCTCTGAGAGCCTTTCAGACCGCAGGATGCCCGCGTGTGGACGGCCATCCCCTGGTGTCAGGCATTTGGGAAAAGTCTCTCTGCCTCTGGCCAAAGTCAAATTCCCCCCAAACCAGAATACAGGTCAGTACTAAAAAACAAATAAACAAACAAAATCAAACGGGACTGGGGTGGGAGAGGCCTTGACCAGCTTAGAGGGGAAACATACTGGCCTCCTGGCCATATCCAGAAGCAGGATTCAGGAAGCAATACTGGTGGAGTGGGCAAACTGGGATTGGTCCTCTTACGAGTTTAAGGCCATTGGTTGGGGGGGGGGGAGGAAAGACATTCCTCATCTTTTCTCCTGTCGTAGGCTCTGGAAACCCTTCACCCCTTCTTGTCCCCCCCAACCAAGCTGGTGTTTCCCGTAGAACTACACGTGGGCCCAGCCTGCCTCATGGCTCAAGCACCTTTGGCAAAGACGGAGGTCTCCAGCATAACTGAGGGGGAGGGGCTCTGGCGCGTACTATTCTGCCCCTCCCCCACAAGACTGAACGGGGCTTAGCAGGGACTGGGAGGTGGAAGCTGGGAAGATGGGGATCCCATGGAGCAAGAGCTTAGAGGGCTGGGCTCCCATGACCCAGAAATGGTAGGGTTGTCTGCATAACTCTTCCATGTTCTCCCTGCCACTAGAAAGGGAGGTGAGTCCCAGAGGCCCGGCTTCCCAGTCCGGAACAGAACATTGTTGCCAAAAACTTGTACTGACCTGGGGCCAGTCTCGGCTTCCACAATGGGGGAAAGGAGCTGTTAGTGGCACAAGATTCCTGGGCCCACCCATGGGCGTGGCCGAAGGTGGGGGGGTGGGTAAGGAGCCCACAGGACTTCTCATAGGGAGGGGGAAGGGTGGGGAGGGAGTCTGGTTTTGTAACTTCTCTTTGTGGTTTTTTTTTTTTTTTTTTTTCTTCTTGCCTTTCTTTTAAATAAAGTCCTACTGGCGTTTTGATGGTTGTGTTGGGACCAAGTCCAGATTCTGGCCCTTTCTCTCCCAGCATCTTATCTCCCTCAGCACAAACCTACACAGAACTGGGGAATGGGTTTTTTTTCCTCAAGATGCCAAGACTTTCTCTCCAGAAGGATGGGGCTAGAGCTAGGTCTAGTTTTTGGCCATCTCTAAAGGGTCTTTCCACTAGCCTGGACCCTTCACTAAGAGACCAGGGACTTACTTAGTGGCAGTGATAGAAAGCCCCCACAAACCACAGGGGCGGCTGCCCACTGGAGATTACAGCAGAGAATACTTCAGCCTCCGATGTGGAAATTCCTATCCAAGAGGGAAATTGCCCAGAAGCAACCCCCACCCCTGTCAATCAGTCTTCCCCACCCTAATTCATGTCCAGCTGGGGTCTCTGGCAGGAAGGGGCTCAATGGAGAGCGTGTGAACCACAGAGTTTTGAGACCCGGAGTTGAGACCCGGGTACGTAGCCTCTCTGAGCATCGGTTTATTCTGGACCAACAATGCTGCCTTCAAGTTAGCTGGGAAAGGCACTCTTAAAACCACAGCCATCTTGCCTACCACGTTGACCTGCCTTCCTCCTTAGTCCCAACGGGCTGCCCCTGGTCACCCAAGGCCCAGGCCCACAGTCACTTTGACACCCTGGTGCGCCATCCAGGCCAGGCCTTATTTCTCAATCCAGAAGCTAACTGGGAGTCCGGATGAGCGTGTGGTACACCGGCTTGACAATGAGATGGAGATGCAGTGCATTCTCCACCAGGTATTCCGAGTTGCGCCTCTGCAGGTCTGCGTGGGCCAGGAAGTCGCCAGCCTCCTCGCTGCTCTGATGGAAGCTGTAGGCGTGGCGGACCAAGAGGCGGCCCTGATGGCGCGCACCCACCAGCACTGTCTTCTGGAAGCTCACGCCCGCCGCGTCGCCACCGCTGCTAGCCGGCGTGACCACCAGTCGCGGCCTCCCATCTTCGGGGCGCGCGGCGGGCAGCGCGGTGCCCGCGGCGTCCGCGTAGACGGGCCGCAGGCTGACGGGCAGCCAGCGCGGGGAGAAGAGCACGTTCCAGGTAATCCGGCGACCCGCGTCGTGGCCGCTCGGGCCCAGCTGCGTCTGGAAGCTGGTGCTACGATCGTCGCGAGCCGGGTTGTTGATGACCCACGGGGCGCCCCAGGCGGGAGCGAGGTAGTTGCGCGGCAGGAAAGCGCTGCCGTTCACGTGGAAGAACTTGGCGTAGTGCAAGGGCGAGGCGGCGTGGAACTGGTAAGCCTGCAGCAAGAGGTCTGCCACCGCCGGGCCGTGGCGCGCCAGCGCGGCCGAGCGCGCCTGCAGCTGGAACAGCTGTGCGGGCGGGATCATGGGGTAGCGGATGGCGCGCAGCGCTCGCTCGGCCACCGTGGCGGGCGGCCGCGCGCGGCCCAGCCACGCCTCCAGCGCGTGGAACAGCTCCAGTTCGTCCTGTAGCACCAGGTCCGAGCGCTGCAGGAGCTGTGCCAGCAACTCGGGGGTCACGGCGCCCCACTCCGCGCTCCCCGCCACGGCGGAAAGGTTCCAAGCCAGGAACTGCAGGCAGCTCTCGCGCAGAGCATCATCCCCGGTGCTCACGGCGTAGTGGTACCAGCCCACAGCGGGGCCCACGCCTCCCGCCAGGTGCGCACGCATGTAGTCAGCTACGCCTCGCTGCAAGGACGCTACTCGGTACTTGGTGGCCAGCCTATGCAGTGGGATAGCCTGGGCCAGTAGTATCGTCAGCTCACCACAATACAAATACCTGCAAGACAGTTGGAGAGGGGCCCGTTGAGAGTTCGGTCTCCAGTATTCACATTAGGTACCTCGAAAACCATCTGTAACTCCAGACCACTTTTGGCCGGAGCAGGGAACCTATCAACACGTGGCATGCACTCATACAGACACACAAGTTAATAATATGATTTAAAAAAATAAAAATAGAGATAGAAAGATCAGTGGGGCTAAGTCCTGTCAAGGCCACCCACACTACCCCGGCTGGTTTTCCCAGAACCTAGAGGGGACACAGTCATTTTTTTCAAGGAATAAACGGGATGAACGGGCCTCAAGACTTCCTGTGTTTCCCTCTTAAGTTCCCTCCTGGCCTGTTCAGCCATCTTTAGCTTCTGGTGCTGTGGAGATCACACGCATCTCTGACTATAAGTTCAAACGAGAAGGGGCTGCCAGTAACCTTGGTGTCCACAGTCTGGATTTAGATGCCCATCTGACTCCCTCTTTGCCTTTAGACAAGGCAAGTCCTAAGAACCTTAAGAAAGGGGAAGAGCCCACCTCTAGAAGTTGCCACGGTGAGACAGTGAAAAATCTTGCTACAGAGTACTTAGTCAACACATGCTACTTCCGGTTCCCTGTCTGCTTCTCTTTGCTCTCTGGCTTTTCATCTGTCTGGACCCCCCTTTCCCTCTCAGCTATTTTACTGTCCCTGGCTCTTTTACAACGATGCCCCCACCCCAGCCTCATTCTTCCTGACAGTCCCCATTGGCACACGGCACCCCACTTGGCTCTATCGGAAACCCTTCTGTTTTATCCCGCTTCCTGTTGCCTGGGACCTGGAGGTGTTGTCTGGAATCCTGCAGCTACCTCATCTGAGCTGTTAGAACAGCGTTCCCGCCTTACACCATTTTACAAGTCTTTCCCTGTGCCAGAAGAAGCGAGGTGACAGCCCGTTGACCTTTCTGCTCCTTAGCCATTTGATTTCAAAGCCCCGTGGCCATTTAAGGTACTTGAATCTGACTGAATAAGTGTTGTTTCTGTAAGTATTCTTGGCCAGGTTTGGAAGTAGCTCAGAAGGGGCTCCCACAGGCAGGAGGGGACACAGGCCACAACAGGGAGGACAGAGGAATGAGGGATAATGGAAGCCTGTGTTGCCTGTCATGCTAGGACTTCTAAAAGTCACTATAATAACCTGTAAGGCCAGACTTCTGTGACCCTGACGGTGGAGAAGCTGGGGAGCTGAGGACAGGATACAGCATGGTGCCCTTCCCCTGAGTACCTGAGGAATTTGTCAAAGACAGCAGCACAGTCCCGGGGCTCCCGCAGCATCACCTCGCTCTGGTTGCTCAGCAGCTCCCGGAACAGCTCACTGTGTAGCCCCAGCAACAAGCGGTGGGTGTGGAAGGCTCGGACCTCGTCGGTGCCCACAGCCTGTACTCGAAGGACAACATCACTGGCGTTGCCATGGCGCAGCAGGTCCTGCAGTCGCTGGAGCAGCATGTGGGAGTGGTTGATGGAGGTGCCTGCTGCCTCCCCACCCACATCGGCTCTCTGAGCTGCAGCAGGAAGGGACATGGCAGAGCCTGAGAAGGTACCCAGCCTGGTGCTTCCAACTAAGGCTGCAAAGGGACCGACTGGTGACACTGTGGCAGTGTTCGGAAGAACGATGGGGAGCCTAATGAGAGAGCTGTGTGCACACACCAAACACCTGAGTGTCTTTCATGAGCTAGTTCATCCTGAGTGTACACGGTGGCCCCAGGTAGACAGACTCAGGAGTACGTTCTTAGAGGAGTATGTTCTGGTTGGCAAGAAGTCATGGATCAGTTGTTGTTTCCATGAACTTGACACCCCCCCAAGGTGAGGGTGAAGAAAGCCCTGGGTCCCACCTCTCTCGCCCCCTCAAAAACCAGTTAGAGGTGGCACAGCCTTGGGCACTGAGAACCTACATAGCTGCTGTGTGGCAGTGAATGTTCCTAACCCAGTTCTCACACTCAGGAATGCTCAAGGGGCCAGTACAGACATGTAGTAAGCACACACATGAAAGGGTGAGACAGAGTTCAAGGCCAGCCTGGGCTCCAAGGCCAGTATCAGATTAAGTGTCACGGTTTAACAAGACCCTGTCTAAAAGTGAGGAGGGGGGACATCCGATGGCTCAGCTGGTAAAGGGAGCTACTGATGACATGGGTTTGATCCTGGGGACCCACATGGTGTAAAGAGAGAACTGACTCTTGAAAGTTTTCCTTTGACACACACACACACACACACACACACACACACACACACACAGAGAGAGAGAGAGAGAGAGAGAGAGAGAGAGAACGTATTTGGGGGGGGCTCTTGGAGAAGAGGCAAAGATCTGCTGGGGAAGTGATTGACTTATAAGCCCAAGGACCTGGATTCTGTCCCCAGAACCCAGATAAAGATGGGTGGGTCACGCTTGTCACACTAGCACTGTGGAGGCAGAGACAGGTGGATCCCTGAGACTCTCTGGTCAACCAGCTCAGCCTATGCAGTGAGCTCCAGGTCAGTAAGGGAAACTGGCTCAAAATACAAGGTGCATGGCATCTGAGGATACCTTACATTGGCCTCTGGCTTCCACATGCACACACACACACATATACACATGCACATACATACATACACATACATATACACACCACATATGCACATACACATATACAAGCACATTACACAATATACACATGCATTCACACATATACATACACATACACACACATACACATATACATGTACACATACACATCATATACACACATACATATACATATACACACCACCTATACACATATGTACATACACATGCACATGTACATACATATCATATACACCACAAACATATAAATGACACATACACATGCACACATATACACATACATACACATGCATACACTCACATACATGCACACACACAAACCAATTTTCAAAATAGATAAATGCACAGTGAGCAGCTTGGAACCAACCAGGGAAAGAGCTCACAGAGACAAAGAGATACAGCCAGCCCTAAAGACCTCGGTGGGGATGGGCTGTTGGAGCTCAGGGTCAAGGACAGGGCTAGGGAGACCAAAGTGAGACCAAAGCCGGGACAGCAGGCATAGGGTTGCTTTCTGTTCTCTCTCTCTCTCTCTCTCTCTCTCTCTCTCTCTCTCTTTCTCTCTCGCTTTTTGAGATAGGGTCTCTTGAAGCTCAGACTGGCCTTGAATTCATTCTTAGCTGAGGTTGGCCTTGAACTCTTGATCCTCCTCCCTCCTTGTCCCACGTGCTGGGATTACAGGAATTCATCACCACTGCCCAATGAGAAGCACTGCCCCAGCCCAGTAAGACAGTGAGGGACCCAAGGAACTACCATGGGCGGAGCTGTGAAGGAACAGGATTCTAGGGGTAACAGTGTTAAAGCAAACATCTCCCTTCCAAGGAGGCCTGTGTCTTGTGTTCTCAGAGCAGCTATGGGGTTAGATGGGGACACATGCTGAGTTATAGAAAAGACTGCCCCCAGCCAGAGCAGTGCAGGGAGCCTTGCAAACTGAGAAAAGAAAGCAGTTAACAGAAGGGCACCAGCAGGCAGCTTTTGTGCACATACACACACACACACACAGAGTGGGCACAGGGCCTATGTGTGGATTGTTGAAAGGAAGACTCACAAGAGTGAGCATCTGTGTGTGGGAGAGGGAGACCCAGCAAGGGGAAAAAAAAAAAAAAACGGGAGCAGCTGCTGGTGGTGAATTTCCCAGCCCCGCCTCCCCAGCTGTCACTCCAAAGGACCTGAATGCTGATGGTGTCCCCATGCAGCCTCTGCCTGGACCCAGCTGCCTGAGACAATAAACAATAGAGGGTCTTTTTTGTCATTAAGACCCCTGCCTGCTCACCAGCCCCTCTTTCCCTTGAAGGCTGTGTGTCCCTTTCTCTCTGTCCTTGGAGATAACCAGTCTCTCTGTGTTCTCTGGGGCTGGCTGGCTGGCTCCACCTCCTGGACAACCCTATGCAGCTCCCAGCAGAAGTTCTTGCCCCCAACCCTTACCTTTTCCTTACCAGGCACCAGATCTCCGTACTGCCCACTCACCTGCACGAGTGGCCAGTCCCACCAAGGCCAGGATAGCCCAGAAGCTGCCCCAGGATCCAGGCTTGTGGGAGCCTTTTCTAAGCATCTTTGTGCTCTGTCCCTAAGCCCACTGGAGGGACAGTCAAGTCCAGAGCACTCTGATCCCATCCCTCCTCCTTATATAGGATCCAGCAAGGGGACAGTACCCCCTTCCCTCCCAGCCTCCCTCCCCCTACCAGTCTCTGCCATGGATTGGTTGAAGCTGGCCCCTGCTGTTGCCTAGGCAACTACTTAAGCCAGAGTGTGGCAGCCCCAGGGGCTATTGTGCAGGCCTGGGCCCCCAAGGGGAACAGATCCGGACACTCTCCTCCCCCACCTCTCCAGACAAGCCAGCAAAGCTAGCTGCCCCTCTCCTGGGAAGTTTAAAGCTCTCCGAAGAGCAAAGCAAAGGGCTTCAGGACCCCTGGCAGCTACCAACCCTAGGGCCCCAGCCCCCAGGCCCAGCTTCCATCCTGGCACAGAGCACACTTGGCAGTGTCCTGGTGAGCTGGCTGCAAAGGGAGGGCCTGGAAGAGGAAAGGAAGAGCTGGCTCCAGACCCTATCCCTCCCCCACCCCCATTTTAGGGTGGGTCAGTTTTCCTGAGGGGAGGACAAGGACCTTGAATAGGGGTATGGGGTAATGGGGATTAATCTCAGGCTGTTTGTTGAAGAAAGTTCCCTGCCCTGGAAAGGGTGATGGGCCTTCAGAAAATCTCCACAGGGACTGACTGTCTCCCACCAGGGACACTGTACAGTGGCCCTTGTTCTAGGAACACAGCCTGTTTCTCTACCAAGACAGCCCATGCTCACACCTATGCATGATCCCACATTTCAAGGTTCCCTTCCCTAGAAGGTGCCTTTCATCAGCTTCTACCTAAAATCCAGCCTTCCCGTTGCCAAAGTTCCAAGAAGGCATCCAGCAAGCCTAGCACCATAGCCCATGTGTAGAGACTAAAGCAGAGAGCAAGATTGAAGTCTCAGTCAGGCAGTACAGAGAAATGTCCTAAAAATAAAGGCAGTGGAGAAGGGGAGGATGGGGTCTAGAATCCTGTATGTGTGTGTTCATGTCTGTGTGTACATGTGCTTATATGCGTGTGTGTTTGCATTCGTGTGTATGTGTGTGTACACATGGGTGTGGGCATGTATTGTGCACATGTGTGTTCATGTGTATGTATGTGTGTGCCCACACGTGGGGGCCATGAGTTGTGCATGTACATGTGTGTGTTGAGACCTCGATTTTACAGAGAACCAACAGGATTTTCTCCTACTTCCTTGAGAGAGGCACTCCCTTGATGTTGAAACATGGAAGTCAGAGGATCCTGGGAAACTGAGTTTCTCAGAAGCCAGATCCTGCTCTGAAGATGGGTTGAAACTTTTTGCCCTTGCTCTTTGGATTCCAGGAACTAGCTTCATGCGTTGAGTTCCGGCTCTTTCTGGTGCAGAGAGACCCAGCAGCTTCACCTCCTCCTGGAGCCACAGAAAAAGCAAAAATTGGGTCTGGCACCAACATGGTCTGGGTTGGCAGAATCAGAGCTGTCCGGCTTAGCAGAAATGCCTCCCAGCTGACTGAACTATCATGCCTGGTCTTCCTTGTTCAGATGCACCATGGATCCCTGCCAACCCTTCCCATAGATTGTACAACACCTAGGCTCAACTGAGGCAGACAGAACCTATGTGGAACAGGTCTGTCAGCCACAAATGCAGCGTCACACCCATGCACAATGCCCATCAACAGGAATGGTTGTTGCTCAGTAGGCATGCTTCATCCCCATCCTTGGAGACCCCCGTTGGACTCTCTTGATGCCGGTTGACCTGCACTGACATCTTCCATGCACCACTAAGGACCTAGAATTCCCAAGGGCAAGCCTGGGCATTCTGTTTCCTAAGCAAACCAATAGATTGTTATGGATACTCCAAGCTATGATCTATGACTGACATTTTAAGTGTGATGAATCAGGAGGTCCTAGGCTACCAGGAAGACCTTCCGTTCCCCATCGCTGACAGGCTCTTCCCTTGATTCTAACTTTCCTCATCCCTGCCTCTCTTCTGAGAATTTGGAAACCGACTTACTTGATAAAGTTTCCATTGCAACGGTGTATACAAGCATATGTGTGCGTGTGTGTGCTATATAATTCATACATGTCTGTGGTGGGGGTGTCTTGAGACCGGATATGTACAGAAGAATGCTCAGCTTGCACAGTCTTCAAGGTGACAGATGGACAATTTATTCCCTGACATCCATTCCACCACCCCCATGGTCTGGAAGCTCTATCAGTCCTTGAGCACAAGTCCAAAGATCTCGTAAGTAAGAACAGTCCCCACAGAGGAGCCAACAGAGTGTGACTTCCTGTCTAGGGTACATATGCACTGTCTAAGGGACTTGTTTATGTCCAGCTAGAACAGGTACAGCATGGGCATAAATGTTCATACACTCAGAGTAGCTCTTTTTGAAAACTAGGTCCACCCCAATAAATGATCTCCATGTAGCAAGGTATCTCAAGAGGGTCTAGAAGCAACTGGGAACTTCCATAGTCATGGATGGGAAGGATGAGTTTTTGCAAAGGTGAAGAGCAGACTCTGGACACTGAGTTTGAGGGAACATGGAAGAAGGGTGAACCTGAGGCCCAGCCTGACCCAACTTAACAGCCTCCTTACAT
Source organism: Micromys minutus (assembly GCF_963924665.1). Lineage (NCBI taxonomy): Eukaryota > Metazoa > Chordata > Mammalia > Rodentia > Muridae > Micromys > Micromys minutus. Next base: position 60,271,212 of record NC_137979.1, read on the forward strand.
TCATAATGTCTTCTGTCCAGTCATGAATGGCTCGTGTCACTGGGGAAGAAGTTCCAGGCTCAATACACCCAGTGGGTTCACTAAAGATGAAAGAAAGGCTGGGTGACAAGGAAGCAGGAGGATCAGAAATTCAAGGTCAGCTTCTGCTACATAGAGAGCATAGGGCCAGCCTGGGCTTTAAGGGACCTGCCTCAGAAGGGTAGAGGCAGGCTGGAGAGATGGCTCAGTGGTTAAGAGCACTGACTGCTCTTCCAGAGGTCCTGAGTTCAAATCCCAGCAACCACATGGTGGCTCACAACCATCTGTAATGAGATCTGGTGCCCTCTTCTGGTGTGTTTATGTATAATAAATATAAGAAGAAGGGTAGAGGCTCACCCTTAAGTCACTCACATGCCTGTTCAGCATCCTTGATCATGTCCTTCCCCAGCCAACACAGCCAGCCATCTGACCCACAGACCTCTCTCCCATGGAGCTTCAGCTTACAGTGGCTTCTATTTCCAAGATCATGTGAAGGAGTAAAATAGAACAGTCCTAGGGCAGACAACAGGAGGCACAAACCTGAATTCAAATTTCAACAGCCACATCCGTGGTCCCCACCAACGTGCTGACCTATGGTCTCTGGTCTCCTTGTCTGTTAGCACAGATGGGCAGTTAGCTAAGTGCCCATAAGGATGAGAAATGGTGGAACAAGCCCCACATCCCACACCTGAAATTATTCTGTGTACCTACTGATGACTTTGTGGCCCTGTTTCTGCCACTATCTATGCTATTTCCTGGCATGTCAGTATTGACAGTGCTTTTCCCCTGGTTGTGGATCTTGCAGACCCCAGCTCTTGTTTTATATACCTCAATGCTATTGCTATTGACAAGCATGACATCTCCTGTGGGGCATGAAGGGTCCTGGAACCCACATGTCCCTGAATTATAGCATTTTTCTGTCTAAAAATCTACACCTTTACCTTAAAGGTTCCAAAACAATTAAAAATATTTTCTTATTTATTTTTTTAAGATTTATTTATTTATTTTATGTACACTGTCACTGTCTTCAGACATACTAGAAGAGGGCATCACATTCTACTAAGGATGGTTGTGAGCCACCATGTGGTTGCTGGGAATTGAACCCAGGACCTCTGGAAGAACAGTCCATGTTCTTAACCACTGAGCCATCTCTCCAGCCCTATTATTTATGGGTCTTTGCCTGCATGTATGTCTGTACCAAGTGTTATTGTTTCTTCTAGGCTCCACCCAACAGTTACCTAGCAACAGCCAGTTATGAGCCTGGCTTGCTATAAAAGAACTGTTTGCCCTCCCTCCTCTCTCTTTCTCTCTCCTCTCTCTCTCCCTTTCTATCCTTCCCCATAGTGTGTTCCCAGCCGGCTACTTCTCTTTATTTCTTCATTCTCTGTCCCTTTTTCTCCCACACCTCCTTTCTCATGCCCTAAATAAACTTTATTTTTTACTAGACCGTCATATGGCTGGGAGGGGTGCCTAAGCATGGACCTGTTAAGGTATCTCCTCCTGCTGTATCATGCTACTACATTACAAAACATACCACCATGTGCATGCAGTGCAGTATCTACAGGAGTCAGGGTATCAGATCCCCTAAAATTGGAACTTACAGCTGGTTGTGAGTTCTGGGAATTGAACCCTTATCTTCCAGAAGAGCAGCCAGCACTGTCAACTGCTGAGGCTTCTCTCCAGTTCCTTCCAAGGCATTGTGTGTGTTCGGGGGGGTGGGGGGGGGAAGAGCTATCAGTCATGGTGTTGGGAAAACAAACTCATGTAAATGCTGAGAGCTGAATTTGGGTCTTCTGAAAAAGGTAAATTAAGCCACTTCCCCCCCCCCACATATGATGGATAGATAGATAGATAGATAGATAGATAGATAGATAGATAGATAGACAAATGTAAAGATCCCTTTCACAGGGAGGGACCCAAGGGCAAAGACAGCTGAAGGCACATGTGAAAAGGTGTTCTTTTTAACAAATGTAGCTTCCCTCCTCTACTCTGTCTTCCCCTCACCCCTGATCCAAAGGCTCTGGTTATCTGTGTGGGTCACAGGAGAGCAGTAGTGGAGAACACTGAGCTCTGTCTGAAGAGTACCTAAGCTTCGCTATAATGTTTACAGCCTGCAAAATAAAAATAAAGCAGAGGTAAAATAGGGGAATAGGTAATGCTCCTTGCCCCTCAGACATGATTGACCTTCTCAGTCTCTGACTCACTCCTGTCTCTTAGTTCGGGAAAGTGGAAGTCTGCAGAGTCTTACTGTGACACTCACTTTTTCTGAGCTGAATTCCCAACAGTATGTTTGGAAACCTGTCCTGAGAAGATAGCACTTACTTCAATCTCAATGCTGCTAAGGGGGGCCTGGCAGAACGTTTTAGAATCCCTGTGTGGCCACCAGGGGGCAAGGCTTCGGCAGTGAGAATTAGAATGAGCCTTAAGATCAGCCCATGTTTGGCTCCAGCCCCAAACATGGGATTTACTTCAAGGAGCCCAAAAATGCCTGTTATTCCCGCCACAGTTCCTGGTACATTTCCAGAAACTAGACCACTGTGGTGGCTTGAATGAATGAAAATGGCCCTCATAGGCTCATATGTTTGCATGCTTAGTCCACAGTGAGTGAAACTGTTTGGGAAGGATTGGGGGTGTGGCCTTGTTGGAGGAGGTGTTTCTCTGGGGGTGGGCTTTTTTTTTCCAAAGCCCAGCCCAGACCCAGTCTCACTCTTTGCCTGCTACCTGAGGATCAGGATGTAAAATTCTCAGCTACTACTCCAACATCATGCCTGTCTGCCTCCCACCATAACAATCATGGACTAACTAACCCTCTGAAACTGTCAGCCAGTCCCACTTAAATGCTTTCTTTTATAGGAATTGCCCTTGGTCCTGGTGTCTTCTCACAGCAATAGAAAAGTCACTAAGACAACCATGGAAAGTGACTCCAGGCAGGACCACTGGAGTCTGTCCTGATGCTCATGGTAGGCTGACCTGGTCACTCCTCACTCAGGTGCAGGGAGTTACTCGCCATGGAGTCCAGCGCTGCCAGCACCGGCTGGTGTTTATTTACCAGAGAATGGTGTTCCGGAGAGCTGCTTGACTGCACTACATCCAGGGGAAAAACAGTTGCTGGACCACAGGGTCCTGTGCTCCTCACCCTGCAGGCAGCCTTCTTCAGAGCAGCACAGCACAAGGCTTCTTGCTGGCCTTTGTTCCAACATTCCCATCCTCTGGATATCCTGAACCTCTTCCCACCCTTCCACAGTGGCGTCTCCAGGTGAGCCTCCTTTGAACCTAGCTCCTGAGACCTCTCTGGGGACCTTAGCCCTGCTTGCATCTGCCTTCCGCTAAGGGTCTGTGCTAATCTCTCAGTTCCTGGACACAAATGTCCTTTCTGACAAGCAAGGGTTGGTCATCATGTGACAACCCATAGAATCGGCCCCTTTATCCTTCAGCCTCCCCCAAGAGCCTCAACTTCAGGGTGTGGCTGCCCCCACTGAGTTGTCCAGTTTACCATGGACCCTTGCTCGCAAGGCAGCTGTCCAGATCTAGGCCTGCCTTGCTGCCTTTTCCCTTCTTTTCCCTTCCCTTCCCTTCCCTTCCCTTCCCTTCCCTTCCCCTCCCTTCCCCTCCCCTCCCCTCCCCTCCCCTCCCCTCCCTTCCCCTTTCTTCCCCTCCCTTCCCTTCCCTCTAAGTACTGGCACACCTTACCCTCGGCCTTTCCCTCCTGAAGCCCCCTGCCTAGCAAACCTTCCCTGCCAGTAAGGAAAACCTGTTTTGTTCCTACTGGATTCACATGAGCCTCGACCCAACCCCCCAACCAGGACCTATGACTGGATGGCTGGGGCCCTCCCCCTTCTTTCTCTTTCCCCACCCCCACTTTCCCACTCTCTGTACCAACAGATTCAGAGAGCTACAGGGAGAAGCGTGAGGCCAGTAACTCTTCCTCAGAGAGCCCAGCACGAGAGGCACAGCTGGTGATGTTGCATGGTGCTGTGAAGATCCCAAGGAAAAGCTGCCGGTGACCCGGGTGGGACCCAGGACCTGGAACTATGGGACTTGAAGCACCAGAGACAGGTAAAGTCTTTTCAGATGAGAGAATAATGAGTATGTAGCAAGACAGAGGTCAGGCATAGGAGGTGAGGCTGGGAGTGGAGAGGGTAATGGGGAGGATAGGGAGATGGAAGAATCGGGAGGTGGGAGGGAGGCCCCTCCCCGTCCCACCGCCCCACCCCCACCTGACCCCTCCCCGACCCCAACCTCTTCTCCCCGCTTACATTCAGCAGGAAAGAAAAAGTTGTATGTTTTTTTTAAAAAAGACTCAAAATGTATCTGAGGCGACTAGAGGCCAGTGCAGATGGGCAGGGATCCTAGTTTCATACTAGCCCCTAGACAACTGCACCACTTTACTTTGGGACCCAGTTTCTACAAGGGGCAGTCAGGGTCCTTTGAGCATCAGTCGTGGTAACCTGTGAGGAGGGACACTCTTGGGCTTAGGGAGGGAGCCCTATTGGTCGGTCCTGAGAGGGGCTGGCTGTTACAAGGAACTGAGCAGAGGCTGGGAGCCACCACCCGGTCCGACTCTGCCGGTATCCTCATTAAAGGTGCGGCGGCTCCAGTGCCACTGTGTGTCCACAACTACCACCGGGTAGCCGGTTTCCTTGGTGGCGGGGATAATGATGTGGGGGAAGGGTAGTCGCCACGGCCAATGACTCTCCACCTTGATAAGAGAGCAGACAGGGGGTGGCGGGAGTGAGATTCCATAGAGATAGCAACTGCATTCGTCTGGGTCTGTCCTAGGGCTCTGCTCAGAGCAGCACTGGATAAAAGTTGCCTTGGGGGTAAGGCAGGGGGCTGCTGTCAATCAAAGCCCAGTGAAAAGAAAGTAATCACTGCCACTCTGCCTTTTTATCCTTCCCAGCTGCGCAGCCACAAGCAACCCTGCTGCCTACAGTCAATGGGAGTAACCTGAGATACGACGGTGTGGATGGCCACTGGCCAGAGACCCCAGAGAGGTCGCCCTGTGTGGCTGGCATCATACCTGTCATCTATTACAGTGTCCTGCTGAGCCTGGGGCTGCCTGGTGAGTAGGGAGCCAGGGTCTGGGACCTCAGGCTGAGCCAGAATCGGGCCCCTCCTTCAGCCATTGCCAGTTCTCTCAGGACAGCTAAATCACAGAGGATCGGTGCGTGCGGCACTGTCCAAGGCCCTGTATAGCCGCTGTGCATAGTGGAGCCTGAAGGGGGAAGGGATGGTACTTGTGGGGTGCACTGATGTAGAAAAAGCCAAGTGGGTTTGTTTGGGAGGTACCCCCTAAGTCTAGTAAATAAACCTGGATCCCACGACACCTCTGCTCTGAAGGACATAGAACACCTGAGAAAGACTAGGCTGGAAAGCTAGCATGGATGCTCACCCAAATGAGGCCATCTTGTAATACCAAGTTGGTCCAAGTTGGCCTTGATCTGACAGGGCAAGGCTGACCAGATTTATGCAGCTCGGCAGAGTAAGCTTCATTTTGATATGATTTTTGTTGAGAGGTTTGCTTAAATCCAGCATAACTCAAACACCAGGTCAATGTAGGTGACAAAAAAAAGGACGTTATAATCAAGCCACTACTGATCAGGGCCACAGAGCGGACTCTGGAGCTCAACTGCAGCAGTGGGCTGGACTATCATGGATTATTTAAGCTTCCAAATCATGAACATCTGTGTCAAGTTATATTGCCACGTTTTTCTTCCCACCAATCTGGATAGAAGTCGGTTCCTGGGCCTGAGGACATAAACTTAGTTTAACCCTCCCTGCCAGTAAGATGGAGTTTCTTTGAGATGGCTGGTCTCAGACAACTGTCTCCTTACAAGTTGTCCCTGAGATGTCTGGACTCAGGCAACTGTCCCCTTACAACAGAAGCTGTTCAGCTATGGGGAAGTCCCCAGCTCTCCTAGGGCCTGGGACCTTGAGCTTAATGCCCACCCAACCCCTTGAGTAAATGGAGTCTGAACACAAAATGGCAGTATTTAGTATACGTTTATTTTGCTCATTCCCAGCAATTTGGATTTGTGGTTACAGCGGACAGAACCCAGGACCTGTGGCATGCTAGGCAGATGATGTGCCACCCAAACTATACTTGCAAGCAGTCGAAGGGCCTGGCTGTGGCTCATTTGGCTGTTTGTCTAGCACGTACCAAGCCCTGGGTTCCATCCACCCACATAAAGTGGGCATAGTGGCACACACTTGTTATCGTAGCTCTTGGGAGATACAGTCAGGAAGACCAGAGAGGTTCAAAGTCATGCTCAACTCGACAAGGAGCTTGAGGCCAGCTGGATCTAGGAAGGCAGAAACAGGAAGTACAGGGTCTACCTGGCTACCACGTGCGTTCCGGACCAGCCAGGGCAACTTAGTGAGACCCTGACTCAAAATACAAAGTGAAAAAGAAAGCTAACACACAAGGTCACACTGAAGTAGTCTCACACTTGCCTGGCCCTGGGTTCAAGCCCTGGGTTTAGTTCCCAGTACTCAGTACTGCGGGAAAGGGTAAGAGGGAACCAGAAAAGGAAGGCAGCACTGTCTTTGTAGTGACAGGTGGGAGGAGCCATACAAACATCTCCAGGAACCCACTACTAACACCCCTTCTGATGCCTCTGACCTCTCCCTTCTGTGACATGGGTCTCCATCAGTCAACGTCCTGACTACAGTGGCCCTGGCCCGCCTTGCTGCCAGGACCAGGAAGCCCTCCTACCATTATCTCCTGGCACTCACGGCCTCAGATATCGTCACACAAGTGATCATCATCTTCGTAGGCTTTCTCCTGCAGGGCGCCGTGCTGGCCCGCCAGGTGCCCCAGGCTGTGGTGCGCACAGCTAACATCCTGGAGTTTGCTGCCAATCATGCCTCAGTCTGGATTGCAGTCTTGTTCACGGTGGATCGCTACAACGCCCTGTGCCGCCCCCTGCGCCATCGGGCCGCCTCGTCCCCAGGCAGGACCCACCGCGCTATTGCTGCTGTCCTTAGCATCACCCTACTGACCGGCGTCCCATTCTACTGGTGGCTGGATGTGTGGAGGGATGCAGACCCTCCTAGCACTATGGACAAACTGCTCAAGTGGGCTCACTGCCTCATCGTCTACTTCATTCCCTGCAACGTTTTCCTGGTCACCAACTCTGCCATCGTCCTCCGGCTGCGGAAGAGGGGCCAGAGAGGGCTGCGGCCACGGGTGAGCAAGAGCACAGCCATCCTCCTGGGTGTCACCTCCCTCTTCGCTCTCCTCTGGGCACCCCGCATTTCTGTTATGCTGTACCATCTGTACGTGGCTCCTGTTCACCGGGACTGGAGGGCCCACCTGGCCTTGGACATAGCCAACATGTTGGCCATGCTCAACACAGCGGTCAACTTTGGCCTCTATTGCTTCATCAGCAAGACTTTCAGAGCCACGGTCCGACAGGTCCTCCATGATGTTCACATGTCTTGCACTTTAAAGTCACAGCCCAAAGGAACGGTGGTGGAACTTGTGCTGAAGTCTCTGGGGACAGAGTTATAGAGCTAAAGAGGCCAGGATAGACATCCCAGAGGCCTCAGGGCCACCTGTACAGAGAGAGAGAGAGAGAGACCTTTGCAATTGTTTTGGTTTTCCGAGACAGGGTTTTCCTGTGTAGACTTAGTTGTCCTACAACTTGCTCTGTAACTTCGTCCCAATTGCAGTTTTCTGGGGGAAGAGACAGGTTTCCCCTGACCCACACATCATGCCAGCTGTTGAGGTACCCCTCTGAAGGGGCCTTCCACCTGGGCAAATGTTAATGTGAGATAAAGGGATGAATAGAAGGATGGATGGATGAATGGATGGACAGACATGCACATATTCATGTGAACCTGGCCTGCCTCCCACTCCCTAAACTAGTGGCCTCTGGCTTCCAGTGGTAAAGGTGGAGTCTGAAAAGGAAACTATCAGTGGGCATTGATGGTCTTTCCTGGGTTGTGGGTGCTGATGTTTTTGGCTAAGCAATGGGAGGTGCATAGTTAAGAAACAGAGGTCCCAGTGTCTTAACGCACATTGGGCATCCCAAGGCCTGCCCCAGCCAGAGAGAAGCAACCCCTTTGGTTTCAGACATCCCAATATGATTCTGAATTTCTCCTCGCTCCAGCACCACAAAGGGATTATGAGTCTGGCTTTGTCATTTTTTTAGCCCAAGATACTAGAAACTTAAACTTCCCCGCCGCCATCCCCAAGCCTTGGAAGAAGGTATCTTTTGCACTGGGAGGGAGGCTGGGTGGGTGGGGTTGAAAAGTCTGCTTTCCTCTCTGACTCTTGCTAGACCCCTCTTATTGGCACTGCCTACCCCCACCCCAACCTGGGGCTCAGCAGGAAGAGCTCAGCAGATGGACGGCCCACCTGCTGCAGGCCTTGGGTAAACACATTAGCTGACAGCTGGGGCCCTTTTCTGCCTCCTATTCAGGCTGAGCTGACCTCTCTCCTCAACAGGAGCTTGGAGCTGAGTCCCCACCTACCTTGGTCGCCACTGGTTGAATGAATGACGCAAGATAAAGAGCTGATGTAGGCCAGGTACACAGTTGGTGCAGAATAAATGCTCCGTCAACCCCGCCACCCTCCCACACTTCCTGTCTTACTTGTCCACAGAGTTAAGGCACTCGGGCATGAGCCTTTGGCCACACCCAGAAAGGATACGCACAGCTCTTATCCTTAACCCTCAGCCACCATTCCCAATTCCATTAAACTCTGAAAAAGCAAAATGTCCCCAAGTGTGTCACATGTCCCCAGGTGTGTCACAGACATCTAGTGGCAGAATTGCTTGGACTGAAAGTCAACTTCTAGTTTTGATGTAGCTTTGGTATCCTGGTGTGTGTGTCGCCGGCTGCTCTAGGCCTTTGAGGATGGGGCGGGATGTTTCTGACTGTACCCAGTGATGGTAGCTATATGTGTGCTCCAAGCCACCAGGTCTGAGATAAGGGAAAAGCTGAGACTCTGGGAGCTGACTCGACTGCTGCATGAGATGTACTGCCACTGTGGACACCACCAAGTGAGCGTCAGGGTCTCCCCTGTGCGCACACAGATGTGTGCAGGGCCGGGTGTGTTAGGTTATTTCTCCACTGTTGAAATGAGCCAATTCAAGCCAGATTAGATTATATTAAAGACTGGTTTATCGGGAAGCTACTCTAGGATGGGGGAGTTCACTGACCCCAAGGACCGAAGCCAGGGAAGTCACCACGAGGAAAGGGGGTGGGGGAAGGAGAGAGAAAAGGCAGGTGCACAGAGAGAAGAGGAGGTAGAGAAGGAGGAGGAGTAGACACCAAAATGTCTGGATTATATAGGGAGGAGCCTCTGGGGGAAGGGCAGTCCAGCCTGGGGGCTGGAAAGTTCAGGGTTGGGGTAAGGGTATGTCAGATAGAGACTGAGGAATGCTAGGAGAACCCAGAGGCCAGGTCTGCTTTGATATGTAAAATATGCACCTCAGTCCCTCGGCCCGAATCTGAAACCTAACAGGGTGGATGCTTGGGGCTCTGTTTTCTGCTTAGACAGGCAACCAGGGAAGATGGAACCCCAAGAGGAAAGAATGGTGTCTGTCTCAGCTCATCCGTACCCCATGTGGAGTCTCTGGGAAGAAAGCGAAAGTTATCTTTGATTTTGAGCCACATAAAATACTGAGTTTCTTCCTCCCTGTGGGAACCCTTGAAACACTCACTTCGAGAGAATGCCCAGGACCAGGGGCAAGCAATGGTCTTCAGAGTCAGCAATGAGATGAACCATACCAGGGGCCTTGGCTTAGCTACCAAATGCTTCTTCCAAATGTCAGGTGCTCCCATCTCAGGGAAGACCAGAGGAGGCAATGTTCTCACCTATCCCCTCGCCCCCCATTCCAGCCCTGGCTAAACCAGAAACTTCCCCAGATGGCAGGAGGGAGAGGTGCTGCTGAGGCCGGTAGAGAGAGATCAGCACAGGTGGGGACTGAGACACCAGAAATTGGTGTCTCAAAGATGACCCCATTTGTACTCACAGGCTGGGTAATATATGTGTTTTCAAACAGCCCGTGCATTGAAGTACTGTGTCCAGTTAACCTACTGTAGAAGGAGGAGCATAGGACAGTTAACTGCCATGTCCATAGCCCAGAGCTGGTCCAGAGCTAAGACTCAAGCCAGCAAACTTTTGCAAGCTCCAGGACACCCATAAGATATCCTGACTCTGCTGGGAAAGGGCATCCCAGGGATGCTTTGCTCTGTTTCTAACTTTCTAGTTCCAGGCTTTAAAGTATCATATTGCCCTAGTATCCTATTCCCCTAATGGGTGGTCTCAGCTTCTTAGGAGCCTGAAGCAGGAGGATTCCTTGAGTCCAAGAAACAGACTGGGCAGCCTATCCAAACCCTGTCTAAAAATAAGTGCATAAAATCTGAGGCTGAGATGGCTCAGTAGGTAAAGTGCTTGGCGTACAAGTGTGAGGAGTGGAGTTCAAATGGCCTGAAGGAAGAGTAATCTGAACGTGCTGGAAGTGGAAACAGGAAACCCTCAGGACAAGCTGGCTAGCTAGACTAGCCAAACTACTGAGCTCTAGGTTAAAGAGACCCTGCCTCTCACCCAGTGGAGGTGAAGCTAGCCTTTAATCCCAGCACTCTGGAGGGGGCAGGAAGAGGCAGGTGTATCTCTGTGACTTCCGGGACTGCCAAGGATACACAAAGAAATCCTTCTCAACAAACAAACAAAGAGATGGGGCTGGAGAGATGGCTCAGTGTTAAGAGCACTTACTGCTCTTCCAGAGGTCCTGAGTTCAATTCTCAGCAACCACATGGTGGCTCACAACCATCTGTAATGGGATCTGATGCCCTCTTCTGGTGTGTCTGAAGAAAGCAACTATGTACTCACATGTATAAAATAAAAATAAATAATTCTTTAAAAAAGACTTTTAAAATAAGGAAAAAATGCATCAGGTCACAACTTTCAACATTTTGATGTGTGATGCTACCGGACATACCTGTAATTTCAATACTAGCGAGGCGGGGGCAGGCACATCGGGAGTTCAAGGCCATCCTCAGCTACATAAGGAGTGTGAGGCCATCCCAAGCTATGTGAGACCCTGTCTCAAAAAAAAAAAAAAAAAAAAAAAAAGTAAATTATTAAAATGTAAATGACAAGGGCTGTCATGTGTCTGCTCTTAGCTGGGCATGAGAGGCTGAGGCAGGAGGATCATGAGTTTGATACCAGCCTGGGATGGAGATATATATGTATGTATGTGTATATGTGTGTGTGTGTGTGTGTGTGTATACCTAGACCACCTGGCAGGAGAATGGAGAGATTCTTCTGCTGTAGCTTCCTGATGCTGGTGGGGAGGGGTCACTGTGTGAACCTCCGCACCAGGAGGAGAGAGCATGGGTTCTTTACAGTCTCGATGCCCGACGCCCCTGTTGGCTCGACCAGCAGGGGTCGCTGCAGTACTGTCTGGCTGACCCACAGACGCAAGAGTCAGAGGCTTTTATAAGGAAATCCAAGTTAGGGCCCACGGGGGAGTTGGTGGGCAGGAAGGGTCATCTCTCCCCCTGCCTTTGTATCCATTCTGAGATCACACCCCTCCACCACCCTTTGCACACGGGCACGCGTGCATACACGTAGTTTCCTGAGTACAGCTGTTTGAAGAAGACCCCTTTCTTCCCCACCAGCAGGGCCCAGGTCCTCTTGCTGACCTCAGCAATGCCAGTTTCTCTTTCCACCATGGGGAGTTTAGTCCATTTGGGCTTGTTGGGTTCTGTCTGGGGTCTCTGGGGTCTCACTTGCCCCAGCTCAACCCATCTCCATGAGTATTGGATGAGATTTAGAAACCATCCCATGAGAATGGTTTCTGTCCTGGGCAGCACTTGGGCATCTTGCTCTCCAAGGGAGTTTGAACCTGACAGGAAGGTGAACTGTGTGCCGAGTCGGGAGTAGAGGCATCCAAGCCCCACCACTGTTATCCCTGGAGAGCCCCCAGAGTCTTGACCCCAAAACAGAAAGGAGTCTTTTATACCCCCCTCTGACAATAGGCTGCCAAATTCATGTAGTTCATTGTGAAGACAAGCATTGTAGGTGAACTCAAGCAGCAGGAAAGGTGGTTTATCCGGGACCTGGTTGTGAAATATCCACCCACACTCCTGTGAGACCTTTCCCCAGAGTCCCCAGATTCTATTCAAAGAGCTAGAAGGCTGGAGACCATGTATGCTTATAATCTTAGGACCAGGAAGCTGAGACAGAAGAATCATGAGTTTGAGAACCGTATGGGCCTATATAATAAATTTGAAGCCAGCTTAAGCTATACATAAAGGCCTTGTCTCAGACAATAGGTGGATAGCTAAGACAGACAGACAGACAGACAGAACTAGAGATTTAGCTTAGTCAGTTGAGTGCCTGCCCCGCACTGAATTAAAAATGACAAGACAGGCGTGGTGGCACAAAAGCATGTACCCATAATCCCAGCATTTGGGAGGTACAGGAAGATCCAGGGTTCAGGATAGCCTCAGATACATAGTTCAAAGTTAGCCTGAGATACAAGAGACACTGTCTCAAAATAACAATAAATACATAAATAAATACATAGGAGCCAGAAAAGAAATCAACTTTTTTTTTTCTTCCCAGTTTGACATAAGCTAGGGTCGTCTGTGAAGAGGGAATGTCAACCGGGAGAATGCCTCTATGGGACTGGACCTGTAGGCAAGTCTGTGGGTCATTTTCTTAATGAATGATTGGTGTGGGAGGGCTCAGCCCACTGTGGACAGTTTCTCTAGGCAGGCTGTTTAAGAAAGCAGGCTGAGCAAGCCATGGAGAACAAGCCCTAGGTGATCTCTGCCTCCAGGTTCCTGCCTCAGCTTCCCTCGGCAATAGATTGTGATGTAGAAGTATTATTAGCCAAATGAACCCAAAGGGGGCCGTCCAGCTCTCTCTAGGTAGTTTGGGATATGTGAGCAGTAGCCCCCACCTGCTGTTTTGACTCAGTTTCCTCCCTCTCACTGGCTACAAGAGAGGCAATGAGATGCAACTTGTCTCCTTCCTACAGGCCAGGCCTACTCTGCAACCCCCAAGGCCCCATTTTCCTTCCCTGGTGTGAGGAGCCTGGACCCCCATCTCCCTAGCTGTTTGGGGGAACCTCTCTGAGAATAACCTTGAGGTCCTTCCAGCCAGCCCGGCTGCCCTCATGGCTGTTGGTCGGCAGAAGGCTCATTTCTGTCTGTGGAAATCCTTCCAGAGATTTATATTCAGCAGGCCAGGGAGGGCAAGCATCACAGGAATGCCAACCAGGATGTCCATGCCTCTCAGAGGGTGGGAGCAGGCCCAATGCTAACGGGAAGGTGCAGGGAAGGCTGGCAGGTACTGAGCCGGTTTCAAACACAGGCTCTCAGAACCTCAGGGTGTCATGGGGGAAGCACAGGTTCTTCACCTAGTTCCTCAGGGACATGGAAGGATTGTGGGAAAGACCACTGGGAGCAAAGCATGCCACGGAGCATGTGACCGGCCTAGGCTGGTTGTGGGCACTCCTGCTGCTGGGCAGGGCAGCTGGGAGCCCAGGCTAGGAAATGGAGTAGTACAGGACACCTTCCTGGAGTCTCTTCCGGTCTGGGTGTCCACACTCTCAGACCTGTGCTTTTGCTTTGGGAAGTAACCAGGTTATGGTGGCCCACAGGGACAGAGAAGGAAGTTCCGTGTCCCTCACTGAGAGTATTCCAGGGGCCCTGCACTAGGGGACCTAACTGCCAGGTGGACCTGCAGGTAGCCAGTGTGTAAACTGACAGACCACCTGATTTCACTCAAGGGCTCCGGGTACAGAGGCAGCTGGCCATCTGCCTCACAAGGAGGGTGGTTTGTATATTTACTAGTGGTGTCTCTGCCCCTCCCCAGAACCCACAGATAATATACATCTTGGCCTCAGCAGCTAGGACGAAGGGCTTGGCCCGATTGGCTGATCACCCTCCCATGGCTTCCTTATTCCTCTTTCTGAGCAAAGGGAACACAGCAGGCAGATCCAGACACACACACACACACTCACACACACACACACACACACACACACACACACACACACACTCACACAGCTCTAGGTGCTTTCTCCTGACCAGGGTACCTGAACCTTTAGGAGGCTGAGATTCTATTTGCCAGGGTGAGCAATGGACACATCCAAAAGTGATCCAGGAATCTCACCGACCATGAATCCAGGCCTGGCCCACCCTGGATCGAGTCTATATTGTTCCCTGACGAGGGAACATTGCTTTTCAAGTTTTAATGGTGTGATAGCACAAGTGTGTGATTCCAGTCCTTGTGGCTGAGGTAGAGGCAGCAGGGTCACCCTAAGTTTGAGGTCAGCCTGGTCTATATAGCAAATTTCAGTCTAGCCAGGGCAAGGACCAAAGTCTGACCCCCAGAACCCATGTTAGAAAAATCTGTGTGTGGTGACTTATACCTGCAATCCCAGTGGGGGGGGGGCAGAAACAAGGCTGATCCTTTGGCTTCCATAGCCAGTCAGACTACCCAGCTTAATGGAGTTCCAGGCCAGTGAAAGAAGTTATTTAAGGGGGGGAGACTAGGAAGATAGGAAGTAAGAAAGAAAGGTAGATAGATAGATAGATAGATAGATAGATAGATAGATACATAGGTGATAGATAGATGATAGATAGATAAATAGGTGATAGATAGATGATAGATAGATAAATAGATGATTGATAGATAGATGATAGAAGATAGATAATAGATAAATAGATAGATAGATGATAGATAGATAGATGATAGATGATAGATAGATAGATGATAGATAGATAGATAGATGATAGATAAATAGATAGATAGATAGATAGATAGATAGATGATAGATAGATAGATAGATGATAGATGATAGATAGATGATAGATGATAGATGATAGATAGATAGATAGATAGATAGATAGATCTGTGCATCCACATGTGGCGTGCATGCATACTCGTTCCCACCTCCTTCAAATATACAATAACAATAACAAACAGTTTACATCTGTTTAGGGAGAGCGTGGAAGCCACAGCTCGCTCGTGGGTTCAGAGGACAACTCTGTGGAGTCATTTCTCTCCTGTCCTTGCAGAGAAGGTTCAAGGCACTGAATTCACATTGTCAGTTTGTGGGGTAAGCACCTTCGCTCACTGAGCCATTAAAATCAACAAACATGGCTGATGCCTGAGGAGCAAATGGTATCCATGGTTGTCCTCTGGCTTCCACACTGACAATCACATGTGTGCATGTCCATGTGATGGCCCATGCACTCACATGCACATGCACTAGCATATGCATGCACAGGGGTACACACACATACATGCACACGGGCACACACATGTACACTCATGCATGCATGCATACACACGTTGTGGGGGGTGGAAACACCCCATCATTTCTGAGCTTGTCAGTCCAGGGTTTGGGAAGTGAGTCCTTTTGTGCCTTGCCCTCAACTTCTGCCTCGGGGCTCTGGCCTGAGTCTCAGCAGCTGACTTTCATGATCCCTATGGGAGAACCTCGGAGAGATACAAACGCAGTGAGGGCCCTGGGATTAAAACAGCTATGCTTTTGCTCACTCCTGGGCTTCCTGGACCAATCACGGTGAGGCTGAAAAGTATGAATCCCTTCAGTGGCCAGGACCCTGGCCTCTAGGAGAGGGAGGGCAAATAGTCTACTATAAGCCTGTCCACTCTGCTGACCCAACAGCAGCGCATCCTGCTAGACACCGGCCTGGGGTTCTGGCAGAAGACACTGCAGAGCAGCGACTCAGCCTTCTCAGTGCGGCCCCTTCATACAGCTCTTCATGCAATGGTGACCCCCAACCGTAAAATTATTTTTATTACTGCATCTGTAAACATCTGTGGAGACTCCTGTGAAAGAGTTGTTTAGCGCCCCTCCCCGTTAACTATCGAAACTATGGTCCTCCCCCCCCCCCCCCCCCGAACTTGGAATTTCCCTGATAATCCAGTGCCAGGCGCAGGAGGAACATGTCTCCCAGGAAGAGATTTCACACAGTTCTGATGACCTGTAATGACACATGAGGCACCTTAACCCAGGATTGCTAGCTGTAGGGCACACTTCTCGCTCGCTCGCATTAAACCTTCACCTCAGAGCGGAAAGGGAGGGGAAATGTTCCAAGGATGTCACTGTATAATGATCTCAAATGAGCCAGGCGGCGGTTGTGCAAAGAGGCAGAGGCGGAGGGATCTCTGGAGTTTGAGGCTGACATGGTCTACAGCCACACTGAATAAACCTGAATAAATCAACTTTCTCTGCTATGGCTTTTCATTTTTCCAAGACTCGTTTATTTATTGTATGACCGTAACTCTGTCTTCAGACACACCAGAAGAGGGCACCGGATCCCATGACAGATGGTTGTGAGCCGCCATGTGGTTGCTGGGAGTTGAACTCAGGACCTCGGGAAGAGAGACCGCTGAGCCATCTCTCTAGCTCCTGCTATGGCTTTTCTAACTGGGCTGGTGAAGATGGTGGAGACTAGCCTATGAGAGCTAACGGGGACCAGGCTCTGATATTAATAATGTTGGGATTCTGTAAACCCCACCTCACAATTACCTGGCAATAGCCAGGTAAGCTCCACCCCAGTGACCTGACACTATAAAAAGGGGCTGCTTGCCCCCTCCTCTCTCTCTTGCTCTCCCCACACCGCCCCTCCTCTCCCTATTCCCTCCCCCCACTCCACGTGCTCAAGGCCAGCCTCTACTCCTATTCTCTCTTCTCTCTCTCTCTGCCTTTACCACCCTCTTAACTCCTCTCCCATGCCCTGAACAAACTCTATTCTGTACTATACCATCATTTAACTGGTCCCTCAGCAGGAAGGGATTCCCAACATATGGTCCCTCAGAGGCATCTGCCTTGCCCCCAGGCCTCGAACCTCCACAGAGCATACCCCGCCCCCACTCTCTTCATCTTTTAACTAACATTGGTACCGAAAGCTGGGACATCATCTTTTCTTTTTTTTATATATCATTGGTGCCCTGTGTGAGATTAGATTTCCTCCCGACTGGACAACTCTCTTCCCTTTCAAATAACTCCAGTAAGGAGGAACTCTGGCCTCAGATATGGGTGGGCAGAACTCCATGACATCCCCGCAGTCTCTGTCCCTTGGCCCATGTGACTCCTGGGACCCCCTTTCATCTGTGGTTACAAGGATAAAGGACACCTACTCTGTAGGCCGTGGGGAGTTGGTGGCGTCTGACCATTAGGTGACCTCTGGGCAAGGTGACCTGACTTGTCCTATCATAGCCCTGTGGCCTAGGCCACCACCCCTCCTCAAGACCCAGTTTCTGCATCTGAGAAGCAGAATCAGGCACTGACACAAGAAATCTAACCCAACCTTTTGTCATCTAAATTCTTTGGAGGCCAAGAAAAGCCAGGATTAAGGCCGGCTCCCCTGGGCTCTCCTGGTCAGGTGCACACAGGGCGGTGCCTTGGTTCTGTGAACACATTTTTTTAAAAAAGTAGAAACCACTTCCTGTGTGGCAGCAGTGTGGGCGGCCTGTAGAATTCCCACTACTTCAGCCTCCCTCATCCCTAGTTCCCCTTAGTATGACCCCAGGGGGAAGGGCAACTCTTACAAAGGGAACTGGTAACAGGTGCAGGCTGTTGATTTTTCCAAAGCCTGGTTCTGCTGCCCCTGGCTGAAAACTTCCCCAAGATATGCAAAAGGACTGTGCTGGCAACCAGGGGACTGCTTCTCCAATCCCAGAGCCTGAAGACACTCCGCCAGCCTTCCTGTTATACAGGACGCAGCCCATCATCTGAGTGAGTTCAGGCAAAGGTAGTACCTGCATAACCATCACAGCCTTGGTGACTGTCACACAGGGGTCGGGGGCAGAGGTTGGGGTGAGTGGGGAGTTTGTATACAGCCTTAGGTACCCAAGGTTCCCTGTGAGGTTGTTGTAGGCAGTCTCTGTCTAGATCAGCTATTTTCAGTGTGTGTGTGAATCTGAGGGATCCCTTAGGTCAAAGAAATGGGTAGAGTTGCCCTGAGCGTGGGTCACATGGTTTCACAGACAGGACCCTGGATGCAATGGAAACCAGGTGAGGTGGTGCACGCCTTTAATCCAACACTCGGAAGTGGAGGCAGGTGGACCTCTGAGCTTGAGGCTAGCCAGGTCTGGATTGAGTTCCAGGACAGCCAGGTTACACAAGAGAAACTCGGTCTTGAAAAGCTAAACAGGAAAAGGAAAAAAGAAGAGGAAAGGGGTAGAGGGAGCTGAACTCAGGCAGGCAGTCCTTACATCCTGCTGTTGGCCGATGGAGACAATGACTAATTGTCTCCAGCCATTGTGAGCCTGGAGTGGGGTCTGGGGTAGGGTCAGGACCTCCTTTCTCTAAGTTGTTTGCTCAGGGTATTTTATCATAGCAACAGAAATGAAACAGCATCCCGGCTACTAAGTGCTTAGTTGGGAAAGGGACCTACATTTAACTCAAAGCAAGGGTGGGGGGAGTCCTAGGGTGGAAGCTCCCTCTATACTGGCTTGCCTTACAGACATCGTCAGCCTCCCCCCCCCCTTTTCTGCAGAAAGTCCAGTAGGGGATAAAGGGGGAAATGCTGTTTCGCTAGGTAGGCAGAGGCTAGAGAGAAGGAGACGGAGAGGGGGAGGGGGAGAGGGAGAGCAGATGCAGAGGTTTAAGGGTGCTAAGTTGCAGGAAGACACGGTGGATGTTTGTCTAGAAGCCAGAAGGCTTAGTGGAGACAGGATGACAAAATGCTAGAACAGCACTTGAGTGTCAAACCAGTTGCCCGATGCCGAGTCAGACTGGCAAAGGGCACGCGCTGTTTCCATTACGAACAGATAGTGGATTACGGGTGTTTGCCCATGGGCGGTTGTCACACCAGCAGGACTTTGGTAGCAGATGGCCTCCTCTCCGTGGTCTGTCATCTTTCCTGAAGCAGTCCCGATTCTCTAACAGCATAAAGTCGGCTAGTGGTTTTCCTAGGACTCCAGGATGAATCCTGTAGCTCTTCAGCCCCACCTATCCCTAAAGCCCACTCCCAACAGACTCCAGATGAGCCTTCGGGTTGCCCATGCAATTCTCAACACTTAACACAGTGCTTGACCAACACACGGGGGTGGGCATGGAGTAGCAAGCCATCTGGCATGTCGGCATCTTGGCTTTGAAAGGAAGCAAAGGCAAGACACACAGACACACACGCATCCCTCTGCTTCTTACTGCTGGCCTTGCCCTGTCTTCTGTCTGTCCTGGTTCTGTGGTCACTGTATAAACCCTTCAGAATTTTGGGGTCTCCCTGGACTCTTTGACTACCCGTGGTCCTGTAGCCTTCCGAGAATCCTGCCAGGCCTCTTGCGGTTCTCCATGGCATCCTGGAGAGAGGGAAGGTGGCCGATCACACAGGTGTCTCGGGAAGCCAAGCATCTGGGGTTTGATGAAAACACAGGGTCCTTGTTGAAATTCCTCAAGACCCAAAAATCCTCAGGGAGGAGGAGAGACGGAATTATAAAGGTGGGACAGGAGGGCAGGAGGAAGGAAAGTCACAAAAGGGTCCTTTTGCTCTCTGGCACCCCAGGATCCTCTGCCCCCCTGCAGCTAAGAAAACATTCCAAGAGCTTGTTGCTACAGGTGCCCACATTCCGGTGTGAGTGGGGGTGGGGTGGGGAGGGAGGCCAGTGGGGGAGCAGAGGTGGGAGGGGGTGATGGGAGGGGTGGTAAATGAGAGGGAGTGAGGGGTGGGAGGGGAGGGAATGGGGCCTAAGCTTTGCTACAAAGAGCAAGCTGGGGAAGGAGCTAGAATCCTGCTTTAAAAAACAAAAACCTGGAGAAAACAATAGGGACATTTAAGGAACCTGGAAGCTAAAAGTCTGGCAATAGGCCATGTTGAGGTGTTTATGAGGGAGCCCCGGGTGAGCCCACTAGCGGGATCATCTAGCACCCTCCCTCATCCTTCCTAGTGTTGGGACGTCTATGGAAACAAATCAGGAGCTACCACTTTGGACTAGGCTAAAAGTGGGCCAGGAAATGGCTGAGGAGCTGCCAAGTCCTATAGCTTGTAGTGACTGGGTCTAGGCCTGCCTGAGAGGGAAGGAGGGTCCAGTAGTCTCCCCAATGGCAGGGTCAGGAGTGTCTCTCTGGGCTTAGCATGCTTTAGCACATCGGGAGACTATTTCTGAGAGAGTGTAGTCTCTATGAGGCTTTGAGAGAGGAGCTTGCAGAAAAAAGGGACATTTACTCTCTGTTCCCAGATGGCCTCTGTATATGGCAAAGGCTGTGGCCAGGCCCATCTGCACCCCAAGTGGGTAGCTCTTCAGGCAGAAAACAAAACACTATCCTAGTGCTGGAGCAATGGCCCAGAGGTTAAGAGTACTTGGTGTTCTCCCAGAGGACCTGGGTTTGAGTCCCAACACATATATGACAGTTTATGATCATCTGAAACTCCAGGTCCAGGGCATCTGACACCCTCTTCTGGCCTCCAGGAACACACATGGCAAACATTCATACCTGAAGGCAAAACACTCACACACAGAAACAAATCTTTATGTAAGATAGTTGTTCAGTGGGCCTAATGTAATCCCAGAAGGTCATTAGCAGCTGAGAATTAACAGCCCTTCAGGGAGCCCAAAGAACAATAGAGATCTAGGCACCTGAAGGGTGAACTTCTCAAACCAAGCTGTCTGATGACTTCAGCCAAAAGTCAATATAGAAACAGGCTGGAGTGATAGCTCAGTGGTTACGGAGCACCGACTGTTCTTCTAGAGGTCCTGAGTTCAAATCCCAGCAACCACATGGTGGCTCACAACCATCTGTAATAGGATCTGATGCCCTCTTCTGATATGCCTGAAGACAGCTACAGTGTACTTATATATAATAAATAAATACATTTTTAAAAAAAGAAACAGTTCTATTACAAAGAACTAAATATCAGTGCCCAAGAGACCTTGAAAGGGGTCTAGGTCAGAGCCCAGCCAAACCAACACCTTGGGGACTCCCTTAGGATCCTGTGGAACCTGCTAGAAACTCAAATGCTTTTTTCTCTCAAATGTTTATTATTGACATGTGTACATTTATATGTGTGCGATTGAGGGTACCCCTCAAGAGACCAGAAGAAGGTGTTGAATTAACCTAGAATGACAGACCGTTGAGAACCACCAGAGGTAGGTGCTGGGAATCGAACCTGAATCCTCTGAAAGAGCAACAAACACTCTTAAATGCTGAACCAGCTCTTTGCCTCCATAAATCCTCCACAAAAATAAAGTCTTTTCTAGTTATTCCGCCAGGACTTCCTAGTTGAAGGGTCGGGCCCTTGCTCCACACTCAGAACAAGGGCTGGGATACAGCTCAGAGATAAAGCTGTTGCTTAGCCCTTGTGAGGCTCCAGGCTCTGACTCTAGCTCCCACAACATAAACCCAAGGAAAACAAAATTACAGTTAGGCAACAACATAACTCAGTATGAGTCGCTTTCTCTTGGTCCCATGATGGCATGTGGCAGAAATGGGCTAACTGTCTACCACAAGCCACACTCTTCTCTGAGAGTCCTTACTAAGAGCAAGACGGCATTCCTAATGACCCTTGTCATTGGAAACAGTCACATGACAGGTTCCCATCAATAGACTGAGACCAGAAGCAAGTACACCCCCTCTGAGCCAAGGCCATAAGAAGCAAGCATCTTCCTCCATAGCTCCTCTTTTGCCAGTCACGGATGTAAAGAGCCCGGGTACCTCCATGACAGTGGCGTGGGTGGGGGTGGGGGGTGGTGGGGGGTGGGGGGGATGAGGGGGCGGAGGTCACCACTCACGCTTTCTATCATGAAAGAAAAACATGTATTGTACTTGTATTTTATTTTTATGTGTTTTGGTGTTTTGTTAGCATGTATATACTCACAGAGGTCAGGAAAGGACACTGGATCTCCTAGAACTGTAATGGGGTAGGTTCTGGGAACTGAACCCAGGTCCTCTAGAAGAACTGTCCCTGCTCTTACCTACTGAGCCACCAGAAATAATTTCTAAGGTATTTGAACTCGTAGTCCGTGGTCTCTTTATGATTTTTCTTTAGCTCTTCCTGAGACACATTCCTCTGAGTGACTTTCAAACTGCATCAAGACACACGAGATGCTGACAAAGCTCTTGGGATGCAAACCTCCAACCATCCTGGTTTTCTCTTTCCTCGGCTGGCTCCATCCCCCTCCTGGTTCACACTGTCTGATTGCACTGAAGTCTGGCCCACTCAGCCAGTCTGGGCCACCATCCATTAGCTGCCGATGAGCGCCTGGCTCCTAGCAAAATGCACGTTTATTCCCCAAACATAGAGTTCTTTTTTTCAGCAGAGGTGGCGAGGCGATGTATTTGGAGAGGCAAGCTGCTGTTCCGCACATAGCTGCTGGTTACTTTGGGAGGCAGCCAAGGATCTCTGAGCCTGAGCTTCGGCTCCCCAAGCAGGAGCTCCCAGAGGTTGGGGGCAGGGCTAGAGAGGGGCAGTGGTGTGTGGGAGGAGAGAAGAGAAGGTGACAGGTCTCTCAGAAAGCAATTAAGTCTTTCATGGGAACCCCAGGGACCACTCAACTTTTTGTTCTTCCCTCCCCCTCCCCCAGGGAGTTGAAGGGGGAAGGGATCATCTCTGCCAGCAGTTCTAAGAAAAGTCTACTTTGAGCTGTGGCTTTCGGAAGCTGGTTATAGAAAAGAACCCCACCCTGCCTGCTTTGCCCCTCCCTCCATGGGGTCCAGTGGGCCGAGCTTAGGATCGGTCCCTTGCTACAGCTACTACCCATTCCTGGTGTCTGGCTGGCTCCGGGACCTGACAGAGGGCTGGAGTCACTGGCCCAGCTTCTCCATAGAGTCAAATGCCCCAAGGGTTAGAAAGTGACATGACCCATCCTTTAAGGGGCTCTGGCAGGCCTCTGCCTCAGCAATTTCCAGAGTAAATTTGCCGTTTGTTTGAGTCAGGAAATAACAGGCTACAGACTCCCCAGGGGGGCCAGGAATCCAGCCACTGGCTCCTCCTGTCCATTCTTGCTTTGGCAGGATTCAACCAGATGTATAGGACAGCGCCAGGGTGGAATTTACAGGGGCCTGACTTGGGCTGCCCCACAGACACTGAGATCCACTGCATTCACCCTGCATCAGAGCCAGGCATGGGAAATGCATCTCCTGGGATTTCCAGGGAAGATGTTTCCTAAGGACCTCGACCTTTCATTGAGGCTCCTCACCCTACCCACCCTTGGGCTTCTCCACCCATTCACAGCGTTTCCTACCCCGCCCAGGGTACGGAATGACAAGAAATGTCAGATTTGAAGATCTTTCCCAAACCGGCAACCTAAGTGGTTCCCAGGGTAGAAATCACCTGAGCTTCATGGTTCGTTTCTTCTTGGGAGTGACTCAGCAAGAAGCTGGGAGGTGGAGTCACACATCTAGTCCTGCACCTTGAAGCCAGTGTGGCCTTATACTGCGGGCTGGTTGGAGGAACAAGCACTAAAAAGACGATTGTTGTCATTCTGGGTCAAAGACATGCAAGACAACAAACGTCATCTACGACATTTTCCACAGAGCAGATAAGGACTTTAAAAGGTTTGGCAACAGGAATATCAGAAGAAGGCATCAGATCTCATTACAGATGGTTGTGAGCCACCATACGGTTGCTGGGATTTGAACTCAGGACCTCTGGAAGAGCAGTCAGTGCTCTTAACCACTGAGCCATCTCCCCAGCCTGCATTAGTTTCTCAAGAGTCAGTATTTTGGCCACAGAGAAGACATTGTTATAACCTTAAAATGTTGAAATTGGTAACCTCTGTAAGCTGTGACCTGCAAGTTTCTCACCTGAGTTGGTCTCAGCCACAGCTGTAGAGAAGCAGACGAAATGTTGAAGAACTAGTCTGACAAGCTGGGGAGAAGAGATGGTCCTCTAGGCAACACGTTTGCAGTACAATTGTGTAGCCCCGAGTTCGGACCCTCAGAACTCCGCTCCTACCAGAGTGACTTTGGGCAAATTTGCATAGCGAGCTGTGCTAGAGCCTGAACGTAATGGCCTCACAACGTCACACACTGAAACCTAACCCCTGACGAGATAGTATTAAGAGGCAGAGTATTTGAGAGGCAACAGTGCCCTTGTAAAAAGAGCCCTGAGGGCTGAGGGTGTAGCTTAGTTCGTCCTGTGCTTGCCTGGTCTGTGCAAAGCTCTGGGTTCGATTCCCAGTCCTGGAAAAGCCAGGTATGATGATGAATACCTGAGAGCCCCACGCTCTGGAGGCAGAGGCAAGAAGATCAGAAGTTCAAGGTCTTCCTCCACTTCAGGTTGCGTGCAACGCCCTGTCTCAAAAACAAACAAACAACAACAACAACAAAAAAAAAAAAACCAGAGAGGTGGCTCAGTGGGTAAAGACTTGCCTCATAGGCCTGGTGACCCAAGTTCAAGCCTCAGAATCCATGTAAAGAAGAAAACCAACTCTTCAGAGTGTCCCCTGACCACCTCCACACATGTAGCATGGAACACACAGACACAGACCACAAGGCACTAATAGTAATACCTGCAGTAATAATAATAGCTTTTTTTCTTTTTAAGAAAAAAGAGGTAGGCTGAAAAGATGGCTCATCAGCTAAATATGCCTACTGCTCTTGTAGAGAATCCGGTTCTGCTCCCAGAACCCACAGGGGTCTGACACTCTCTTCTGGTCTCTCTGGCACTTGCATATACATTCACGAAGGCACAGCTGCATACTCATAAATAAATGATTTTTAAAACGTTTTTAAAGACCAAAAGAGGCCTGAGGAATACCTGTCCCCCAGTTTCCATATGGAGATGTGAGAAGGTACCATCTATGAAATGGAAAGTTCTCCTAAGCTACTGAATCAGCGGGCACCTTGATCTGGGACTTCGGCCCCCAGAAGCGGCCCCTTTACCTTCACGTTGTTTATAA
Organism: Micromys minutus; assembly: GCF_963924665.1. Classification (NCBI taxonomy): domain Eukaryota; kingdom Metazoa; phylum Chordata; class Mammalia; order Rodentia; family Muridae; genus Micromys; species Micromys minutus. The sequence continues at coordinate 60,296,074 of NC_137979.1, forward strand.
ATCCTCTGAGCCAAGACGTTTCGTCCTGGTATCCTGAATGGGCAAACCCAGGCTTTCCACAGCTCTGTCTGTAAGACAGACATAATAATGGCATCTGCCTCAGAGGGTGGTGTGGGACAGCAGGACCTAAAGAAGCAGCAGCCCAGAGGTGCTCACCACCCAGGCTTCCTGCTAGGCTGCGGGCTGGAGCTGTTGTGGAATGAGAGGGAAAATTCTGTGCACTCACTGGAGCATGGTTTTTGCGTTGTCAGCTTGCGTGGACGCCCACAGATGCCCTTTTCTCCTGTTCCTGCTTTTGCTGTCTCTTCTAACCCTGAGCTGGGCCTAAGCAGTCTGAAGGCTAGACTCTCTGACATTCAAGTTCATGTTTGTGTTGCTCTGATTCTCCACCTCTCATATCACGTGCGTGTGCATGTGTATGTATGTGAGCATGTGTGTGTGCATGTATATATGTGTGTGTGTGTGCATGTGTGTGTGCATGTATATGTGTGTGTGCATGTGTATATGTGTGTGCATGTGTATATGTGTGTGCATGTATATATGTGTGTGCATGTGTGTGTGTATGTATGTGTGCATGCGTTTGTATGTGATGTGTGGTGGGTATGTGTACAGCTCTGAACACACATGTGCAACATGCTATGGAAGCCTATGGTTGACGATGGGAATCATCCTTAAACAGGCTTCCTCCGTATTTGATGAAGGCAGGGTCTCTCAGTCAAACCCAGGGCTACGTGCCCAATCTCACTCCGGGGATCTCCATCTCCACCTTCCAAAACCGGAGTCACAGGCCTGCTGCTCGGCTTACCAGGCATGCACAGGGGTTCTGGGGACCCAAAGCCCTTGGGTCCTTGTGCTTGCTCATTTTAAAGCACTTTAAGTGCTGACACTTTGCCTCTGCCGTAATTTTTTTAAAGATTTATTTATTTTATGTATGTGAGTACACTGTAGCTGTCCTCAGACACACCAGAAGAGGGCATCAGATCTCATTACAGATGGTTGTTAGCCACCATGTGGTTGCTGGGAATTGAACTCAGGACCTCTGGAAGAGCAGTCAGTCTCCCCAAGCCAAAAATAAATAAATAAATACTTATTTATTTATTTTTACATAGGGTCTTATGTAACCAGGGCCTTGAACTCCAGACAGTCCTGCAGCTACCTCCTGAGTGCTGGGATCCAAGGTATTCGCCACCACTCTGGGCTTGAGACCTTCCTTGCACAGGAACCCCAGTCAGCCCTGGAGTGAGTAGGGAAGGAAAGAGGAATGTCATAGTCTAGTTCTGCCCTTTCTCACCCTCTCAGCAGCTTAAAGATCCAAACATTTGTTTTGCCTGAAAGTTATACTCAAATAGATATGTAATGGAGAGAAACGGGCTCAAAAGAGACAGGGACTTTCTTCTACTCCAGTAGCCAGGGTTGAACACTGAGCCCCAGGCTGCATCTCACTTTAAAGGGGGGTGACGGTGGTGGTGGAGGCTGGAAAGATGGTTCAGTGGTTAGAGGGCTGGCTGTTCTTGCAGAAGTCTGCTGTTCTGTCCCCAGAATCACGACCATCTGTAACTTTAGTTCCAGTAGACCCAGCGCCATCTTCTGGCCGTTGTGAGCACTGCATACATGTGGTACACATAAAAAACACCTACATACATAACATAAAAATAAATGTTTTTAAAGGAAAAACTTGGGTGGCAACTTTCTGGGCACCTAAACAAACAGACATCTGTGATGACCAAGGGAAGAAAATAATTTTTATTTTTAAAAAATATTTTTAGGGGACTGGAGAGATGGCTCAGCGGTTAAGACTGTTCTTCCAGAGGTTCTGAGTTCAATTCCCAGCAACCACATGGTGGCTCACAGCCATCTGTGATGAGATCTGATGCCCTCTTCTGGTGTGTCTGAGGAAAGCAACAGTATATATAATAAATAAATAAATCTTAAAAAAATCTTTTTATAAGCCAGGTATGATGGCACACATCTTTAGTTCCAGCATCCATGAGGCAGAGACAAGGGGATATCTGTGAGTTTGAGGCTAGCCTGGTCTACATAGTGAGTTCTAGGATACTCAGGGCTACACAGTGAGACTCTGTCTCAAAAAACAAATGTGTATTTTTAAATCATAGATTAGATTTATTTACGTTACTTTACATGTTTAAGTGTTTTGTCCACATGGATGTGTGTGTACCATTTGCATACATGGCCTCAGAGGTCAGAAAAGGGTATTGAGCTACCATGTAGGTGCTGGGAACAGAATTTAGATCCTTTGCAAGATCAACAAAGATCTTTTTTTAAATTTATTTATTATATATATATGTGAGTACACTGTAGTTGTCTTCAGACACACCAGAAGAGAGCATCCTGTTACAGAAGGTTGTGAGCCACCATGTGGTTGCTGGGAATTGAACTCAGGACCTTTGGAAGAATAGTCAGTGCTCTTAACCGCTGAGCCATTCTTTTCAGCCCTCAACAAAGATCCTTAACTGCTGGGCTATCTCTCCAGTCTAAGAACTTAAAATTCCATGACGGCCAATCTTGGGGTCAGTAGCAGCAGGCAAGGCTTGGGGTGACTTGCTCCTGGTGGCTTACTCTTGGGTCTGGACAAAAAACCTGATTTTTTTGGCCCCCCTTTTGCTGATGTTGAGGGTTTTTTTTTTTTTTTTTTTTTTTTTTTTTTTTTTTTTTTTTTTTTTGTCTGTTTGGTTGGTTTTGGTTTATTTTTGTTTATAGACAGGATCTCAAACTTGTTATATATACTGTGCTCCTTCTACGTCCACTTCTGGAGTGCTTAGGTGAGTGTTTATGCAATCCTGGGGAGTTGATCTCAGGGCTTCATGCTTGCTAGGCCTATAGAGCTGCAGCCTTGACCTCTTCTGCTTACGTGTAAACCAGCTGCTCTGTGTTCTGACCTGCTCCGTTGAATTAGTTATTGCAAGATTCAAATGACAAAGCACAGGGAATTTCTGAAAAGAGACTGCCCCAACTAGTGGGCTCCTCAACCTTCTAAAAGCTTTGACCCTTTAATACAAGTTCCTCGTGTTATGATGGCTCCCAACCATGACATTATTTCATTGCTACTTCATATCTGTTATAAGTTGTAATTTTTTTCCCCTTCAAGGTAGTGTTTATCTGTGTGGCAGTCCTGACTGCCCTGCGACTCACTTAATAGGCCAGGCTGGCCTTGAAGGCACAGAGATCTGCCTGTCTCTGCCTCCTGAGTGTTGGGGTTAAAAGTGTGTGCCACCAAGCCTGGCTGTAAGTCTTAAGGTAAATATTTAATATGCAGGGTATCTGACATGCAAATCCCCAAAGGGGTCGAGACCCACAGGTTGAGAACTGCTGGCCCAAACTGAATGGGGAGTTCCAATAGGGAACAGCTGCTTTTACCGATGATTCTTTCAAACTTTAAAACAGGTGTGAGTTCCGTTTATGATTTAAAAGCAGTGTAGGGCCAGGGATGTATCTTTCATGCCATGCAGACAGGAGGCCCTGGGATCCATTCCCAAGTCCGAAAGCGAAACACCGGACACCAATTTGTAAGTATTCACAAGCTTCTAGCCCTCTAAAGCTGTTCCTTATTCTTCTAAGCCTGCTTGGCTCAGGATTTATCAAACTGATCTCATAGCAGATGCCCCATGGAAATCAGTGTCAGTGAACAGGAATAAGGACCTGGGTCGGGGAGGAGCATCAGGGCTCCATCCAGTGGGAGTTCTTGTTGGGGAGGGATAATGGCTCCTCTCTCCCTGCTCCTGGTCTCCCAGGTATGGGCATATGCTGTTTCCTGGCAAATTGGCCAGACCAGCCAGCAGGCCGTCCTTGTGGTGCCAGAGAGAGAGAGGGACTGGGCAGAACGGAGTACTCAGCACAGAATGCATTTAAAAAATATATATTAATAATCAATGGCTAGGGCAGTAACTCACGACAGTAGGGGGCTGGGCGCCATGGCACCCTCCCCAAGAGCCAGCTGCAACCGGGGTTCTGGGGACGTTGATGGCTCAGCAGGAGCTGTGGCCAGCCCGAGCCAGCAGCTTTCTGAACCCAAAGGCACAGCCAGAGCTGGCACACTTCACTGGGCAGGGAGGAGTGGGGCCTCGTGCCTAAGCACTTGTTTATTTGGTGATTGAAGCCAGAAGCAGGTAAACTGGATGCTCAGATTATCCTGCAAAGAGCAGGCCCTCCCCTTCCTCAGAACCCTGCCAGCTCTGGAAAGCGGCAGGAGTCACAACCCACAGAGAACCAGGACACCCCGGAAGCAAGAAAGGGGACCAAGTAAAGAGATCGCTATCGCCTCCTAAGCAGGCGATCCTGGCCAGCCGTCATCGGCCAATAACAGGAGAGCGGAGCACGGCCTCCTCCGTAGACCTTCCACTTCCTGGAGTGGGAAGAGAGGACTGGAATGGGGGAGGGGAGTGCCAGACAGCCACTTCAACCGGGTCACTCTAACACGGAGGAGATCGGGTTACAACCCGACCCAGTCTCAGGCAGGGGAATTCAGCTTCTGCGGGGAGGCTCTGCGGCTCTGTTTGGGACAGCGGTGGGAGGTGGGGAATTCCTGTGTGATGGCTGTGAACAAGTCTCCTCCTGTCTTCATGGGCTTTGGGATTGGGGACAAACAGTTGTTTTGGGCTACGTTGCTGCCCAGAGGACAGGGGGCACCTTGGCTGCCCCTGTAACCCAGTGGCAGGCTCAGGGCAGGGGTGAAGTCAGGGACACCTTGGCCCTCAGCTAGGCTCTAGTCCTGAATAAATCCTGACACCAAACCATCCCTTCCGGCAGGCTGATTGTAAACAGGAATCTCTCACACTCTTCTTTCTGCCTAACAGAAGTTCATGCTAGAGCCACGTGATGCGGAGGGCATCCTGAAAGAAAACCTGGCTGATGCCCTTATTCGGGAGGGATAGCAAGGGTAGTTAACCCCACAGTCACGTGGTCCCCAGCGCTGCTGTGTAACGTAGGGGGGAAAGCAGAGGGAGTCAACAGTCAATAAACCCACAGGGCTGTGTTCGAAGAAACCTTTGTACGAGCAAATGGCCGGGGCTGAAGAGTTGGCTCAGTGGCTCAGAACACCTACCCACTGATCTTCCAGAAAACCTGGATTCAGTTCCCAGCACCCACGTGGCGGCTCACAACCATCTGTAACCCCAGTTCCAGGGGACCCAACACAGACGTATGTACAGACAAGATACTAATGCACATTAAATAAATCTTAACAAAAAATACCCATCCCTATGACCAACAGAATCACAAAAACCAGGGACAGGATTTGCACTGGACTCTGGGAACCCAGAAGTTGAAAATATATTATCTTGAGAGCACATGCTACCGTACCTGATAGACATGAACGCAGGGCTAACCTGTGGTTGTGACTAGTAGCTTGTACAGTGGGCATGTCCCACATACTGGGAAGGGCCTTTTTTGTCTTTTTTTGGGGGGGGCGGTGCTGGGAATCTTGAATCCAGGGCCTCACACATGCTAGACAAGTGTTTTTTGTTTGTTTTTAAAAATTTATTTATTTTCTGTATGTGAGTACACTGTTGCTGTCTTCAGACACACCAGAAGAGGGCATCAGATCCCATTACAGATGGTTGTGAGCCACCATGTGGTTGCTGGGAATGGAACTCAGGACCTCTGGAAGAGCAGTCAGTGCTCTTAACCACTGAGCCATCTCTCCATGACCTCTACATTTGTTTTTAATTGAATTAATGCCTGACTATGTAGTTCAGCCTGGACTCAACTTTATAACGATATGCCTGAAAGGCATGGAATTAATTAAAGGCATGCTGCATTGTGTTTGAGACAGGGCTTCACTATGTAGCCCTGGCTGGGCTAGAAGTCACCATGTAGACCAGGCTGACTCTAAACTCACAGAGATCTGCCTGCCTCTGCCTTCTGGAATTAAGGCATTAGTACCTAGCAATAAATATTATTTATAAATATTTCTATTTGCTTACTTCTTTACTTTGTGTGTATGTGAGTGTGTGTGTGTGTGAGTGCGTGCGTGTGTGTGTGTGTGTGTGTGTGTGTGTGTGTGTGTGTGTGTGTGAAACATGATTCCATGCAGTGCCATTGAGGGTGTGCGGACGTCAGAGAACAGCTTGCAGCACTTGGTTCTCTTCTTTTGTCTTGTGGATCCTGGGGATGGAACTCAGATCTTCAGGCCTGGCAGCAAGTTTCTTTCCCCAGTGAACCATGTCACTATCCCCGGCATTTCATTTAATAAGTGTGATGGTGCTATGAGGCGGCGGTCTTGGTTCTCACTTACAGAGGAGGAACTTCAGACTTAGGGAAGCGGTAAATTGTTCAAAAGCACACTGAGTCAGTCAAAGGGGAACCTCCAATGCTGATACAGAAGAATAGGGCAGTGAGGAACCCGGGGCTCTGCTGCAGACAAGAGGCAAGCTGGTAGCATGCAGGGGCTGAGAGCTCAGCTGTATTTAAACCCCACTGTGTGCTCAGCTCCGGGAAGGGGGTCCTGTTAGTCTCTCATGGTTGGAAGACCTTTGTGCATTAGTGGGATGAACGCCCAGAGGCTGTGTCCGTATGAAGTGTTGCTCCGCTCCGTGGTCCTCGCTGCGTTTGAGTGACTGCCGCAGTCCCGTGCCACCACACCCTTACCGAGACCTGGACCTTGATACATGTAGCTAAGAACAGAGGTAAGATTTCGATAGACACCTGAATGTGGCGGCACACACCTGTAATCCCGGCACCTGGGAGCTGAGGCCAGATGGGTCATGAGTTCGAGGCTAGTGTGCACCTCACAGGAAAGCCTTACCTGGATAAAGGAGTGGTTAGCCACAGAGCTTAGACCTATGCAGCTTGTTAGTTAAAAAAAATAAAGAGAGTGGGGGGTGGGGTGGCCCATGGAGGTGTGGTGAGGCATGGGGGTAAGCGGGATGCCTCTGGGGGACCCCTGTTGGGAATTCCTTCCCCCTGAGGGACCAGCCACACAATGGTATAGTACAGAATAGAGTTTATTCAGGGCATGGGGAGGGGAATTAAGAGGGAGTAGGGGCAGAGAGAGAAGTAGAGCACGTACGGTATACGTCTACACACAGGTAAACACACACATATAATCAAGATAAGTAAATCTTAAAGAAAGGAAAGTAGGAAGGAAGGAAGAAAGGAAGGAAGAAACAAACAAAAAGGCAGGGAGTGGTGGACAGAAGTTCAATACGTTTTTTGGCTGCATGTCAAGTTCAAGGCCAGCCTGGGCTACATGAGATCCCATGTGCTGCTGGACATAGAGCCCTGAGAGTGCGGAGCAGGCCGAGAGCGGACTGCGCATGCTCTCCCAAGGCCAAGAGGGGCTCTCCTGGATCGAATTTCATCACCAAAGCAGGTACAGGGACAGGGAAGTTGCTGAGCCGCTGTTTGCAGGCCCGGTTAGGAAATGGCCCAGTGAGCAAGACAACTGTTTTGAAATGCAATCTGGTATTAGGTCGAAAGGGTTGTTGGGAGTAAATCTCTCCTGCTCAACCGCTCTGCGCTGGCTGCTCTAGGGTAAGCATAAAAGTGACCTTCAACAAGCCTCGGGCCGGGAGCCTCAGGCCTGCGTGGAAGAACTGACCACACTTGGTTCTCTTGTACATCTGAGGCTCCCGCCTGCCACCTAAGAGCCGGAAACAGTAAATGGCTGAGTGACTGACTGAGGCCAAGGTGGTAGGGAAAGGGGCAGAGGCAGGAAAGCTCAATGGGCGAGTAGTGTTTGCCTCCAGGATCCCTAATAAAAACTGAATGCAAAGAGCCTCTGGGTGTGCTTCAAGCTTTTCCGGTGACTCCTCCCAGCCAGGTATGGCTGGGAAAACGCGAAGAAAGGTTACTGGGTATGGCTGTCCCTGAATTGTCATTAGGGATCGAAACCAGTGGTTCTCAACCTTCCTGATGCTACGACGCCGTCCACGTGTTGCGGCGGCCCCCCGACCATAAAGTTGTTTTCATTGCTTCTCCCCAGCTGTAATTTTGCTACTGTTATGAATCGTAATGAAAATATGTTTTCCGATGGTCTTCTGGGACCCTGTGAAAGGTTCTTAGATCCCACCCAAGAAAGGGGTTGCAACCCACGGTTTACATCAGCTCTGGGGAACAAATTTAGGTTGTGAGGCTTTCAAAGCAATGGCCTAACCCAGTGGTCCACGTCCCAATCCTGACAACAGCTTTTGATAACTAGAAAAAGGCTTTTGTGAAGATTTGCACTGGTTCCCAACCCCCCACTCCTGCTTCCTGCCCTGCTCGTGAGTACGTGATGTGATGTCAGATGTCAGAAGGAAAAATAAAATGATAGGTGGATTCGTGTCTCTCCTCAGTGCCAGAATTTACTAAATATGAAACTATGTCACTTCCATTGGCTTCTATTTGTTTTTTTTTTTTTTAAGATTTATTTATTACATGTAAGTACACTTGTAGCTATCTTCTGACACACCAGGGTATTAGATTTCATTACAGATGGTTGTGAGCCACCATGTGGTTGCTGGGAATTGAACTCAGGACCTCTGGAAGAGCAGTCAGTGCTCTTAACCACTGAGCCATCTCACCAGCCCCTGGCTTCTATTTGTTAAGGAGCCCCAGTTTGCCTAGATAGCTGGTCGTTGGCAAACAATAGTTCTTTTATTCCAGTCTTAATTATTAATATTTATATTAATTCTCAGATCACAGATTACATCTGCACAGTAATGATATTCATATATGTGTGTGTGTAAATTATATATATAAAGTGCATGCGTGCACAGGTGTGCGTGTGAGTATGGAAAGGCAGCTGCAGTGAGAGGCAGAGAGCTGCTACGTATAGAGGCGCCTGTGTAGATGGGAGATAAGAAACTCAGCGGAGATTCTAGGTCATGGGTTAAGGCAGCCCTGGAGGTTGATCTGAGCCACAGAGGCAAAGTGCAGAACTCTGTTCCGGTAGATGGATAGACAGGCAGATGGACAGCGGCTTGATTAGGTCACATGTGTGGTAGGGACTGAACCGAACTAAAGCCCAGGGACAGGTGTGTCTCTACCTGTTGATTCCTTCATGAATATCCCATGTTCAGGGGACCTGCCGGTGGGAGCCATTAGACTTGAAGCTTCTGATGTCTTCCTCCTTAGGGCGCCCATCGAGAGTGCTGTGTCCTTCCTGGGTCGGGAGTGTTTGGTAAGTTCTTAGCCTGGCTATTCTGATTTTTTTTTAATTCCATTTTTGTTTTATTTATTTACTTATGTGGGCTCTCTCTCTCTCTCTCTCTCTCTCTCTCTCTCTCTCTCTCTCTCTCTCTCTGTGTGTGTGTGTGTGTGTGTGTGTGACTGAATGCCAAGTGTGTGGCTGCCCACAGAGGCCAGAAGAAAACATCAGAGCTGGAGTCTCAGAAGGTTGTGAACCATCATGTGGAGGCTGAGAACTGAACCTAGGTCCTCTGGAAGAGCAGCCAGTGCTCTTAACCTCAGAGACATCTCTCCAATCCTCCCATTTAAAAGATATTTATTTCTTTGTGTGTGTGAGAGAGAGAGAAAGAGAGAGGGGATGCCAGTGGAGACCTTAGGAGGAAGGCTTTAGATCCCCTGGAGCTGGAGTTACAGATGGTTGTGAGCCACCCAACATGGGTGCTGGAAACAGAACTCAGGTCCTCTGGAAGAGTGATATGTGCTCTTAACCACTAAGCCATTTTCCTGGCCCTTAATTGTTTAAAAAATAATTAATGAGGGGCTGGAGAGATGGCTCAGTGGTTAAGAGCACTGACTGCTCTTCCAGAGGTCCTGAGTTCAAATCTCAGCAACCACATGGTGGCTCACACCCAACTGTAATGGAATTCGATGCCCTCTTCTGGTGTGTCTGAAGACAGATACAGTGTGCATATATATATATATATATATATATATATATATATATATATATATATATATAATAAATCCTTTAAAAAAATAATTAATGAAAAATTTGGGACATGGTTTCACTATGTATTCCTGGCTGTCCAAGAACTCTTTGTGTAGACCAGGCTGGCCTTGAACTTACAGAGATCTGCCTTCCTCAGCCTCCCAAGAGCTGGGATTAAAGTCTTGCACAACTATGCCCAAGCTGTATGTAAGAGCAGCTTGGTTCAACACGGGGGCCCTATAGATTGGCTGTCAAGGGGCATGTCAGCCTGCTTCCTCAACATTTCACCTGTGTTCCCCCAAGAGCTTCATGCCTAAAGAAGATGACCTCCCTCAACAGAGGAGGACCAGCTTGGGGTCACGCTTACACAAGCAGCTGCATCCTTCTGCTAGGACATCTAAACAAACTCTGAATAAGTCCCTGTGCCCATGTGTTCCCAATCTCCTCTGACAAGTCGGTGGAGAGAACCTTTTTCAGTCTGTGTCTCACAGATGGTGGCATCTGTGCTCAAATATGTGACATCAACCCGGCTTCTACATCTACCCACATGATGCTCTGGAAGATGAACTGGCCTAGGGCAAAGCACAATATGAAGTCACCTAGCGAGCAGGGCACAGCTTGATCTCAGCTCCCTTCTCGGGCCTTCCTATTGCAAACCGCCAAGGCTTCTCGATTCTGAACTCTTCCCAGCCAATTTTGGTTTCTTTAAAGACACAGAAACATTTTAAGAATGTGTTTTCATTTGAATCCCAGGTGTGGGGATGTGGGGCTGCGCCAGACTGATGGCAGCAGCTGACTATGATTTGCCTGGTGCTCTAGCAGGGGCGTGGTTTTGCCAGTTGTAGATGGCTTCTGCGAGTGATGCTTGGAATTCTGGAAACTCTTCAGAGGGTACAGAAATACTAGAACCCTGAGAGAAGGGACCGAGGAAAGGGGCTGGTTGGCCGGCTGGCGGCCGGGTGCTGTTGGTTGTAGTTTGTCAAGCAGTTGTGTGTAGAGACGAAGTGAAGAAATTAGATTTTCTGATGGGTAAGATCAAACTCGCCCCACCCCAAGGAACGCAATGCTCCTAATCAGCAGGAAGTATTCTAACGATATCGTCATCCCCTCCCCTTCTACACTTATTCTGCCCCCCCACCTAGTTGAAAGGGTAGAGGAAGAGGGGTGGAGAAAGGTAGAAGGAAAAAGAACCCACAAAGGAGCCAAAAGTCAGGCTGCAGGTGAGTCTCTTATTTCCTCTGGGGATTTCTTTTCCCCATCAAAACCTTTTCCAAGACGACTCCTGTTGAATGAGTTCTCTTTCCTCCACACACAGTTCCATCACAGCCCGTGGCTTTGTTCATCTTGTCAGCGCTCTCTGGAACCACTGTGTCTTAGTTTCTTTTTTCATACTGTGATAAAATACCACCCCACCATGGAAGCAACCAGGAAAGAGTTTAATTTGGAGCTGAGGGAGGGTTGGATTCTGTTGCAGTAAATATTAAAGAATAAAAAACAGTTTATCTCTTTACCGGCCCTGAGCTCTCACTCCTCAGGCCCTACCCTGATACGGAGCTCCACTTACCTCTGGAGCCCAGTCTGAGCTGCCACCACAGCCCAACTTGTCCATGCAACTCCCTTCCCTTGGCAGTTTACTACTGCCCGTTCTCTGCCTCTGTTCTGGGGTGTTTCTGTACCCCCAAATCCCACACAAACACAACTCTACAGCCTGATAGCTTTTCATACAGGTTTATGTGTTCAACCCTCAATCCACAAACCCTCTACACAACAAGATTACATCAAATAGACAAAGATACAAACTGCCCTTCATATAAGATGCTAGACCTGTAAAATCCTTAATGTTCATAGCTATTTAATGCCAATAAATTCCACCTGGGTCCAGCTGGTCCTTGGGAACCTCCACGTTCCACGACCTTCCTCCATCCTCTGACCTCCTCAGACCTCTCTGCCCTCTCTGCCCACTTCGCCCCGCCCATTCACTGGTTTTCTTTTATTTTACTAATTAAAATGGGAGGGTTCAGTTGGAGTCATGTGACTAGGCAGCCTTTCTTGGGGAAGTGGGATTAACATTAAAATACAAACAGCTTCAGGACAATCTACAGGATTCTATGATAGAAGAACAGACATGGAAGGAGAAACAACTGAGAGCTTACATTGAATTCTCAAAGGAGAGAAAGAGACTCTTGAAATGTCAAAGCCTTCCCCCAGTGTCACACCTCCTCTAGCGAGGTCACACTTCCAAGTCCTTCCCTAACAGTTCCACCAAGGTGGAACAAACTATTCACACAACTAAAGGAGCCACACTCATTAGCCCCCCCCCCCCACACACACACAGCATTAGTATCCAAAATGGACTTGTATCTAAGGGGCTGAAACCTTAAGAGATCTCAGTTACATGTGCCCTCAAGAAATGAGAGGTTCTGATTGGATGGGTTAAGGTGGGTTCAGAAATCTACAGTCTTGGGTTGGAGAGATAGTCCAGTGAATTGGTGCTTGCTACCATGTCTGAAATGTTAAGTTGGATCCCCAGAAACCACATGGCAGAAAGAACAACTCTTGTAAGTGTATGACCTCTACACTGACAGAAAAGTAAACACATATTAAGAAAAACATAAGTGGAGTGGTGGCCGCACGCACCTTTAATCCTAGATCTTGGGAGACAGAGGCAGGAGGATCTCTGAGTTTGAGGATAGCCTGGTCTACAGAGAAAGTCCCAGGACAGCCAGGGTTATACTGATAAATCCTGACTCAAAACAAAACAAAACAAAACAAAAACAAACAAACAACAAAAAACAAACCCACAACAACAACAAAAAAACAAAAAACAACCAAACCCCAGACATCTACAGTCACACACACACATATATATACAAACAGACACACATACACATATATAATATGCATGTATATGTGTGAAAGAAAAAATATAATATTGTGTGTGGATGTGTGTGTGAAGACAGAGTCTCTCTGTGTAGCCCTGACTGCCCTAGCTCTGTAGACCAGGCTAGCCTCAAGCTCAGATGTTCCTGCCTCTGCCTCCTAAGAGCTAGGATTAAAGGCATGTGCCACCACTGGTCAGTTTAAGATATATTTTAAAAATTATTCTTAATGATGTTTGTGTCTGTGTGTGCTATGTACACACGAGTGCCTATCAAGGTTAGATGTGTTGGATCCCCTGGCGAGTTAGACAGTTGTAGCTGTTCAAGGTGAGAACTGGGAACCAATCTGTGTCCTTTGCAAGAGCAGTTTGTGAGCCATCTCTCCATTCCCCAAAGTCTATAGTCTTAATCAGCTCCTAGGTGACAGAGGTGTGCCTTATATTCCAAGGAACAATGTCTCTTTGTTGTTTTGAGACAAGGACTCATTATATTGTCCTGGCTGTCTTGGAATTAACTTTGTAGACAAGGCTAGTCTTGAACCCTTGTACACACAGAGATCTACCTGCCTGTGCCTTTGGAGTGCTGGGACTAAAGTCATGTGCCACCACAGTCAGCCAAGGAAGGATGTTGTCTTAATTAGGGTTTTATTACTGTGAACAGACACTGTGACCAAGGCAACATTTAATTGGGGCTGGCTTACAGGTTCAGAGGTTCAGTCCACTACCATCAAGGTAGGAGCATGGCAGCATCCAGGTAGGCATGGTGCAGGCAGAGCTGAGAGTTCTCCATCTTCATCTGAAGGCTGCTAGGAGAAGACTAGCTCCTATGTGGGTCTCATTGCCCACGCCCACTAAGACACGCTTTCTTCAACAAGGCCATGCCTCCTAATATTGCTACTCTCTGGGCCCAGCTTATACAAACCACTGCCGATGTTTTCAACTGGGATTATGTCAGATGGCATTGGAGAGAACCCAGGGAAAGGTGAGAAGCAGGAGCCCAAGCACACCAACTTTCTGTTCTTAAGAAAAGTTTTAAAATGATGTTGACGTATCAATTGCATGCATGCTTGTGCTAGGTGGAGCTCAGAGGACAACTTTTAGGAGTTGATCTAGGCCCTGGGCCTTGGCAGGCAGCCAAACACTTTTCTGTACCTACTGAGCCATCTCAGGGACCCAACTTCCTCATCTTTAATCAACAGAAAGATGAAAGAAAAGACCTCCATCTGGGAAGGAACAGACAAAAGTGGGATTGGTGCCTGGGCTTGGTTGAGAGCTCACCCGGGGTGCACTCTGATGGAAGAAAAGCTCACAGAGCTGGCAGAGAAACCCAAAGACCACACAACTTGCTCATCTGTAAAATGGGTGACAGCCCCTGCCTCTGGGGAGCACTGTGGAGGTGTGAGAGCCACCGACCTGGGGAACCACTGCCTTTGGGAGTTCTGAGACCCCCCAAGTCTTCTCCTCATCTGCAATGCCATGGGAAAGCTGCTTCATAATAGGAAGGAGCTGGGTCCCTCCAAGTGCGGCTTTGGAACAGATCTCGCTGCTTGACTGACTTCTCCCAGTTGGGAACCCCTGCTCCATTCCCCTTTCTATTCAAGATGGAGACACCATCTTGCTTCCTGTGTTTTTTTTTTTTTTTTTTTTTTTTTTTTTTTTTTTTTTTTTGCCTGTCTTTCTTTCCTTTGCTTCCAGATCTTACTACCTGTTCTTGAGTTTACTTCAAACAAACAAACAAATATTTATTTATGTTTTACTTTGTATGAGTGTTTGCCTGCCTGCGTGTGTGCACATCATGTGCATACCTGATGCTCACGGGAGCCAGATGAGATCATTGGAAGATCCTCTCAACTCAAGGCAACTGAGGGCTGTGAGCATCCGTGGGTGCTAAGAACCGAACCTTGGTCCTTTGTAAGAACAGCCAGTGTTCTTAACCACTGAGCCATCTCTCCAGCCCTGACTTTATTTATTTATTTATTTTTGTTTGTTTGAGACTGGGTCTCATTGAATAGTCCTGGCTGGTCTGGAACTCCTATGAGGACCCTGCTGGCCTTGAACTCACAGAGATCTGCCTGTCTTTACCTTTGAGGGCTGGGGATTAATGACATGTACCGCCATGCCCAGCCTCGACCGTACCATTTTTTTAAGGCCAGTGTGTACCTTTTGGGGTTACAGATATCAAGCAGGATCCCAGGGACTCGGTCGTCCGAAAGTGTCCCAGATGGTTTGTTTCAAAGCGCAAATGACGCAATCAGTTTTGAAGCTGTGTTCATGTACTAACTCCCCATACCCCCTCAAGAAAGAAAGAAAGAAAGAAAGAAAGAAAGAAAGAAAGAAAGAAAGAAAGAAAGAAAGAAAGAAAGAAAGATTTAAACAGCAAGGAGTTTGGAGGAAATTGGTCACTAGATTTAATCTGTAGGGACTGCCTCAGAAGGCCCATGAATGGGTTAATTTTGTTTAAAAAAAAAATAGGGCGATATGAGAGCTAAGTGTAAAACCGGGGAACTGGGGGTTGGGGGGGAGGGAAGGACCATGGGCCCTGTGAACTACAGCCATAAGGAAGGCTGACTGCGGCACACAAGCTGCCCGCTCCTGCCAGGTCCCGTTTTAGCAAGACCACAATTGCTTTTAGGACCGTCAGCCCTGCCATCAGTGGTTCTGAGCTTGTATAATGCCTGAACTCTGCCTTCTCATCAGCAGGGAGGAGATCCGCCTAGAAAACAAGGGAGCTGAAGTTTCACCGGCTACCCAGCTCCATCACACTCCCAGAATAGCGCACTGGTTCCCGGCAGCCAGAGCTACACCGCAACTGGGCTTCCGGTGAAAGAGACAGTCAAGCCCCAGCAGCAGAGAGAACAGCTGGCCCTAGACAAGGCCCCCGAAGCCAGCTGGCTGGCCCCTCCCTGCCTTGCACAGCCTTGTCCTGCCCTGCCCTGCTGGAAGTACCATCTTTGGTGAGTGCAGGCAAATGAAACCTTCCCTACAGTCTCCAGGCTGTCCCCCATCACCAGAAGTCTGGGCTGGTATTGGTGGCTTCAAATTCCAGATGGGGGAGTGGGCAGTGACTGGCACTTTTTAAAAGTTTTTGCTGAGCTGGTGGTGAGAAGCTAAGACAGGAGGATTGCCATGAATATGAGGCTCATCTGAACTATAGGGTGGAACCCTAGCCAACCAACACCAATAACAACAAAATAGGGGGCTGTAGGTGTGGCTCAGTCAGCAGAGTGCCAGCTCAGCCAGCATGGGGCCCTGGGTTCACCCCTAGCAGGACTAAACCAACTGTGGTGGAGCTCCCCTGTAATCTCAGATCATAGGTGGTGGAGGCAGGAGGATCAGAAACTCAAGGTCGGCTACACAGCCAATCCAAGGCCAGACTGGGTTACCTGAGACCTCTGTCTTAACCATCAACCAAACAAACAGTAAATAAATAAGGCTTTGCTTTGTTCAGCCTGGTGGTGGCGGCCCGCAGAGGCTGGTGAATAGCCAAATGACCAGAGGCTTTGCAGGGTTGAAGTGAACAAGGGCCACCAGCAGAAAATGAGAACAGGCTGTGTAGCTGGCTTCTGCAGGTGAACCGATAGCAGTTGGGTACACCCCATGGGCTTGCCAACAGGTGTTCTCTACAGCCCTGGTCGCCTCCTTAGTCCTGTGCAGATCTTTCATCTACTAAATTCCCTTTAAAAGTGTTAACTGAAGCCTCACAGTGGGAGCACAAAGATGAACCAGGCACACTACACGTATACATAAACAACACCACTTTAGGCAGAAGACGGTAAGGCTATGCAGGAGATAGGGTGCGGGGTACCGTACGGTAGAGCAGAATCCAAAGGCTAAAACAAACGGTTATAACTCATGGCTGGTTTTAGCCTCTATGAATCTGTTTTTATAACAATATAAAACAGACAACATCTATCTCGTAGACATGCTTTCTATCTTTAGTAACGCCTGGCTCATGAAATCTACTCCTCATCTGGACTGTAAACCTCATCCGTGACAAAGACAGAGACCGTTTAATACTGTAGAGAGGTACACTCACAGGTATATTATCAACTGGGCTTCCTCTCCAAGCTCATCAGTCCGAGAGCCAGAGTCCTGGTTACTGGGTTCTTGTAGACTGTAATCTCCCCACCCCCAACATCATCCCTTTACAGAAGGCTGACAGCCTCCTACAGCCCTTGACTGTAGACAGTCAATCAATCTAATCAATCCACCCGTAGTTAATGCCTCCGCTTAGATGTGTACCATTCTCTGCCAGGGGCTGCTGGGAAGAAGAGCTTTGGAATCTAGAATCCGTTCCCAGCAGAGACTATGAGAGAATGGGGAGGTAAGCTATCTATCCACGAGGTATTGCTAACAATATAGTCAGGTGGAAGGAGAGATGAGGTTCAGATACTTAGGGAGGTCATCCCAAAAAGAACTTTACAGTAAAGTGGAAGTAGAGGTCACACCTGTAATCTCAGAAGTCAGGGGGGCAGAGAAAGGCAGGAGGGTCAGGAGTTCAAGGTCGTCTTTGGCTACTTACAGAATGCACAGCCAGACAGGCTCAGCGAAATCCACAACCAACCAATCGAAGAAACAAACTGTGAATGATGTAAGATTCCTTGATACAAGTGTCTTGCCTGGAGGACTCTGGCATTGCCAGCATTCCTTACAACAGAATCCCCAGGGCTTTGAGGTGAGGGGTGGGGTGGGATGGGAGATGGAGGGTGGGGGCATGTGGTGGTTGGGGGATGGTCCCTGACAGGCTGAGAGAATGGGGGCCCATGGGAGTGAGCCACCAGAAAGCCAGTGTGGGAGGCTGATTCAGGCCTCTCTGGCTGGAGTGGCAACTTCCTGTGGGGAAGAGGGAAGTTCTTCCTTGAGCACAGGCCAAAAGGGCTGAAAGTGCAGACACAGGAATTTGGATTTTGACTTAGTGGCCCTTGGAGCTGTTACCAGCTAGGATGGGAGTCAGTGACTATCCTTTACTAGATGGGGCTCTGTAGGATGATAGCGAGGTTGTGAGAGATGCCGTAGGTTTGGAGGGTTAGGGGTCACCAGAAAATATGCCCATGAAAGGTTCTCAGACTGAGGTGACAGTAAGGTGGGGGAAGTGGAATGCAGCATGGCCACCCGTTTCTGTCCAAGAGCTGGTTGAGTTGATTGTCTTGAATGTCTTGGATTTGAGGCCTGGTTTCAGGATGCGCCAGGTCTGTTGGTAAGGAATGGCCAGACCCATATGAACATCTCAGAAAAACCTGTTCTCTTTCCCTGGGGAGTTGATCACTGCTGTTAAGCCACTGAGCGATAGAGGGGCTGTTGGGAGGTTGTCACAGGACAAGGGAGGCACAGGTTTCGTAGAAGGGTTCATCGTCAGGTGACATTCCGACAGGCTCTACCCAAAGCCTGCTTCCGGGTACAATTCCTGAGAGATTAGCCATGGGCACCCAGCAGTGGGGAGTGAGTGGTTTTTAATTTCTTAGGATCCTGGCTTCTAGCTTTGTAAAGTGGCTGCCATGGAGGGAACACTCTCAAAATAACCCAGCTGTCTCAGTTCAGCAGGAAGCCCTGTGAGCTCAAGGGAAAAGGAGCCAGCCGATTACTGCACCCAGCCAGGGCAGCAACGATTAAGTCAGAAGCAAGGAGAGGTGAAATTCAGACTGTTTACCTGTACTGTGGGATTCCCAAGTAACTCCCAATTCCACCACACAGGAGTCCAGGCCCCAGTATCTCAGCAATATCATGTTTCTCCTTCTTCTCTTGCTGTCTGTCTGTCTGTCTGTCTGTCTGTCTGTCTCTCTCTCTCTCTCTCTCTCTCTCACTGGAATTACAGGAGGTGATACCATGCCTGACTTTGAAAGATTATTTTTAATCCACCAGGAGCCTTGATCTCTAAGTCGGGGCTGGCCTTACCCTGTCTCCCTTTGTGAGATCTTATGAGATTTCGCATGTTGCGATCCAGGATCCCTGTGCCTGGGATAAACTGCAGGTTTCTTCTTGGGAAGAGGTATGACCTTTGGTACACGGGCTGCCTATACCCAAAGTAGATTACCAGGTTCCTAGCCTGGGCTTCTAATATGGAGCCCTGCTCTCTATTATAGGGCAGGCTAACCTCTCCAGCAGGCATATTTCTCAGGAAGCTGTGACGTTGCTGTTGCTGGAGCAGGACAGGCATGGCACTACTTGTAAGGACACTGGTGCGAGGAGTAAGGTCTGCAGTGGTTTGCACAGAATGGGCCGTTCATAAGCATCTACTAAAAGCACCTACTGTGTGTCAGATGCTAGGGCCAGAAAAGTCCCTGCTCTTTAATAAAGGTACTGTCTAATCAGGAAGACGATTTAGAAGGTTAATTAAAATGCACTAGAATAAGTTATAAATAAATGAATGTATGGTGGGCTTTGTGCGAACAAGGCAACCCCGGAGGGTTCTCTCTTGAAAAAGAAATTTCTAAGATTTATTTATTTAATGTGTATAACCACTCCACCTCACCACACGCATGCATGGCCTCTGAGGAGGTCTGAAAGGCAGTTCTGGATGACTGTGAGCCACCATGTAGGTGCTGGAAACTGAACCTGGATCCTCTGAAAAAGCAACAAGTGCTCTTAAATGCTGAGCCATCTCTTGAGCCCTCTTAAGTCAGTCCTTTCTGAGCCAGGCACGGTGCTGCATGGCTTTAATCCCAGCACTTGGGAGGCAGAGGTAGGGGGAAATCTGAGTTCCAGGCCACCCTAAGACTGTCCTTTTTAGGGGAAATGAGGAAGGCTTCTGAGAGAGACATGGAAGCCGGGTGGAGTTTTGAGAATTTTTTGCTCAGATGGAGAGACTAGTGGAGAAGGAACAAGGCTTGTAGACGGAAAAACCAGCACAAACCAGAGCTCAGCAGGGCACAGCCGGCAAGCCTTCCCTAGTGATGCCGAAAAGGGAACTGAGAGGTTGCTGGAGAAGCAGCTTCATCTAGTGTGTGGTTCTATTACAATTACCTGCCTCGTGTGGGAAAGAAGAGTCTGGCCTCGGACCCGTCTGTAAATGCCAAGCTTGTGGGGGAAACATTCTAGACATGTTGTATTTGGGGGTGGGGAGGGAGATGTTATCACTCTCGTTTTTCAAAAGACGAAAGTGAGGAGGGTCAAAGGGATTAGATGACTTGGTCTGTCACACAGCTAACCAGTGGCACTTCTAAGACTCCATCCAGGATCTAGGGACCCTGGCACCTCAAAGACGGGCCAAGAGAATAAAGATGGTGTCAGCCTGCCTTTCAGCAGGGACTCAAGGATGCAGAGCAAATAGGCCAGATATTGGGCTCAATCAGGGTGAGAGGCATTAGGGATCGTGGATGTTCCTGTGGCTGGAGTCAAAGAGGGTCCACAGAACTTCCTCCCGGTCCCCAACTCTCTCTCCTAAGACCTAACCAGAGTGCAGCAGAGAGAAGCAGAGGTGGGAACCATCTGCCCTGACTTGCTTTGTCCTTTGAAGACAGATTTTGTTACAGAAGGGGACCTTAGTGAACAGGGAAGAGCAAAGAGTTCTCAGACTCTGTGGCTTCATTTCTATGGCCAGCTGCCTCACAAGGCTAGCTGAGGGCAGGGCTTAGCAGGGCTTAGCCCCTGTGGTGCAGTCCCTTTGAAGTGACTCCCAGTGGGTGACCATGCATCGGATAGATACCCCTATCTGGTAGGAAGCAAAGTTACAAGTGGTGGTTTTGTTTTGAGACAGTATCTTTTTTTAAAAGAAAGATTTATTTATTTATTTATTATATCTAAGTACACTGTCTCTGTCTTCAGACACACCAGAAGAGGGCATCAGATCCCATTACAGATGGTTGTGAGCCACCATGTGGTTGCTGGGATTTGAACTCAGGACCTCTGGAAGAGCACTCGGTGCTCTTAACCGCCGAGCCATCCCTCCAGTCCTTGAGACAGAATCTTATGTAGTCCAGGGTAGTCTTGGGGTGACCCTGAGTTCCTGATCTTCCTGCCTCTACTTCCCAAGTGTTAGAGCTACAGATGTGAGCCAGGAAGCAGGGCAAACCAGTCATAGTTTTAGAGACCGTAGAGAAAAGAGAAGACAGGAAGAAATTTGAGCCTGCTTGCGGGTTCCTGCCACCAGTCTTAGACAACCCCACCCCCACCCCGTTAGCTGGTTTTTCACTGATGCCAAAAAGCCTCGGCAGAGTTAGGCATCAGTCGCCTAGTTAATGAAAAGCAGGCAGAGGCCAGGGCGACTTTTTCCGTTCACTTAGGTCTAACCAGTCTGTTTGCCTTTCTAGCTAGCGTGGGCACCAACGGCCTGCTCCATTCAAACCTGGACACCTGAGCACTGGATCCCTAACCTCCGGTTGGGAGGTGCACTTAGGAATGGGAACGGGTACCCCCGCAGCAGCCACCCACTGAAATAGTTCGAGCTTTGCCACATTCCCCAGACCTGACAGAATCTGCAAAGCACAGGAAAGGATTCAGGGTTCTAGAAAGTCTGGGCCCCACAGGCTCCCTCCATTCCGCGCCCTCCCTTAAGTAAACAGAAAAGAGCAGAAAGAGTGGTGTGCTAGGGGAGGAACCGGCCTAAGGTTTTATCGCTCCGGTAACTCCGGGTGATTCATTGAGTTTCGACTCCAGGTTGTCATAGTCATAGATGGAGGCACGCAAACACACAGCCAGCGGGGAGGTACGGGTCACTAGCTCCCTGCCCTCCTCCACCTGGCTCTCCCCTCGCCTGTGACCAGCTGCCTCCCCTCCCCCTCCCGAGCTCCCTGGATTGAGCAAACACGCCCTGCCGCCTGCCCTGCCACCGGCTGGCTCCGACCGCGCTCCTGGCGATCCCCCAGGCAACTGGGCGTCACGAGAACCCGCACCCTGAGACCCAACGCCCTGTCCCCCCCCTCCACCGAGTCCCCAGGGCCCAAGTCAGGCCCAACAACCTCTCCTGTGCTTTTGCGAATTGTTTCCTCCGGGTTACAGCACAAGCCGACCAGATCCACTCAGTGCTCCCAAGACAGCGCCACCCACTCCCGCGGGATCCTAGGTCCCCAGAGAAAGTGGCCGGAGGGGGGAAAAAAACTCTTGTTTACTGGGCCAGAGAGGCCTTAGCTGGGATTCGCTTCTCTATTTCTGCGGTTTCTTTTCAGCAGATTCCTGGGGTTGGAGAAAAAAGGGTGGATCCACCGGGACAGGGTGTGCGGTTCAGGGGAATCTGAATTCGTGGAAAGGTCTCCCGACTGCGGGAGAGGCCGGACTCAGAGTCAGCAACAACGCGGCCAGGAGCGCGCAGACCACAGGGATCACGTTAAACACTGTACCTCGGGGAACAAAACTGAGAAGGCTAATTAGGACAGGTCGCCACAGGGAACCGGGACACGGGGAGGGGAGCCCGCGATGTAAGAAACTCGGACGTGGGGTAGTCAGGACGACAAAGACGCTGGCCAATAGTCCTCAGGGGTTCTGGACTCAGTTTACAGAGTTAGTGGCGTGCACCGTCTCATTCCCTCATGATCTTAGAGACTGGGCTCTCCGGGAAGGATCACGCACGAAAGAGGCGGACGCTCCGTGTGTGCTGTGTCCACGTGTGCAAGCTCGCGAGGGGAGGGGGCGCGGAAGCCGTGACAAAGACGGACTTTGTGTCTTAGTGTGTTTCTCGCTCCAGCCGGGAGCAGCGAACTGTGCCAGGCATGTGTCTCATGGGAAAGCCAGAACGAAAGTGACAAAGGTTGGGTGTCTGACACGGGGAGACGCGCCAAGGTGGCCACTATGCGTCCGTGGCTGTGTGCGATCTCTGGGAGATGCAGCCTAGGGGTGTATTGGACTGCACCCCGAACAGCTTTCGGGAGAGAAAGGCGAGTCCAGAAAGTGAGTACGCGCAAGTGCGCGCGCGCTCGCGCGCGGGGGCGTGGCAGTAAACAGCAACAACCCACTCTTCAGTTTGGCCAGAAACTCAAATCTCCCTTCCTAACCCAAAAGTGCGCGTCGGCCGAGCCAGGAGGTGAGTCGGAGGGGGGCAGGGCCCGGCGCGCTTTGTTACTGGCGATCAGGATTGCTAGTACCTGGAGCGCTACTGGCCCCGGAGGAGCGCCCGGAATGGAGGTGATGTCACGGTGATGCAGCCCAGCCCACCCCTGCCGAGAGAGGGGAGCGCTGTGCCTGGGGAAGTGGGCGGGAGAGCAAGCCACTGAGCGCGCGCAGCTCAGTCGGGGGTCCAGGGGAGGCAGGCCCTCGCACCTCTGCTCAGGCCTGGTCACCCCCTCCGGAACGAGCTCTGGCCCTTCTTTGATTCCCTCCTACGCCCGCGGGCGCCCTGCCTGGGGCCGAAGTTGGCTCGGAGCGCAAGACCGGAGCGGGCTGGCTGCGCGTCCCAGGTAAGGGCTGCTGCCTCGGCGCTCCGCCCTTGCCATCGGCCGGCAGGAAGGGCTGGGTCCAGCTGGCTGGCAAAGGGAGAGGGCCAAGGCCCCTGGTGGGAACCCAAGGGGCTGGCGACGATGCGCCCACCCTGCAAGTTCGCAGAAAGTTTCCAAACCCGAACCAGCTGGGGACGTAATGGGCTCGGGAAAGCCAGGTTGTGCGACCGGAGGTGTACGGCAAGGAATCTGAGTGTCCGAGAGGTGTCCCTCTGCTCACTTTAGCAGCGAGAGATCATGGTCGATTGTGACTGTGGGTTGGCGTCTTTGCCTTATTTCGCTGCAGTGCTTGGGGAGGGCAGGTTTCTGTGACCAGAGGGATTAGGAACAGCGAGCCTGGCCCTTAGCTCTTTCGGTTCAGACTCTCAGGGGCGTGAGAGCATAGACTCAGTAGTCCGTTTGGAATAGGGAGGTGAGGGCTCAGGATCTCTTCGCGGGAAGTTCGGAATTTCGGAGGCCTACGACTCCTTTCCTTGTGGAGGCCTAGGTTCTGGCTCCCCACCTCTTACTCACCCCTGGTTTTTCCAGAGCGCTTTCCGTTTCCACCTCTCGCCCACACGTTTACACTTACAAAGTTCTAAATCACTCAAGACTTCGCGATCTTGATCCTGAAGTACAGACAGGAGAATATATAGAAGCGTAGCTTTGTGCTCCGGGAGAACCCCATCCCCCCAACAATGTCTGTTCTGTGGCTGGGAGAGAGTGCTGTTGGGGATGGGGGTGGGGCACATTCCAAAGCGGGAGCAGACCCTTGATTGCTTAGATCTAAGGCTCAGCTTGCTGGGGTATTTTGGTCCGGTGAAAGGGAGAACAGCGAGCGGGCTGTGGCCTCTTCCGCCCATTAGCATCTCTCCAGGTCCGTTCTTACCCGGTTCGTTGACCAGCCCATTGCTCAGAGGCCTGAGACAATAAGACTGACTTGTCCCGAGACTGGGATAAAGGAGGAAGTGGTGGATAAGAGGGTGGAGGAAGGTTGGCCAAGTGTCCACCCATCTTTCCAGGTCAGCTGCTGAGGGGGCCCGCAGCCAGGGAGGAAGAAGGATGCTCTGGGGTGTCTCTGGTTGAGCCATTCCTGCATCGAATGGAGTTGTAGGTGACCATGGTCTTTGACTTGAGTCAAACTCTGTAGCCTTGATCCCACTAGGTATGCTTCTTTACCTCGGTGGTGTGTGTGTGTGTGTGTGTGTGTGTGTGTGTTCATGCTCTTGAAGGAGATGAAGGGGATGTTCTTGTTTTAAAAAGGTGAGAAGGGAAAGGTCTGTTGCCTCACCTGTAACTGCTTAAAACCGGCCAGGGCTGGTAGTCTCAGCTGCCCCCTTTCCCCCAGCCTTGCCAAGGCTTTTCTGTTCCCCCCAAAGACAGGAGAGAGGGGATTTAGAACTTGATTGCACTGACCCGACTTGGGGGCTGGGTCAGCTTGATGCTGAGGAAAGGCTGATTTCTGAGGTGAGTAAAAACAGTTGTAGGGCTGATTCTGGAGAGGTGAAATTAAAAGCCTTTTTGTCCAGAAAATAATCTGAAGTACAGCTGTGGCTGCGGGCTGCTAAGGCTGCTAGGGCAGGAGATGGATTCCATACCCTGTGTCCGAAGAAGAGAATCTATTACAGAGGCTACCAAGTCTCTTCCCAATCCCTCAGGACTTAGACCTGGTAGGGGAGGCCGGTCACATGATCCAAAAGTTCAGGCCTTAAGAGGTTCAGTCTAGATGCAGGGTGTGAGTTTGTGAGGGGAGACAGTCCACAGCAGGGACAGGGACCAGGCACAGCGCCTTGAGGCAGAGCTGGTCTCCCAGCTACCTTTTAGCCACCATCTTAAAAGGTAGCAGGGGGCTCAAGAAAGGCGGTTGAGAGCAGTGGCTGGCCTTGGAGAGGCCTGGGATCCAGATCTCAGCACCCATGTAACTCTAGTTCCAGGGATACCCTCTTCTGACCTCTTCGTGGTACACATACAGACATACAGGCAAAATATTCACACACATAAAAGCAAATGCATCTGGCTGGATAGGGACCCCTAGACTGAAGGATTGGCCTGAGCAGTTCTTCTTTGCTCTCTTCTCTTCAGTGGTCTTCTTGTTGTTGTTGGGGTGTTTGTTTGTTTGTTTGTTTGTTTTGAGACAGGGTCTTACTATGCAGCTCTGACACACTGTGTAGACAGGGCTGGCCTCAGATTCAGAGATCTGCCTGTCTCTGCTTCCTAGGTTTAAAGACACTATGCCTGGCTTTCTTCCACTGTCTTGCTCACCTCAGGGACCTCTGTCCTACACAGGGGAGAGAGGCCAGCTGAGTTGTCCCGCTTTCTTATCTTGACTGTCCCCCCCGACCCCATACTCTTCTTTCTGTTTTCTGAAGACGAAGACAAATAAGGCATTTAGGGGCAGGAATGATACATCTCAGGGCAGCTCAGTTTTCCATGCTGGTGGCTCGGTGACAGAGGTGAGATGTGAGGGGACAAATCAAGACAGAAGCTGCTCCTCCTGTAGCAAAGGTAAGAGGAAATAGGACAGGATTGAACCATTCCCTAATTCTGGTCCCAACGTCTGTGGGGATGATGGGGACTTCACCTTCTCCCTCTTCCCTGGGGAAGGAAGCCAGGACCTTGTACTTGGACACACGGTGACCTACATCCCCAGCCTTGGGATGACCTGTCTATTGTCAGGTGTAAACCCGTAGCGTGGCCTGTGAAATCCTTCCTGTATCTCTCTAGTCCCCAGACTTGTGTGTGTGTGTTGAGGATGTTGCAGGGGGTGGTGGGGGTAAGAATCTCTCAGATCTGGCCTTTATGATGCTTCCTTTGGCCTTGCTCCTTAAATGGGGTGAACGTCGGCCTCAGTAAATAGATGGCTTTGTGCTTTTGTGCCAGACACATCTCTGAAAGCTGGACCCTGTCAGGTTCAGTACGGCTTGCAGCAGCTCTTCATTTCCTTGAACAAGGCTCTCCTGCCCAGCACCGCTCACGCTGATTTTCTTTCTGACCATCACTCACATAGTTTTCTTTCCCTTGCTCAGAATTTGGGGGCTGGACTTGGGGTACTGACATCTACTATTGTTTTGGTAGCACAGTTAATTTTTTATTAGTTTACCACTATTAGCATTCTTTTAAAAAATATTAATTTTATGTGTATGGGAGTTTTGCACGCAAGTTTATCCGTGCACTGTGTGTGTGCCTGGTACCCAGGGAGACCCGAGGAGTGTGTCATATAGTCCCCTAGAACTGGTTGTGAACTGCCATGTGGGTGCTGGGAATCAAACTTGTGTCCTCTGGAAGTGCAACCAATGTTCTTAACCACTGAGCCATCCCCCCAGGCCCCCCAGCATTAGCATTCTCAGTACAGTTTTGATAAATATTGAGTAAAACACTTTATGTGGTGTTTTTAGATTGTATCCAGAGTTTTTTTGTATCTACCTTATTGCATTATTATTTCATTTATTTAATGTTTACTTTTTAGTTTTTAATGTGTGTGTGGGCACACGTGGCGGCCGGGGACAACTTCCAGGTCCGGAGAACTAAACAAAGGCGGCCAGGCTAGGAAGCAAGAGCCTTTACCACTGCGCCATTTTGCCTACTTGTTATTTTAGTTTTTAATAGGTTATCTTTAAACAGGCATAATAGTTGTGAATGCCTTTAATCCCAGCACTCAGGAGGCAAGCAAGGATCTCTGTGTAAGTTAGAGGTCAGCCTGGTATACAGAGTAAGTTTCAGGACAGGGAAATCCTGTGTTGAAAATTCAAATTACATATATATAATTATTATTTGACAGTTTCATGCATGTAAACCGTACATTTTTCTGCAGGCACCTCTAGCACATTTCTCTCCCTACTCATGTTCTTTCTTTCTTTCTTTCTTTTTTCTCCCTTGTTAATAATCTACTAAGCCTGTTGGAACATTGACTGATCTTGTTGGCTTGATCTTCTACGGTGATAATGGCTGCAGTGAGTTCCGGAGTACAGAGACACCTCATGTCCGGAAGTCAGCCTTTCTCAGCACTCCTCAGATCCTTTGTGTTCTAGAATGTTCCCAGAGTGGGTCCACCTCTTTTTTTTTTTTAAATTGTTTATTTATTTCATTTTATGAGTACACTGCAGCTGTCTTCACACACACCAGAATCCCATGACAGATGGTTGTGAGTCACCATATGGTTGCTGGGATTTGAACTCAGGACCTCTGAAAGAGCGGTCGGTGCTCTTAACCACTGAGCCATCTCTCCAGCCCTACCTTATTTTTTGAAACAGGTTCTATCACTAAACCTGGAGCTCACCAATTCAGCTAGGCTGGCTGGCCAACAAGCTCCAGTGATCCCCCTGTCTCCACCTCCCAGCGCTGGGATTCCACGTGCATGCTTTATGTGATGGTGGGGATCATGGGCCTCATACACAGCAAGCGCTGCCTGACATAACTCTCCCTTTGTGAGGTGTTGGAGAAACAAACTGAAGGCCTCATCCCTGCCAGATAGGTATACAAGCCATAGTCCTAATTCCCGGTAAATTTGCTTTACACTAGGTCTTCTTGTCCCCTCTCTTGCTCCCTTACGTTCTGTCTTCCTGGAGCACTTCTCATGAATAGTGTATTGATCTGTATCATATTTTGCATATCTACCAATCTTAGCTACCTTCAGGCCAGCAACTGTACTTGACCATCTCTGTGTCTTCCTGAACTCTAAAAGCAATTGAGCCTTGCAAATACTGGCAAAGTCAGAATAAGTACCTATTCTCTATCCCTACCCATCTCCCAGTGCTGGACTGAACCTAGGGCCCTCACATAGGCTAGGCAAACACTGTACTGTCAGGATAAGTTCCTGGTAAGAAACCCTTCCAAGGGCTGACGATTCAGTTGTTCTAAGGGTTCCGTTCTAAGTTTGTAGCTGCACCTCACATTCTAATTGTTGTCTGATAACTGAAACACTGGAGATTTAGGATCCTTGGTCTTGTTACCCATGAATCATTCATTCTCTGGTGGCTGGGTATGACTCCTACCCTGTTAACGCCCATGGTCATTCTCTTCCCCCAGTACTTGTAAATACCAGTGACACTTAACTGATTTACCGATTGCAGGGGAAGTGAGCTTCTGCATTAGAAATGGAGAGCAACTAGCTTTTAAAATACTACTTATTTAGGAAAACAGCTATAAACTTAATTAAGTATGCATATAATTTTAGGGGTTAAAAGTAGATGTAAGCTGAAGAAAAGCTAGAAAATTAGATGGCTTAAGCTACATGAAATTTAAAATTTTTATTTATATGAGTACACTGTAGCTATCTTCAGAGGGCATCAGATCCCGTTACAGATGGTTGTGAGCCACCATATGGTTGCTGGGAATTGAACTCAGGACCTCTGGAAGAACACTCAGTGTTCCTAACCACTGAGCCATCTCTCCAGCCCATGCTACTTGAATTTTTATTTTGCTTATCTTGTGTGTGTGTCTGTGGGAGTTTATATGCACAATGTAAGAACTGTGGAGGCCAGAAACAGGTGTTAGACCCCAGGAACTAGAGTTACAGGTCATTGTGAGCTGCGATGTGGGCGCTGGAAACCCAACCCAGGTCCTCCGTAAGAATGGAACATGCTTTTAACCTCTGAGCTACCTTTCTAGTCCCCTGACCCTTGTTTTTGAGACAGGATTTCTTGTGGCTCCAACTGATATCCAGTTTATTATGTAGCCAAGGATCTGGATTCCTGATCTTCCTGCCTTTACCTCCCAAGTGCTGGGATTGCAGGTGTGTGCAACCATGCTGGGCCCTGAATTTTTTTTCAAGGGGCAAAAGCTGGAATGGTTTAAAGTGCTATAATTCCAGCGCTCTGGAGTTGAGGCAAAGGAATTGACACATATTTGCAGCTATTCTAGGCTATTTCTTGAGATTCTCAAAATAAATAAGACAGGAGAAAGACATTAGTAGGGGGCTGGAGAGATGACTCAGTGGTTAAGAGCACTGACTGCTATTCCCAAGGTCCTGAGTTCAATTCCCAGCAACCACATGGTGGCTCACAACCATCTGTAATGGGATCCGATGCCCTCTTCTGGTGTGTCTGAAGACAGCGACAGTGTACTCATATACACATATACAAAACACCCTAAAAAGTCAAAACCAAACAAACAAACAAAAAAGAGAAAGAAAGACATTACTGTGATAGATGCTGAAGTGGCTAAGAGGACTGGTTACTTTTCCAGAGGACCTGTTCAATTCTCATCACCAACATGGCTGCTCACAGTCACCTGTAACTTGCGTTCCAGAGGCACCGACAGCCTCTTCTTGCCTATATTATGGAATTGCATGGATATATTTACAAAAAAAACCACTATACACATTTATTTATTTATTTATTCATTTATTTATTGTAAAAAAACAGAAGAGGGGAATGGGAAGGAAATTCGAAAAAATTAATTATCTTTATTATGTGAATTTTATTTAAATTTGTGCGTTAGTTACTTTTTTCTGTTGTGACAAAAATAACTAACCAGAAGCCTACTTAAGGAAAGGTTTGTCAAGGGGGCAGAAGCTTGAGGCCATTGGTCACGTTGTATCTCCAGTCCAGGAAGCAGGGAGCTATGAATGCTGGTACTTGGCTCACTCTCTCCTCTTTCTCCTTGGAAACACCAGCCAAGGGAATGGCACCACCCACAGTTTGAGTGAGTCTTCACTTCAGTTAACCCAGTCTAGATAAGCTCCCACAGCAGCATTCCGGCTGTGTCCTTTCCACTGATTTCTCAACTTTTTACTTATCAACTATGATTGGAAATCTTCTATCACATGGATCTTGACATTTTGTGTACATGAAATTAGCCAGGAGTGGTGACTCAAGCCTCTATCCCCCAGTACTTAAGACGGTTGACGCAGGAGGATCGCCACAACTTTGAGGCCAGCCAGGGTTAAGTAGCAAAGCCTTGCCTCAAGTTTAATAATAAATAAATAAATAGGCGTTGGTGGAGAAAGTGTTTAGTAACACATAGTGCCATGCCTTTGCTGGCCACTAGTGGACGCTGTCGTCCAAGGAAAGCTTGGTTGTTGGCTTCAGGGACCTCCTGCTTAGGCAGGAGAGATACTTTATTTATTCATTTATTCCTCTTTTTCTTTTTCATGTATCCCTGGCTGGCCTGGAACTAACTATATAGATGAGGCCGAACTCAGAGACCCACTTACCTCTTCCTCTCAAGTGCGGGGACTAAAGGTGTAAGCCACCATGCCTGCCCAGCTGCAACTGGTTTCTTGATGGCTTACAGAGTTTGTGGCCTTATAATAGTTTCTTTTAGAGCCTTTAAACATTCTGTGTTAGATCTCCGTCTTTCCATGACCAACGCACCTTATAGAAGAGTTTCTTGGAGTTGGCTTATAGTTTCGGAGAATTGGAGTCCATGATCCTGTGTGGACCCTGCATGGCAGGCAGGCAGGCATGGTGCTGGAGGGGAGAGCTTATCTTCAAGGAGGGGGCACAGGGATCTGACTGGGAATGGCTTCAGGCTTTTGAAAACTTCAATCCCACCCTCAGCGACACACCTCCTTCAGCCAGGCCACACTTCGCAATCCTTCCCAGTTGCACCAAGAAGGAACAAGCATTTGAATAAAGGTGCCAAAGGGCCATTCTCATTCAAACCATTGCATTTCCAAGTAAATGTAAAACTTTGAATGGAAAATTTTCCAAGTGTATCTCCTTTTTGGGGGGAGTGGGTGGGTGAGGGGCGGGAAACATTGCTAAGGACGGAACCCAGAACTTCGCACACATGGCAGGGGAAGTGTTCCGCTATCAAGCTTCTCCCGAGTCCGCCAGATTTGATCTGGAATTTCTCTTCATGAGTGACAGTCTTCACTTCCTGCAAGGAAACTGTTCCGGGCAGCAAGCTTTGGTTTTCTCCTTTAGCACAAATCTGCAACATTCAGTATGGCTACTGTGGGGTGATCTGTTACTTTTCTGGTGTTAATAAAATAGGCCATGCCCCACTTTTCACTCCAATGTCTTAATGTCTTCCATTAAAGGCTAATCGCTTTGGGGGTCTTATTGTCTTTCTTCAGTTCTTGGTGTGTGTGTGTGTGTGTGTGTGTGTGTGTGTGTGTGGGTGTGTGTGGTGTGTGGTTTCTCTGTGTATTCTTGGCTGGCCTCGAGCCACTCTGTAGACCAGGCTGGTCTCAAACTCACAGATCCTCTTATCTTTGCCTCTGGGATTAAAGGTGTGTTAATTACCCCATCTGGCTCTTGCTTTTTTTAAAAAGAGATTTACTTTCATTTTGTATGTGAGTGTTTTGCCTGCATGTATGTCTGTGCACTATCTGCACACCTCATGCTGGCAGAGGCCAGAAGAGGTCAGATTCCCTGGAGTAGAGCTGCAGATGGGTGTGAGCCACTATGTAGGTGCTGGGAACCCGGCTGGGTCCTTTGGATGAGCATCTGGTACTATCGACCTCCAAGCCATCTCTACCGCCTGAATCCACTTATGTTATCCTTGTTTTTAGTACTGAGGTAGACAGTGAACTTCAGAGCTAAAAGTTAGGAGTAAAAGTGAAAAACCAAAGCCAGTCTTGCCATCCTGTGCCTCTGATCGTAGCACTCGGGAGACTGAGTCAGAGTCAGCCTGGGTTATGTAGTGAGTTCTGGCCAGCCTGGGCTACATAGCAAGACCCTGTCTTATGAGTAAACAAACAAATAAGAAAGGGGTACATAAATAAACTAAGGAAAACAAGCCAGGAAGTAGCAGCCTCCACAGTCTCTGCTTCATTTCCTGTCTCCAGGTTTCTGGCTTGGGTTCCTTTGATGATAGACTGCGGTCTGTAAGCCAAGTAAACCCGTTCCTCCTCAGGTTGCTTCTGGTCATCATGTTTTTTGAAGCAACAGAAAGCAAATCAGAGGGCTGGAGAGATGGCTCAGTGGTTAAGAGCACTGACTGCTCTTCCAGAGGTCCTGAGTTCAAATCCCAGCAACCACACAGTGGGTCACAACCATCTGTAATGGGATCTGATGCCCTCTTCTGGTGTTTGAGGACAGCTACAGTGTACTTATATATAATAGATAAATAAATCTTTTAAAAAGGAAGAAAGAAAGAGAACCAGAACAGCTGAGAAACTAGTCTTCAACCGTTTTCCCCTAGCTGTAGGTTACTCCTGTGGTTGGTGCTTGCTAAGTACTTTGGTTGAATGGCTTTATTAGTCAGGGTTCTTTTGAGACCAGGACATACAGAATGGACATTTACATGGCTTACAGGCTATGGTCCAGCTGGTCCAACAGTGACTGTCTACCAACAGAGGGCCCAAGGTTCTAGTCCTGGAGTCTGGATGTCTCTGCAGGTCTTCAAAAAATAGGACTAATGGATTCACCACTATGAATGAGAGATCTTCTTCTTCTTCTTCTTCTTCTTCTTCTTCTTCTTCTTCTTCCTCCTCCTCCTCTTTCTTCCTCCTCCTCCTCCTCCTCTTCCTCTTCTCCTTCTCCCTTTTCTTCTCCTCCTCTTCCTCCTCCTCCTCTTTCTTCCTCTTCCTCCTCCTCCCTCCCCCTTCTTCTTCTGTGTCTCTTACATAGGCTTCCAGTAGGAAGTATGGCCCAGATTCAAGATAGCTCTTTCTACTTCAAAGATTCAGATTAGAAGTGGGTCTTCCCACTTGAAATGATTTAATTAAGAAAAAAACTCCACTTAATGTGCCAGGGTGGTGGTATTCCCTGGGGTTGGGTGGCCTTCACCCTCTCAGAGGAGGAGATGGGGGATGGGGCAGGGATGGTGGGAGGGGCTAAGGGTTGGGACAGCGGTTGGAATGTAAAGTGAATAAATTACATTAAAGATGTATTTATTTATTATATATAAGTACACTGTAGCTGTCTTCAGACACACCACAGCAAAGCATCAGATCCCATTCCAGATGGTTGTGAGCCACCATGTGGTTGCTGGGAATTGAACTCAGGACCTCTGGAAGAGCAGTCAGTGCTCTTAACCACTGAGCAATCTGTCCAGCCCAAAATAACATTAAAGAAAGAAGAAAAGGAGGAAGAGGAGGAGGAAGAAGAGGAAAAGGAATATTTCTCATTGGTGTGCTTATCCATTTAGACTTCAGTTAATTCCAGATATAGCCAAGCTGACCACCAATAGTATCATGAACTTCAGCATTTCCAGGACTTAGTTGACGGGTATCATATCTGACCTGTGCCTTGGAAAAGTGGTGTTGAGTAGTGGTATGTTTGGCTTCTAGCTACAAGAGCTCAGAGGATATTTAAACTGAGGTTTTGATGGGTTAAGGGGGGGGGCACTGAAAGTTCATTGTTAGACGTCAAGGTTTATTTTTATTGTATGTTTATGTGTTGTGCCTGTGTGGATATACATGCACTGTGTGTGTACTGTGCTTGAAGAGACTGGAGTCAGAGCCCTGGTAATGGAAGTCACTGACTGCTGTGACCCGTCTTATGGGTACTGGGAATCAGACTTGGGACCTCTGGAACAGCAGCTGGCGTTCTTAACCACTGAGCCATCTCTCCATCAGTTAAGTTTCCCTTTCCCATGGTTAGGAATAGGGATGACAGTTGGTTGTGGTGGTTCAACCTTTAATCCCGGCACTGATGAGGTAGAGGCAGGCAGATCTCCGTGACTTCTAGGTCAGTCTGGTCTAAAAAGTGAGCTCCGAAACAGCCAGGACTGTTGGAAAGAGAAACCTTGTTTCCAAAAAGCAAAACAAAAACAAAAACAGGAAAACAGGAATAGGGATGACAGATGGGCCTCATCTCTCCAGTCAGATAAACTTTCATGACTTTTAGGTTAAGGATTCTGAAGAGCTGGAGGGATTGCCCAATGGTTAGGAACATTTGTTCCTCTACTAGAGGACCTATGTTCAATTCTTAGCACCCACGTAATGGCTCACTACCGACTGTAACTCCAATTACAGGGCTCTAACACCATCTTCTGGCCTCCACTGACATCAGGTATACACAGATGCACAGACATACTTGGAAAGAGAAGATCCATACACATGAAATACAATTTTAAGATATATAAAAGATATATAAAAATAAGGATTCTGAAGCCTAGAACATGTCTCCTGCTCAGTTCTTTTTAAAGACGGGCAGGGGATGCCGTGCTCGCTGATATCTGACCTTGGAGGACTGATTCTGTCTGTTCTTTCTGTCCCTAGGGACCCAGCTGAAGCCTGTCCCGGGAGCCAGGATGGCTACCCACAAAGCCTTGCTGATGTGCCTAGGACTGCCTCTCTTCTTCCCAGGAGCCTTGGGCCAGAACCATGCCCCACCTGGCTGTAGCCCAGACCTGGATCCTCTCTATTACAACCTTTGTGACCGTTCCGGGGCCTGGGGCATTGTCCTGGAGGCAGTGGCCGGGGCGGGCATCATCACAACATTTGTACTGACCATCATCCTTGTGGCGAGCCTTCCATTTGTGCAGGACACTAAGAAGCGCAGCCTCCTGGGGACCCAGGTGTTCTTCCTACTGGGCACGCTGGGCCTCTTCTGCCTCGTGTTCGCCTGCGTGGTGAAGCCGGACTTCTCTACCTGTGCCTCTCGACGCTTCCTCTTTGGGGTCCTTTTTGCCATCTGCTTCTCCTGCCTGGTAGCCCACGCCCTTTCCCTCAACTTCCTAGCCCGGAAGAACCATGGGCCCCGAGGCTGGGTGATCTTCACCGTAGCTGTGCTGTTCACCCTTGTGGAGGTCATCATTAACACAGAGTGGCTGATCATCACCCTGGTACGGGGTGGCCAGGCTAGGCCCCAGGTTAGCCCCCAGGGCAACGGCAGTGCCGACTGGACCGTGACTTCTCCGTGTGCCATCGCAAACATGGACTTTGTCATGGCCCTCATTTATGTAATGCTGCTACTGCTGGGGGCCTTCCTAGGAGCCTGGCCCACCTTGTGTGGGCGCTTTAAGCGCTGGCGGAAGCACGGGGTCTTTGTGCTGCTAACTACCGCCATGTCCATTGCCATCTGGGTGGTGTGGATTGTCATGTACACCTACGGAAACGAGCAGCACCGTAGCCCCACCTGGGACGACCCCACGCTGGCCATTGCCCTCGCTGCCAATGCCTGGACTTTTGTCTTCTTCTATGTCATCCCCGAGGTCTCCCA
The DNA here is from genome assembly GCF_963924665.1 of Micromys minutus. NCBI lineage: Eukaryota > Metazoa > Chordata > Mammalia > Rodentia > Muridae > Micromys > Micromys minutus. Next base: position 60,331,186 of record NC_137979.1, read on the forward strand.
GGTGACCAAACCCAGCCCAGAACAGAGCTACCAGGGGGACATGTACCCGACCCGAGGGGTTGGCTACGAGACCATCCTGAAAGAACAGACGGGCCAGAGCATGTTTGTGGAGAACAAGGCGTTTTCCATGGATGAACCAGCCTCAGGTGCGGCAAGACGTCATTGTGGGGGTGTGTCTGTGGGAAGAGACAGGATCTCACGTAGCCTAGGCTGGTGTGAACTCACTGTGTAGCTTCGGCTGGGTCTTGGAACTGACCCACTGATCCTTTCTTCTTCCAGTTGCTGGGATTATAGGTATATGCTGGCATTTCCAGGTTTTGGGATTTTTTTGTTTGTTTGTTTTTTGGGTTTTTTAAAAGATTTATTTATTTATATATTTATTTAAGTATACTGTAGCTGTCTTCTGACACCAGAAGAGGGCATCAGATCTCATTACAGATGGTTGTGAGCCACCATGTGGTTGCTGGGAATTGAACTTGAGAGCTCTGGAAGAGCTGAGCCATCCCTCCAGCCCTTTTTGTTTGTTTTTTGGAACAGGGTTTTTCTGTGTAGCTTTGGCTGGCCTGGAACCCAATTCGTTAACCAGCACTCACAGAGATCTCTAAAGGCACGTGCCACCAAAGAGCAGCATTGCAGCTTTTGTTTTTTAAAATGACTTTTATTTATTTATTTATTTGTTTGTTTGTTTGTTAGCCAGTCATTTCTTTCCTACCTTGTTGGTTCTGGAGACCAGACTCAGGTTGGCAGACTCGGTGGCAGGCATCCTTACCTAGCTGTGCCAACTTTTATCCCGTGTCCTTTACTGCTGGGCAGGGGGCCTTTCTCTTGAGAAGAATGTCTGCCATTTTCTGCTTTAAAACCCCTGCATTCGGGGATGGAGCTCATAAGCAGTGGGAGAATTCTGGTGTAGCAGACCTGAGACGCCCCAGTTCAGTTTCCAGCACCACAAACAACGCTCACCACGGTCCATCTTGACCTCAGCAGCCTATTCTTTAACTAGAAGGACCATTGATCGGAGATATGCTGTGTGCTGGGCTCTGTGCTAGCTGCAGCCTTCTGAGGCTTGACCAGAGCTCTGCAGGATCCCCAACTGTTTATGTTGATGAAGATGGGGGGGGGCTTTAGCCTGGCTATCACTTGCTGCCTCTGGGGTCTCTGACAGAAATTCAGTTAAGAGGCAATGGACACGCCAGAGTCAGAAGTCCTTGGGTCTTCTGTGTACACTGTGTGGCCCTCATACTTCCTGCTTTGTGGAAGGCGGTGACACATAGTCTGTGATCTTACTCCATAGAGATGACAGCTTTCCTCACACTGGGGTGGCTTCTGGCACACAGAAGCATTAAGGCATCATTATAGGACGCCAGAAAGACAAGGATCTGGGCAGGTGCTGAGAGATGTAGCAAACCCTGCCCCAACCTCTGTCCCTCCCTCTGTACTCCGGCAGCAGGCCGGAGAGTTCCTGGTCTTCTTCTCAGAGTTACTTCTAGGCTTGTAAGTACTTTATTTCACCCCCCCCCCACACACACACACAAGGGAAAACTCAGTATGGCACAGGTCAAGCACTTAGGAACCCTGCACAGGCTGTAGGGTCTCTCAGCCCTGCAGGAGACAGCTGAATTCTGGATACCTGACCCCTCAGGCTTGTTAGCAGCTCTCCTTCAATACCCCAGCGGTGCCTAGCATGGGGAAACCCACACCAGAAGGTGCAGAGAGTTACCAATCTGTCTGGGCGCTTGCCAGAGGGCCCGGGATAAGTGGAGTACCAAGGCTCCCTGGCTGGGCCTTGTGTGACACCCTAGCCACCCATGTTCTATGAAGACATGGACACAAAGACTGTGGGGTTTCGGCTGTATTTTCCCTTTGTGCCTGGCAGTGGGTCCGTGGTGGTAGAGATGAGAGCTGGAGGCTAGCCATTTTGGAAGGCAGCCCAAGGCCCGTGTGCCCCTCCTGGCCTCTGGCCCTGAGGGTAGATGGGATGTGAGAGTTGCTGGCTGTGTGTTTTTCTGAGCTATGGGGGAAGGGTGTGTGTGTGTGTGTGTGTGTGTGTGTGTGTGTGTGTGTGTGTGTAATAGTACTTCTGTATATTAGACAAAAGAACAGATGTGGGAAGGGGCACCAGGTCCACTGAGTCACAGGTCACCAATGGACCCTATTTCCCCAAACCCAGGAGAGTTGCTTGGGTTGGGGGGAGGGGGAATGAACAGGAGATGAGAGTCCTGAAATCTTCAAATCTGAGCTTGTTTTCCCCTACAGCAAAGAGACCAGTGTCACCTTACAGTGGCTACAATGGACAGCTGCTGACCAGCGTGTACCAGCCCACTGAGATGGCCCTGATGCACAAAGGCCCGGTAAGTGGGTCCCTCAGGTTCCTGTGACATGGCTGAGAACCACAGAGCCCAGCCTCATGTTTTGTTGTAGAGAGGCTGTGCAGACCATGGCTGGGTGGAGGCATTAGGGTATGGTGACTTTTCCTGGGGGCACTAACCCTACAAGCCCAGGGCTCTAGCACAAGACAGTGGGGCCTGCCCTGAATTGCTAGCATCACCAGTGAGGCCCAGGCATGGTGGCACATACCTGTAATTCTAACACTTAGGAGGGGGAAACAGGAGGCAGTCTTTGGCTACAGCCTGCACCACCAGCCTGGGGTATAGGAAGCTCTATTTCCATGCCTTGACCTTATACCTCCCCTGAGCTCTGGGAGCCATACTCCATTAGCTAAGGGGGCTGTGGGAACAGGAAGGAGGTGGAGTAGACTCCCACTCCTATGTGGTCCTCCCTCTGTTGGCAGTAGTTGCCAGAGAGGTCAGTGACCTGCCTTGGCAGGATTCTGGGAACAGGAAGCCAGGAGGTCAGCAGGGTGCTGTTCCCATCCGTTCCCCACCTCTCCACCCGGCCCAGAGCAGGGGCTGGCTGGCTGGTGTGTCTAAGACTTCCAACCCCCCAGCTCTTTTCCAAGTGTGAAGCTGGACCCTGGAGCAGAGCTGGGCAGTTTCCATTCACACCGTGAGCCCCGTGGAGCCGGCCCAGCCTCTTTCCCAGTTGGGAGGGCGAGCTGAATGGGGCTGCTCCTTTGACTTGGTTCTCACAAGCATGGTCCACAGACCATCAGAGTGAGCAGCCTTTGAGGACTTGCTGACAGTGCAGATTGGGCCCGAGATGGACACAGTACTGTGATTTCCGTTGGTGGTGGCGGGGTGGGGAATCTATAGTTGGTGGGGTGGGGGCTTGGCATCACTTGGTAGCTTAGGTTCTACCTAGAAGGAAGTCACTTCCCAAGGCAGATCTATAGGGAACTCCAGGGCTTTCCCATCCCAGTAGTTAAACATTTGCCAGCCTATCTCAGCATGGGGCCCAGCTAGGGCGTGGAGATCACCTGGAGGTGGGGCTTTTCGAATAGTCCTGATAATGTTGGTGCATTCTGGGGTTGAAGATCCTGGATCTAAGTATCCTAGACAGTCAGGAGTGGTCAGATGTTCGAGGAAGGGACACACCACCAGCAGCACCACCAGCAGCACCAGCAAACCCCCCACCCCCTACGCCCCACCCCTCCTCATCTCCCCAAACCCCACCGCATCCTGGGAGCTTCAGAGCTTCGGTGATCACATCTGTCATTGTGTTAAAGAACAGTGGGACCAGTTTTTTAGGCCAGATTTATATGAACTGGGACTTACCAGAAGGGCAGCAGGTATTGTAGTGACATTTTAGGGACACAGGTAAGACACTTGGAGGAAGGGGCTGCGTGGTAGCAGTTGGGCAGTAGCAGCTCAATGTGAGCCATCTCTCCACTAGACTTGAGGTTTCCCCAAGAACCTAGCAGCAGGAGCTCAGAGACAGGGTCTCCTGGGAAGCCCCGATGTGGCCAGGGACCTTCTTCCATACCCAGTTCTCTATTTCTAGAGGTAGAGTCATCCGTTCCATTCTGCCAGCAGGGCCCTGGAGGAATGGGGGTGGAGGGGTCGAGAAGCAGGAGCTGGCAGGCATAGCCCTGCAGGAAGCTGGGTATTTGTGCATTGGCCCTGGCGGAACCTGGCTCCCAATGCCCCGACTGTGAGACCGCCTGTTCTTCCTTCCAGTCTGAAGGTGCATACGACGTCATCCTCCCACGGGCCACCGCCAACAGCCAGGTGATGGGCAGTGCCAACTCAACCCTGCGAGCTGAAGACATGTACATGATCCAGAGCCACCAGGTGGCCACCCCACCAAAAGACGGCAAGATCTCTCAGGTCTTTAGAAATCCCTATGTGTGGGACTAAGGCAGCCGCTATGGCCAGGAGGATGTGGGTGGATTTAGAGAGGGTCCTCGGGACCTGGTTTGGGTGAGGGACCACTGGGGACCCTATGCTCTGTGGCTCCCTTCCCTTATTACTGGCTCAGGGTAGTTTATGCCTCAGGGTCAGAGTCCCTGGGTGGGTGTCCGTGAGGGCCCTTCCCATTCAGTATTTTTCGAGTCCAGGCGCCTGCCCTGTTTCAAGCCAGGGCCACCTCTGGCGATCTAACTCTATCCAAATAGTGTTCTGCTTGGGATGGTGACTGGTTCTATGCCTACACTCTCCGGTGATACCTACAAGCCTCCATTGAGCTCAGAGAGAGTGCCTTGGGCTGGATCCTGCTCCTCTGTGAGGAGCAAGGGTGCCTAATAAACACATTTCTGCTTTATTAACTCTTGCTTTGGGCTTGTGGTTTCTGACTGGGTTCTTCCTTCCCATGACTCCTTCCTTTATTCAGTTCTTAGGGCTGATGCTCTTTGGGTTCCTGTGGTGAGGGACTGGCACCTCCTCAGGGCAGCGGCTCTCTAGCATGTCTGCTATTGATGGCCATCAGAATGAGTATCTCGGCTTTTCAAGTCTGGGATGCAGCCCTACCCCTCAGAGTCTCCAACCTGGGTCTCATCTTCACCGGCTGTATTAAGAGAGAGAACAGGGGAGGCAGACCCACCAGTGGGAGGTTCTAGGGTGAAGAGAGGATCCGTTCATCTTGGCCTCTCCCCCAGGGAAGTTAGCTCACTTTAGCAGGTGAGGCAGGCTGCCATTCTGCTCCAGGCTTATGCTTCAAAGCATGAGTGGGTTGGCTTATGGGGGAGCCTGAACTGTTCATAATGGGGTTCCGAAAGACAGGCAGTCAGGCCAGTCCTGGTTGGTCCAAGGGTCACAGCATCCATGTGTTTAAAATGTAGGGATCAGTAAAAGTCTTTCCCCAACAGTTCAGGCTCACCTCCATGGCTGTTGAGGGTGGGGGTGGGGGTGGGGAATGGGTGTGGGAGAGGACAGCCAACAGGACAAGACCAGTCTTTTCCTGGATTTCTAGAGCCAGAGTCACAGAAGGCTGTCACTTCAGGGTTATACAGGACCTTAAGGGGAGTTGTCTCAACCTCTTTTATAGTAAGCAGAATGATCCGGTCTGGCCTTAGATGGCTGGACCAAGACTGGCCAGACTGATATCTCCCAGCGTTTGTCCTTGGCTCTCCCTGGGATAAGCCATACCTGTGGCCTGGGCTCTGAGCTGCCTCCATTCCTTATGGATGGGACACTGTTCTGACCTTTGAATACCAGGTACAGGTTCTTCAAGGGCACTTGAGAGCCTGCCCATTCAGGGCTTGGGAATGTTTGTCCCTGACTAGCCAGAAGCTATTTTCTGATACCAGTTATAAGGGGAAAAAAATAGTTTTGTTCTGTTTGTTGAAAGAGAGAAAAGGATTATTGGAAGACGACTCCAGACTTCTCCCAAACTTTTCTATATTTAGATGGCATTGCTCCCTGAGGACTAAGCCATTTTTAAATTTTCTTTTAGTACAATTTAGTACTTGGGCTCTGGGCAGTAGGTCCCCTCCCTTTTGACTCTTGTTCTTTCTGGTTACTTTAGGATCAGTCCCCGAAAAATAAAACAAGATGGTAGATGCCCTCTTCCCTGGACCACACCTCATCCGGATCCCTCATTGCTCTGCATCCAGCTGAGCAGGGCCCAGCAGCTCTCCCACCTTTGTCCTTGGAGCTGGGAGGGACCCGAGGCCACCAGTTTGAAGCAGTGGACTAAGTGGGGACCTTGGGATAGGTCTGAAGCATGTGACTGGTGCTCCTAGGGCCACCTGTCTCCTTGCCCACCACACCCTCCTGGTACTCAAGAAACTGCAGCTGCCGGGAGTTAACTGTTGACTCCCATCTCTTGCCTTAACACATCCCCCAGGTCACAGAGTCTGTGTCCCCATGTGGTTCTCCAGGTGATTGTCCTTCTGCGAACATCAGGCATCTGACGGATCTTCTTGGCCATGTTGGTAACCTGTCAGTGTATCTCACAGTGCACGTCAGAGGAGTTTTTGTGAGTCTCTGGAGATAAGCCACACAGAAGTTGTCCCTTGCTCTACTTAGGGCCTGCTGTACCTTCTAGACTGGAAGGTCACTGGCTAGGTTGGGCAGGCTGTTTCTCATGATCTGAGGGTCCCAGGTCTCGGCACCTTTGAGCATTGACTGAGTCTACCATACCTTCAGTGAGTCGTGCCCCCTCACCAGGGCAGGACCAGTCCCATCTGGGGAAGCTTTCGTTGTCCAGACCTGCCTCACAGAGAACCCACATAAGAGTTGAAGAGCCAGTGGGCCACAGCTAGGGCTTTGCACCATTTCTGTACCTCAGCTAATCCCCTGGCTGAATCTCTCCCAGTCTGTTTTTGGCTTCTGTACCAGCTCCCTAGGTAGCGCCTGGGACAGGTGCAGACGTGGATGTCTCTGAATTACCCAGACATCTGGAGGTACCTGCTTGGGGTACCAGGACAAATGTGGTTGGGGTCTGGGCGTACCCTTAGGAGGTGGTGGGTGGGGAGTCAGGGCTGCATTCTCAGGGTGAGTTGAACCTTTCCTGTGTCTGACTGGTGGGATGTGGGATCCAGGACTTCAGATCACTTGTGGAAAGATGCCTTAAGTTTCTACCTCAGCTTGGGCAGCAGATGTCCTTGGGACACCTGGACATGCTCTGCTGCTTTCGTCATTAGAGGAGTGTCCTTGACTTTAGGACGTGCACCCGAGGGACCTGATGGCCACCCAGGTCAGAGAGGGCCATTTTCAGGCCTGCAAGCTGCTGGCACCAATGGCTGAGATGGAGTCATGGTACCAGACCCTGGGATTGAGATCTCCATAGCATCATCCTTCCTTCTGCTCTTGGGTGCCAGACAGAGCCTCTTCTGGGGGCACCCCCTAAGTGTGCTAACTCGGCCCTTAGCCTGGCGCTGTGTATGCCAAGGTAGAGGTAAAGATGAGTAGACTCCCCATGCTTAGTCCCCGTGCTGTCTCTAGCAGCCTGTGCCTTTTATCACTGGGTGAAAGGTTCCCACAGAGCAGGACTATACCTCGGAATGTGACTCCGCCTGCCTCGAGCTCTCCGTTGAATGAGGACGCTCAATCCTTCCACGAGGGAAGGGGATCTTCATGCACCTCATGCTGTTCTTGATTTAGAGCCCCAAGATCTGCTGCAGTAAGGGACAAACTCTGTTGTTTTGAGTGAGTCCTTTAGGACCCAGAAAGCCCCAGATCCCTAGGTGTATGGTGGGTGTGACTGTGTTTATGGTCCAAGTCCTGCCTGCAGCTGAAACTGAGGACCACAGGCACCTGGAGGATGCAGGCCTGCCTGGATTTGGGAGTGTCATGGTTACCCTGCATCTTCTAGTTCTGGTACCAGTGGAGATGTACATTATTTTTTTAAAGGAGGGTTGGGGGGCTCCTAATTAACAGCCCTGTATCTTACACAAGCCTTGGATGGGAGACATCAAGTAGGTCCAGGCTCGAACCAAATTCATTTGCAGACCACTATCCCTTGACGGATGCCACACTGTTAAGTCCTGTAGCGGATGGAAAGGGAGGTTCAATCTTGTAACTACTCAGAATTAAATGACTGCCCTTTCTTTGTGAGGGGTCACTGCCTCTGTTCCTGTGTGTTTCTAAGTGATTGTGGAATGTCTGTCAGCTGGCCTGCCTGCCTCTCTCTCCCCAACCCCCCATCCCTGCTACTGCAGCAGCTGTTGAGGCTTTAAGGGAGAAAACCAGGCCTCCAAAAAGACGTAAAGATGTTCGAATTCTCGGCTGGGTACGGTGTTGCATGCCTTTAATCAAAGTTCTTTGGAAGACAGAGTCAGGCAGATCTTTGTGAGTTCCAGGCCAGCCAGGACTACATAGAAGAAAAAAAAAACAAACATTGAATTCCCCACCAGCCAAGCAGAGAGACAAATGGTTCCCACACAAGTTGTAGGAGGGGTGTGGTGGGAAAGGGGACACCCTCAGATAACTATCCATCTATGCCTGGCATGGTTGGGAGGCAGGGCACAGCCCATTTCATCTTCATAAAATGCTTTGTTCACCGAAAGGCATGCTGGGCCAGAGATGATCACAGCTGCCCCAAGCCTAGGGGCCCTGTCACAGCCACACCCAGCTTGTTTTTGTGGCCCATTGTACTTGTTCAGCCACAGTACTTCAGCTCCTCATGGAAGAAGGCAAGAAACAGAAAGGTTAGCCGGCTTGCCCTGCTGTCACCGCACAGACACCAACCAACATTCTCACCAAGACTGGCACCCCCTCTAGCTCTGCAGAGGGCACGCCAAGGTTGTGTTCAGGGGGCTGCTAAGCAGACTTCCTGTCTGCTGTCTCAGGGCTGGGTCCTCCAGGAAGCTGGAGCCCCGTTTATAGTAGAGCATGAATTATTTAACATCTGTACCAGCCAGAGAGCTCTGACCTCATCCTCCTTGGGCCCTGTGCGGCTCTGACCTCATCCTTACTGAGGAAAGGTATCTGTTAATTGCCGGGAGTGGAGGGGGGTGGGTCCCATTGGGGTGTTCGTAATGGGGCAGGGGGTCTCTTTGAGACCAGCACTCTCAAAGATCCAATCAGCTTTGTAGCAGGAAGTGGAGTGTTCTATACCATGTATAGAAATCAAAGGGCTATTACTAACTGTGGCCCTGCCCAGTCCCTTCCACCTTCCCCAGTCTCTGTTCATCTGTAAAACAGGAGTGACAACCTTTGGATACACAAAAGAGCACTCACACGAAAATCACATTCAAGCATAGTATTCAAGTGTGTCCTCCTTAGACTATGGGGCCCCTAGACTAGATCATTTACTTGATGTCTGTCTTCGGACATAACTTACCCGTTTGTGCCGGGCCCTGGATTCCCAGGGTGGGTGCAATAGCTGGGTTGGGGCTTGGAGGTCTTTGCTGGTATATCCTGGCAGTTCTCTGATGTGTAGGGGGAAACGTCTTGGTGGATGGTCTACTTGCATAAGAAATTCAAGTAGCCAAGCTGGAGGCCTGGGACCAGACAACTGTCTCCCAGGTACCCATAGAAGCATGGAGAGGAATGACTGTAGTTCCTCTTTACAAGGAAAGACCGGAGCTCTGAAGACAGAAGCTCCAACTGGCTGTTCCTACAGTGGTAGTAACTCTGGGTCACAGGGCATCCTCATGGTGTTCTGACTCTGTCCTGCTCTGTCTGTGTTGGAGGTGGGAAGACACAGCAGCCGATGCCCGAGGTCAGCAGAACAGCCAACCAGATGAAAGGCCACTGCAGGGTTGTGCCTTCCACAGAAGAGCTAAGGGGGTTAGGAGGCCCATCCTAGCCAGCTGTCTGCCTTCAGGATGGCCCAAGCCAGGGAGAGGAGGAGATGCTCCCTGGTGTGTCCATAAAGAGGCAGAAGTTAGCACCACCCTCCCAGGGCACTTTGAGGGTGAAAGGGGTAGGCCCTGGGAAGGTTTCACACTGAGTCCCACCCAATCCGAAGGTTCATACAGAAAACCCTGCCAGAACTCCAGGGTTCTGGGCTCAGGAGATCCTCTGCCACCCTCTCCCACCACAAACATCCAGGACTCTGTCCTAGGCTCCTGGGATGTGTGTTTTGGCCTGAAGGGAGGTGGTCCTGAACTTTTGGAGCTCTAGCTCTCCTTGTAGGGACTGCCTCTCTGGTCCCAAGCCAAGCAAGGCTGCCTTCTAACTCACTTAAGTCCCACCCCTGCAATCCCCAGTGCCAGCAACTGTCACCAGCTGCCCCTAGTTGTCTCTGTGCCTGCCCAACCCTGAATGAGGATGGGGAGGAGGGATGATAGAAGTGTTGGGGTTGTTGGGGGTAGCCCATGGTAACCCCACCCTGGTCTGCTAGTCCCCCACCCCCATAGGGATCTGGTGCAGAGGTCTCTGTCCCATCTGCTCCACCAGGCCAGGATCACATCTGTCTTAGCCTACCTAGCTCTGCAAAGAAGGAAGATACCTGGACCAGCCAGCCTGTGGAGGGAGCCCCTCCACTGTCTTGGTTGGGCTTCAGGGGACAGTCTCTTCAGCCTGGAATTACTGACATTTGGGCAGGAAGAATATTCTTTTGTTGGGAATTTGTGTGTGGTGGGTGCTAAGTGGGACCCTCTATCAGCTAGATGCCAGGATCGCTACCAAGTCCCAGATTGTGACAATCAAAAATGCGTGGAGATGTGGCAAATGTTGGTTAGGACCGATTGACCAGGACCGATTGACCAGTCCCTAGTTACAGAGACCCGGGGAATCCACATAGTCCCAGATTTTGCTTTCTTTCTGGGCTGCTTCTTTGGGTAAGGGCAACCTGGGAACCCTGATCTTTGGTTAGAGATGACACAGGCAACAAGAGATTGCCACCTCCCTACTTCTGCCTGGTGTGCTGAGTCGTCTGGGGACAAGAATGCCAGCCACAAAAGTCTGTTTACTGTACACTGGATCAGGGTATCTGGGCCACCAGAAAGACCCAAGGTCAGGGGAGAGTAGGTGCCCAGCTACTTGTGACTCTCAGGGATAAATGGACCCAACACGCACACACACACACACACACACACACCACCTCACCTCCCCCACATACACACACTTATAGCCCAGGCAGATTCCTTCCCAGCCCCTGCACCAGATCCCTATGCAGGGATCGGGGCAGGATGCTCTTGGTCCGGAGCTCTACCCAACATGCAAAGAACTTTTCTGGAGAAGCCAATCCCAGACTCAAAGCAGATGGTTTTAGTAGCCCACTTACAGGACACTCCCATATTCAGATGCCCTTATTTGCACAAAAGGACTCTAGATAAGCAAGTTCAGGTTCACTTGTGAGGGTTGGGGTGCCAGGCAGAACAGGGAGAGACTTTTACTGCCTTGCTGTTTTCTATCCCCCTCTTTCCTTTCCCCTTCTTTCTCCATTTTCATTGTGAAAATAAACCGTACACTTGATTCCCTAGGGGCAGAAAGCAAGGCCTTGTAGGGGGTGGGGGTGGGGCAAGGGCACAAACCCTGCCCACCCCAGTGCTAAGTCACCAGGTTTTAAATTTTTTATTATTTTTAGTTATGCACGTGCATACGCGCTAGTGTATGAGTAAGGACACGTGCATGCAGTGCCCTCCCTCCCCCAAGGCCAGGGGTTTTGGATTCCCAGGAACTGGAGTTACAGGTGGTTGTAAATCACCTACTGTGGGTGCTGGGAACTGAACTCAGATCAAAGGGAAGGGCAGCGTGGGTGCTTGGGGCTGGGGAATGAATGGCCCAGGGGTTAAAAGCTTTTGCTCTGCTCCTGTAGAGAACAAGATGGGAATGAGCCACTGTCTCAAAGAAAAGAGGAGGCTGGCTGAGGAGATGACGCAGCAGTTAGGATTGCTCTCGGAAGTGTCTGGTTCTCAGTTCTCATAGCCGGTCTTCAGGACCATCTGTAACTCCAGCTCCAGGTCATATGTATCAGCTAGCCTTTGCAGGTTCTGGTACATGCACGTACCACACACACACACACACACACACACACACACCCCTAAAAAGCAACTGACTGACAGGAAGCCTTTACAAAGGGCCCATCTTTGGGTGTGGGGCATAGGGTTGAGTTGTGGGGTGAAAAAGGGCCGGACAACCCAAGGCTCTACGCTGCCTCTTCTAGACACATCCCATGCAGGAACACCCTGGATTAAAAAAAAAAAAAAAAAAAAAAAAAAGGTTATTTCTTTATTTAATTTTATTTAGGCTGGCCTGGAACTCATTGTGTAACCACGGGATTCAAGGACAACCCGGACACTTCTGATCTTTTGGCTTCCATCTCCAGAGTGCTGGGATTAGCAGCGTGCACTGACATTGCCGGTGTATGTAGTGTCCCGGATGGAAGCCAGGGCATTGTGCGCCCCAGGAGAGCGGTCTACAGCTGAGCTACACCCCCAAGCCCCATCTCTGGAATTTTCAAGAGATCTCTAGAATTCCTCAAGCGGACAGAGATCAAGTAGGGCAAAGGTGCAGGGCTGGGGTCTAGCACCTCTGGGTGGGTCACTTGCCTGTCACTCTTCTGTGTCAGATAGATGGCAAGCCATAGCTGGTGACTCACCGGGTCACTGGGATCTGGGCTCTGATTTTAGCAGCGGTTTTTACCTTTTAAGGGAATCTCCACCACCCCCCCCCCACTACCGGAAAGGAGAAGTTGTGTTTTTATCTCTACAACCCCAGGATCCCATCTCTGGGCCCAGAGCCTGGTAAAACAGTGGAAGCCACGAAATATTTGTTAAACGAATAAACAAGGACTGGGTATCAAGTGCCACCTGGTGGAGACACCGGTTTGGTGGTGTCTCAGATTCAGGCTAGACCAGCGGACCTGCAGGGATGTGTCCTGAAGTGTGGGGTCAGATGATCAAGAGAGTGAGTGAGCTTAAGGAGGCTCTGCCCACTTTGAACAGGTAAGATGAGGCATCCATTGTGATCCACCGTGTGTACTTCTGTAAACACGTGGGGGGGGGATTATACACTGAAGGCTATGGAGGGGGCTAGGGAGATAGCCCAGTTGCTAAAGTTCTCACCAAACAAGTGTGAAGGTCAAAGCCCCATCCCCAGAATGCACATCAAAAGGTAGGCATGGTAGCCCATTCAGTGGTGGCACAAGCCTTTAAGCTCAGCCTTTGGGAGGCAAAGGCAGGCGGTTCTCTCTGAGTTCGAGGCCAACCTGCCCTACAGAGCAAGTTTCAGGACAGCAAAGGCTACACCGAGGAACCTTGTCTCAAACAATCGGACCTACAGAGATAATGTCGTATGCACTGTGTAAAAGCATTCACCTGTCCATAGAGAGCTGATTGGCCTATAGCTGAGGCAGAAAACAGGAGGTGGAAGTCCCGGTAGGAAGAAAGGATTCTGGGATAGAGGCTCTTGGGAGGATTCACCCTAAGGACTGTAAGGAGGACAGACACATGGAAACCCTCTCTGCCTTCTGTGGAGAGAATTTTGGTGATTCAGTAGTGAGAGGGATCCCTGCATTAAAACTAACATCTGAGTTCGAGGAGTCCTACCTGAAGTCTCCCTTACTCTCCACAGCCCTGCCACGCCATGCTCACACACCATAGGCTCCGCCCATACAGCGCAGGCCCTGCCCCCAGGCCCAAACAGTCAGTGTCTCCAGGAGCAGCTCCTAAGGTTATTTTTATTTGCGTAGGGACTGGCCCTTTCTCTCTCTCTCTCTCCCTCTCTCCCTTCCTCCTCCTCCTCCTCCTCCTCCTCTTCCTTCTCTCTCTCTCTCTCTTCCTCTCTCTCTCCCCTCCCTCCCTCTCTCTCCTTCTCTCCCTCTCTCCCTCCCCCCTCTCTTTCTTTCTTCCCTCCCTTCCTTTCTTCCCTGTCCCTATCTACCTCAATAGCAGAACAAACACTTGTTCAGAAAAAGGGAGAAAATAACTTCCAAGAGTACAAAAGAATTCAAAAGAGAAACATCCTTGTTGTTTCTGAGACAGGGTCTCAAGTAGCCCAGGCTGGCTTCATACTTGCTCTGTAGCAGAGGATAGCCTCTGACTCTCGATCTTCCTAGCTCCAACTTCCAAATGATAGGATTATAAATGTGCACCATATGTCTGGGAAAATGCTAGACGCTCACTTTTGGTTTTTTGTTTTGTTTCTTGGATTCCATGTTGGCCTAGAACTTGTGCTAGGCAGCCTCGGCTGGCCTTGAACTCATGAGCCTTCTGAGTGCTGCTGGAATTACCATCCTGTACCTGGTTGGGGACAGATATTTTTAAAAATATTTATGATTTTATATATACGAATGCTCTGTTTTCACGCACACCAGAAGAGGGAATCAAATCCTATTACAGATGGTTGTGAGCCACCATGTGGTTGCTGGGATTTGAACTCAGGACCTCGGAAGAGCAGTCAGTGCTCTAACCACTGAGCCATCTCTCCAGCCCTGGGCACAGACATTTTTTCAAAGCTCCCCAAAGGATTCAAAAGTGCATCTGGATTTGTGTTTTTGCCAGTGGGGCTGGGAAGTGGAGTTCTGCTTCAACCTACAGAGCTCTCCCAGCTGGGCCACTTCTCCATTCTGAAAGTAGAAAACCTTAACGGCAGCCAAACACACATTTTCTCTCTCTCTCTCACAACACACACACACACACACACACACACACATTTTTTTACACTTGAAGATTTATTTAATCTATGTATGTGAGTACATACTTATGGTTATGAGCCACCATGTGGTTTCTGGGATTTGAACCCAGAACTTCTGGAAGAGCAGTCAGTGCTCTTAACCGCTGAGCCATCCATCTCTCCAGCCCCCATACACATTTTTTATACGTATTATTACCTTATGTGCATTGGCATTTTGCATGCCAGGTGAGGGTGTCAGATCCCCTAAAAATGGACTTACAGTTGTAAGGTGCTGGGAACTGAACCCAAGTACTTTGGAAGAGTAGCTACTGCTCCTAACAGCTGAGCCATTTCTCCAGTCCCCAAAACACATTCTTAAGAAGTGAGTGTTCCTGTAAGCTGGGAGCCTTAGGATGTTAGGCATTGGACCCAGAACCCAGTTTATAGAGAAGGATCAGATCAAGTCTTGCCTGGGTGGAAGGCAGTGTGACCCATTTCTTTCATTTGCCTTCACAGGCCCTCAAGCAGATGAGCAGTTGTCCCTCTGGGCTGCACCTGCAGCCCAGAAGGAAAGACAGCTCAGTGCTCTGCTCACCCCAGAGGACTGACGGTGGGTCTCAGAGATACTGGTCCTGCCCAGGACCTGAGTAGCCTTGGTATCACTGGTTGCTAGGCAGGGGCCTGAGAGACCCCAGGTGTCTCTCAGCATCACTCAGAGAGACCTCAGTGTTCCAACTTCCTCCTGGCTCACTTGTAAGACTCCTCACACATCTCCTTTCTCAACTCTCCCTCAGAAGGTCTTAGGTCCTCTTCCCAGTGTTTGATGCCTCCTGTGGTCAGGCAGGAGGTGGGGGTGAAGGATGCTTGGGACATCAATGTTTTAATCCTAGACACATTGGCAGCTCCTATACAAATGTTTCTGCTTCTCCAAGGTGACCAGCAGATGGCGACAGGACAGCTTGTGGCTCCCTGGGATCTCACCCAGGATTCAAGAAAAGCCCCTTCTCCTTCTCTCCCCTCTGCTTCTCTTCTCTTCCCTCTCCTCCCTTCCTCCCCCTTCTTCCAGCCCAGACAGGGTTTCACCCTATGTAGCTTCTCAATTTGTAGATCAGGCTGTTCTCAAACTCAAGAGTTCCACCTGCCTTCCCCAGTGCTGGGTGGGATTAAAAACCTGCTTACCCACACCTGGCAGAAACCTCTTTTCTTCTTTCCCCCTTTTTTTTCTTTTTGTTTTTCTTTGATTCTTTCTTTCCTTCCTTCCCCTCCTCCTCCTTTTCTTCTGTTTGTTTTTTTGAGAAAAGTTTTCTTTGGTTGTCCTGGAACTCACTCTAGACCAAGCTGGCATCAGACTCATGGAGATCCACCTGCCTTTGCCTCCAAGTGTTAGGACTAAAGGCATGTACCACCACCACTGAGAAGAAACCTCTTTCCTATTGAGCTGTGAACCATACAGGCTCCACAGCCAGTGGTCATGTCCTAAATTAATTAGTGGTCACTGGTCCTGGTTCCCTTGGGAATCACAAGGACATAGGTAGATCCCTCCAAATATGTTCACTCCATTATTTGTCCGTTTCTGGGTTTGGCCATCTGGTCTACCCCAGCCTCATTACCTTCAGACTCAGTTCCTGTTCACTCCTCTCCTCTTCTTTGAGTCTTTAGGTCCACACCTGGGATGGTGCTGTACCACGTGATCCTCTGTATATAATAGCAGCCATCTTCGAAGCAGCTATGACTATTGTAAGAGACTCTCAAGAGGAGGCTATCAGTCAGCTGTGCTGGAGAATACATTCAGTCCCAGCACTGGGTAAGCAGAGGCATGTGGATCTCTATGAGTTTAGGGTCAACCTGATCTACATGGTGAGTTCCAGGCTGGCCAGGGCTACGTAGTGGGACACTGTCTTTAAAAAAAAAGAATAAAATAAGATTTTTAAAAATTGAGCTATTAATGGCTGATGGTTCCTCATAGAAGTGTGTGTGTGTGTGTGTGTGTGTGTGTGTGTGTGTGTGTGTGTTGTAGGCATAGGGTCATTGGCCTTCATTTCCAGCCATTTGGACTTAATGCATTCTTCCCTGATTGCATACAGCCTGGTAGCCCCTGGAGGAGATGGAGTATGCAGACAGTGGAAGTCTAACTGAAGCAGGCAGGGGGTAGGTCCTTCATCTATGCAGCCATGGGAAAGTCCTCCATTTATTCTGGGAAGATTCTTTCCAGTGATGTGGTTGCTTTGGGGGTCATAGAGGTTCCTGTAAGTGATCTCTCAGTATCTCCAAGTTGGGCTTTGATGGACTTGTGCTTCAGTTGGTTGGTGGTGATCTATAAAGAATTTGTCTCTGCCAGGGAAGAGTCCTGGAAAAAGACAGAGATATGGGCCAGATGGAGGCAGGCAGGCAGCAAGAGTTGGAGTGGGAAGGACGAGACCTCAGAGGAGACCAGCCAGGCCAGCCACCGTTTCCCTGGTTCCCACTGAGAAACAGCTCCCCAAGGCTAGCTGCTCTGCCCCCTGACTGGAGAAGAAGGCGTCTGCTTCCTTCCTTGAGGGTTTTAGTGGCATTGGTACCTGGCTTATCCAGTCTTGTGGGAAGTACAGAGGTTCTTATGCTCACAGATAAACCCTCGGAGAATGAAGAATGTTAAACACACAGGGTTGACTTCTCAAAGGAAGGCATGTGTAATGTTTTCCACCCGGAAGGCTGTGGCAGATGTGGTTAATAGTCTTGTTACTTTTGGGGAAAAAAAAAAAGACCATACCAGATCCCCTTCCAGATCTTTATCAAAAGCTTGTCAATCTACAGATCCCATCTTTATTGAAGGTGTCAGATGTAGTCACTCTATGGAAGTCATCTTTATGGAAAATGGACTTTTCAGAGAGTTCATTGTGACTACATCTTTATAGTACACACAGGATTGAACTGCTTATCACCAGGAAGATGTTCACTATATTGTGCTGTACTTAAATATGCCTAAAATAAAACTACTTGGGATTAGACTTCTGCAGTTTAAACTAACACTGGCTACAGAGTCATGTGGCACCTAGCTAGTTATCCATCCTTTCTGACTCCAACCAGATCAGGGACAAGGGCTGACATGAGAGAGTTTGCCTTTGTCTGGTGTCGACCCTCAGGTGAGAAAGAAGAAGGAAATAACAGTGGTTGCCATGGTGCTGAGGCCCTGGGCTGTGATAGTCATTTCCTGTGAGACTTTCTATTTTCTGATCCCAGGCCTCAACTACCTGATACGTCTCCCCACTGTGCTCCTTGGACAGCAGCTTAGGTTTTCCCTTCTGCTTTCTTCCAGCCAATCTCCCATGCTCTGTGTGGTCCATTTTCCAGGGAGTCTTGGTGGGGAAATTTGGGTTAACTCGATAGATAGGCAATTTTGCAAGTCAGTCGCCTGTCCCTCTGAGTTTGAGATAAACGTAGGCATGTGGTTGGCTTCAAGCTTCCTGTCCCAGCCTCCTGTGCTTTAGGATCACTGACATTTGCTATCACACCCCTCTGGTCTCTGTTGTTCTGCTCCCCAAAGACTCATGAAGTAGACGGAGTGAGGAGTAGAGCTTCCATGTTGCTTGAGAAATCTGAGTGAGGCCCCCTCCCCTTTACACACACAGTTCCCAGCTCCACCCTTCTCTTCCCTTCAGAGATGCCCCATTGTCACAGTTGGGGGATCTCTCCAGGACAGGTGGCCCTCTCTGACCTCTTACCTGCTACCCGTTTTGTGGAGGGAGTCCTGACAACTATTCATGACTCAGAGGCGATGTGAGGACAGGGCTGGGAGTGGCCATTCTTTCAGATACTGCTATCTTTGTGCATCTTAGGTTATGTGCACATGTATGTGCATGGAAGGGGGGTGGATCAGTGGCTGGAGGCTGCCATCACCCCACTTCCTGGTGCACAGACCATCTCACTCTAGACCTGTGAGAAGTGAAGTGATGTTGGTGAAGTGGACAGTCTTAGCTGGCAGCTTCTTGCATGGATGCCTTATGCCTTCACACATCCCTTCTTGAGTTGCTTTTGTCATAAAAAGGAGACAAATAGCTGCACAACATTACCTATCTGCTGGCCTATAGTTTTTTTTTTCTTCCCTGTCATCTGGATACCCATGAAAGATCCCCGGAGGGTATCTTCCGTCTGAAGAGACCCATCCCAAGGAACAGCGAGACCACTCACTTCGGATGCAAGTAGCAAGAGGTTTATTTACACAGGTACCTGGGGCAGCAAAGTCTCTCGGAGGACTTGCACGCCAGACAAAGGGGCAGTCCCCTTTTTATAGGGCTTGAGGGGCAGAAGCAAGGTACAGAAGCAGAAGCATAGTTATAGGGAGGTGATTGGTTGATCTAAGTGAAGCCAGGGTGAACTGAGGACAAGCCTCAAGTTTTCGAAAAGAGCGGCCTTGGCCCCTCTTCTGGGACAGGGGTATTGTTTTTCGTCCTTGCCTTAACATGTGTGGCAAAATATTTTGTCTTTACTCTGGTCCAGGTGGTCCATCTTGTTTTGACAGGGACTGGGCTGTCCTCTGGCTCACTTCTGTTTCAGTATTTTTCCATCTCTGCCTGTTTTGGGCCTAGCACAAAATGGCGTTACTGCAGCTAAAGCAGGAGGGGGTCTTTCACCCAGAGCTAGGAGGGTCACATTATGGCCATGATGACCAGCTGGTATACTGTGGCTGGGAACCAAGGGACACACTGGACATGAGTTTGAGTTGCCAGGGCCCTTTAAGTATCTGGTAACCAAGGTTATTTCCCTAGAGATGATCAGGGCAGTAGGACAAGGAAATGCCCAGAGGTCTAAAAGGGGCTGACCAGGCCAGATGGTTATAGAGCGGCCTTGGCCATGGAAAGAAAACCAAAAATTCCCAGTCTTAAGGCTGTCCATAATGGAGCCCCCCATTTTTTAACCAGCTTGTCATGTGTAACCTGTACCTTTACCTCTGTATTGAGTGTCCCAAGTTGTATAATTGGGATCACAGCAGAGGCACTTGGGCATTGGGGTGTACAAGGAAGTCTGCTCCTTCTGCTTTTCTTAGGTACTCACATGGTCACAGAGTTTTTCTTCCTACCAGGGGGATTATAACCACACAGACATGCTTCCTGTTCCCCCAATGCTTGCTTGGGGCCCAGCCTCTGACTTTCACTGGAACAGTGAGGCTCAAAGCCCTCCCTTGAATCCTTGGATATATGCAAAAAAAAGGCATGTTTACTCTAGAGAGAGATGGGTTGGAGAGTGCCCCCGTCCCAAATAGAACAGCAACAGACCTCCAAAAAGAATTCTGTCAAGTCCAGCATAGTGAACCAGTGAGTTTATTGTGGTCATTTACAGAGGTATGGGTGACTCAAAGACGTGCGAACAAGGGGAAGTTCTCCTGGGTGACTTACGGGCAACCGTACCACTGAGGAGTCCCACCCAGAGCACAAATGACACAAGAAAAGAAGCCTTGGATAACTGGCAAAACTTAAAACAGCCACACCAGGAAAGACCCGAAGTATTTTGTCTTATATAACTGAGGAGGAAGGGGCGAAGGCTCATGAGCCTGCCTGTCCCTTTGTGAAGGAATGCTAGTTGAGGGTCTTGGGCAGGTATGTTACAGTCACACCAATTCAAGATGGCAGCCACACTCAGCCTTGAGAACCAGCAACCCAGGAATACCTTCACCCATTTTTCTGGGGGCGGGGGACTTCCAATGTGCAGGAGTCAGTGGCCCTGATCTATCACCTCAGTACCCTTCCCCAATGGCATCCACCTCTGATCTATTCTGAGAAGAGGTTCTGAGCCAAATGAGAGGACAGACTCCCTAAGGAGCGGCTTAGCCCTGTGGTCCTGAGTTCCTCTTCCAACATCTGGTCCAGTGATGGTAGCTTGTGGAGGAATGTTGATTCTTCAGTACCTCAGTGTCTTGTGGTGATTTCCTATCATTCTGTGTCTGCCTTTGTGCCTTTAGGCTCCTTGGCAGGGTCGTTTGATGGGATAGAAGTGCTGGGATGGGCTCGGACCAACTCCTCTTTGCAGTGGCTCAAGGTTTCTCTCTGTTCCAAGGATCTTCCTGGGGATGATTAACAATGCGTGCTCCTCCCCACGGGATCTAACTTTCCTGTTTCAGGTTTACTAAAAGCAGAGACACTTCGGCTTGGGAAGAGTCTGGGGCAGTAAGTGACAGTTTTGTTCATGTGGTCTCACAAGCGATGCAAAACTCATGCCCACAGATGGGCTGCTGTAGCTGACGCAAGCCACAGGTTCTGTGTGTGTGCGGGTGTTCACACCTGTGTTCATGTATGTGAAGGCCAGAAGAGGATGTCCAGTGTCTTCCTCTGTTGCTCTTTGTGCTATTCCATGCTATGCCCCAGCGCACTGTGTTTATATCATCTCGGCCTCAGCACTGGTGTCGTTGGAAACAAGACCTGCCCCATAATAAAGTGACTAGTGAAAGTGAAGTTTTGTTTTTTGTTTTAATATTCTACAGAAAGGGAAGCCAGCATGGAGAAACGGCTAAGATGGCTTTTATCTGACACAAGATTGTGGTTTTTCCCTCCCTTCTTCCCTCCCTTCCTCCCTCCCTTCCTCCCTCCCTCTCTTCTTTCCTCCCTCTCTCCCTTCCTTCCTCCCTCCCTTCTTCCCTTCCTCCCTCCCTTCCTTCCTTCCTCCCTCCCTTCTTTTCTTTTTTGGTTGTTTTGAGTCAGGGTTTTTCTGTGTATCCCGCATCCCTGGCTGTCCTGGAACTCACTCTGTAGACCAGGCTGGCCTCAAATTCAGAGATCCACCCACCTCTGCCTCCTAAAGTTGTGCACCACCGCCTCCCAGTGAAGACAATGGTTTCTAAAGTCTCCAGTAGTGAGGAACCCCAGCCCACTTCTCTGTAGGCTGGCACTTTAGGCTGTTACAACCGCTAAACTCTTGAAGCTTAGCCTCCCTTCCCAAGTTCCCTGCTCTTTTGGTTCAGGATGCGAAGCCTTATCTACTGAATATCCAGGGTGCCTCCTTTTCTAATTCTAGGCTTTTTCCCCCCGGGCAACTTCTCATCTCTCAGAGTTCTGGGACAAGCAGGCGCTGTCCGCTAGCTAGGGGAAGGAGAGGCTAGTTTCACCTGCTTACCTGTAGCTTGCGGGTTCTGAGAGTGGGCCATCAAGACTTACTTCTTACAGAGGCTCCACCCCCAGGGCACTCTCTGACCTGGGAGGTCCCAGAGCCATTCTAACGTGGCACCTTGCCATGCAGCTCTCACCCACAATTCCCTTGGTGGGTCGTTACCACGGCAGGCCCACATATCCCAATTCCATGGTGGGCTCGCCACTGCACCTTCTCTTGAACTCAATTAAGTCACCACATGAAGGAAAACGCTACACAATTAGACTCTGATCCGATTGATGTGATATAATTTTCTCGTCTAGACAGCACCAATTGTCCTGTACACACCCATCCCTTATAAAATATTCATAACCACCTGTATCTATGCAGAGATGCAGAGAGAAATAACCACATCTGCCTCCATGTCCTTCCAGCTCCTTCCTCCTGCTCTGGCTCCTCCCTCTCTTTCTAAAACTTTATTCCCACCCATCCTTCCTTCTCGTCCAATGACAAGCCTCGTTTTTATCTGTACCTGCCTTTCTGTATAAAGACATCATCTTACACATACACATGCATACAAATGTTTATTATTTCATTTTTTTGAGATAGGGTCACATTATGTAGCTCTGGCTATCTGGGAATCCACCGTGTAGACCAGGCTAGCCTCAGAGAAATCCTCCAGCCTCTGCCTCATAAGTGCTGGCATTAAAGGCATGTACCATCATGCCCAGCTTAATATTTTTGTTGTTGTTGGTTTGTTTTTTAATTATAGAAGTTTTGTGGTGGTTTGAGTGAGAATGACCCCCATAAGCTCATAGATTTAACACGCGGTCACCAGGGAGTAGCATTATTTGAAAGAATTAGGAGGTATGGCCTCATTAAAGGAAATTGTCTCAGGAGTGGAGTGTGGGACCCAAGCCAGCCCCAGTCAGTGTGTCGCTTCCTGCTGCCTGCTGACCTGGATGTAGAACTCTCAGCTCCTTCTCCAGCACTGTGTCTGTCTGCAGGCCGCCATGCTTCCTGTCATGACGACCATGGACTACACCTGTGAAACTGTAAGCCAGCCCCACAGAAATGCCTTCTTCAAATAAGTGTTGCTGTGGCTGTGGTGTCTCTTCACAGCAACAGAATGCTGAACAAGACAAGTATTTGGGACACAAAGTATCATACTGATCTTTAGTTGACCTGTGATGTCATTCCTGTCACAGGGTGGTGTGTTTTCTTGTTGAAACAGTCTCTCCAGACTTCGGGGCTTAAGCAACGCTCCTGCCTCAGCCTCCAGAGTAGTTGGATAATAGGGGTGTGTACCTGGCCTTCAGAGGAATTTCCTCAGGATCGCCAAGCTCTGCCTTCCACCCCTCTAGCAGTGTAACTAGCAAAGGTCTTCGAGGGGACATTTGCAGCAAGAGGAGGAACGCATGAAATACTCAGGAGGAACTGGAAGGGACCTCATCCTTGGCACAGGGCTGCCTGTGAGTTTAATAACTACTATTATTATATGATAACTAGCTACTTAATAAACTATAATAACTAGCTATTTACATTAAGGTCAGCATTTCCTGGGTTTTCGTGCCATTCTGTATGAGCTGGAAGGATTCACGGGACCCCGGTGTCCATGTTTGGTGTCTCAGTGGGCAAGAGAAGGAGAGGGATCTACAGGTTGTCTGGGTCCTTGCTCAGGTTCAGTGAGGCTACGCACAAAAGGTCACAGCTTGGAGAGCCCCTGGTCAAATGAAAGACACATTCCCAACACCTTAAGGAACTTTTTGGTGTCCAGGCCTAGAGTTCCCAGGAAGGCTTCACAGTGGGTACCATCTTGGCAGGGCCAGCAGGTCTGAAAGCTTCCTCTCCACAAGGCTTCCATCCTACCCACAAGGAAATGAGGAGTGACTGGGGGACAATCAGAATGAAGCCCGGCCCTGCACCCTGATTCAAACGCATGAAGAGGTCATTAGGCTGTCACAGCAGCCTGGCAGTCATGAGATCTATACCTCACCCGGGCTTCCTCAGCTCCCCTCGGCTGCCTCCGATTCTTTCAGTTTCTTCGCGGCTCCAGGAACAGAACTAAGAAACAAAGTAGCTACACACAAGGAAAAGCAGAAGTAAGGTCTCAGAGACGGCTGTTCCCCAGCTGGGCTGAACCCTGAAGCGTTCTGCCGTAGCCTGGCTGCCGGTGACCCATGTGTGTGAGAAATGACCCAACCGGCCTCAGCTGTGTGGCTGCCCACGCTGTTGCTGCTGCTGCTTTTCTGGCTTTCAGGTGAGGAGGCGGGTGCCCGGGAGGGTGGGGGGCTTCGGGGAGATGCGTTGGGAGATGCGGAGTGAGGCACTGGACCCGGGATTCCTCTGCGCATAGCACAGGAAGTGGCAGCTGTGTCCTTTATGTAAGGTGGATGACCAAGGGGCTATGCTTGGGGGCGGGGGGGGGGGGGGGGGATGGGACACCGGGATCTCGCTCGCATCCAGCTGTCAGAACACATAGTAGGGGCAGGTAGCTTCCCAGGAGGGGTGCCCAGAGGAATTTTGGATGGTTTAAAATAGAAAACAGGAGGTCAGGACGGGTGATACCAGTGTGAGTGGACAGTGGCCCTGTTGAGAGGCCCTGAGACGCACGTGCTGGTGGTGATGTGTGTGAAAAAATTTTGTCTGTCTTTCTTTTCTCCTTCCATCTTTCTTTCCAACGTTTCTTGTTTTTTTTTTTTTTTTGCTTCCTTTCTTTTTTTCTTTTTGTTTTTTTTCCAAGATAAGGTTTCTCTGTGTAGCCTTGCCTATCCTGGAACTTGCATTGAACACCAGCTGGTCTGGAATTCAGAGATCTGCCTGTCTCTCTCTCCCAAGAGCTGGGATTAAAAGATGTTCACCACAATGCCCAACAAGTCTTTTTTTTTTTTTTTAAGTTTTTTTTTTTTTTTTTCTTTTTGTTTTGGCAATAGGGTCTCACTGATTAGCTTTGGATCTCACTGTGTGGGCTAGGGTGGTCATGAATTTACAAAGACTGCTTTTCACGGCCTCCAGAATGCTGGGATTAAAGATGTGCACCACCACACCCCAGAAACTTCTCTTTGGTTTTTTATTCTTTGAAAATCTCATTATATGTGAACAGTGTAGTTTGACTGTACCTGACCTCCCTCTGACTTCTCCCAAATCCGTTCGACATATCTCCTTCTGACTTTGTATTATTTGTATTCTTTAAAATGGTGACCATTGAATGATTAGCACTGCCTGTATGCACGTGGGTGTGGGATCATCCACTGGAGTGGGGCAACCTGTCAATAGCCACACCCCCAAGGGTAAAAATAAGCCTCTAATCCCAGTACTCTGGACGCAGAGGCAGGCAGAGCTCTGAATGTTTCAGGCCAGCCAGGGTTACATAGAAAAAAACTTGTTTCAAAAAAATTAAATAAAAACAAACAAATAAATATAAAACCACTGGTTTCATCTGGGTTTACACACTTATTGATAGAGGTTTAAAACGTTATCTTGGCTATTTTTTCTTTATTTGTTTGGGTTTTCTTCTTCTCCAAACCTCTCCTCTCACCCCTACCCCCACCCCCGCCTTGGGATTTGAAAGTGCCATGCTAAGGTAAGAGGCGGAAAGTTAGAAAGCCAGCCATCTACTGGGGGTGGAGGAGCGTTCTTGCAAGCCAGAAAAGGCACAGGAGGGCCGGGGACTGATGTTTGCTCAGTAAGCATGGCAGGACTCGGGAGATGGCTTAGTGGAGAAGGTGGGTTCCTGAGTTTGGATTCCAAGCATCCCCTTAAAATTGGATTTGGTTTACTTGTGTATCCCCAGAGCTGGGTGTGCAGAGGTGAGTGGGACTCGATGCTTCTGTGCACATACTTGTGCACACACACACACACATAATTAAAAATAAAATCATCGAGAGATAGCTTCATGTTATGTGCACTTACTGCTCTTCTGGAGGACCTGGGCTTGGTTTTGGAACCCACATAGGGGTTTACAACTGTAGAATTAGTACTATATTAATATTGATTCAGAATCAGTACTATATTAATATTGATTCATACCATGAGTTCATCAGCAGTTATTCTTTAACCTCTGCCAGTTCCCCAGTAACCACACAGAGAGACCAAGGTTTGATAAAATTGTCTTGAGTCAGACACTGAACAAGCATTACTCCATTCTAAACCTCCAAGCTGGCCAGGCTTCCGCCCAGACTATATTTCAACATTACTTGAATGTCGGTCCTCTCTTGATCCAAGCTCTCCTCCCCTGATGCTTTCTCCACCTCCCCCATGGCTCCCTTTCACTTCCTCCTAGGATCAGAAGTCCCGCCCATTCTCCCCAAAGCTCCGAATTGGCCCCTTGGCTTTTATTGGCAAGGCAGAGAGTGAATGAGGAGCAATGTTTATATAAATGTGAGACAGGAGCTTCTAAGAATAAACACAGCAATGCCATGTCTGGATCAAAACAAGATATGAGGGCAGAGATATCAGCATTTGGATAACACAAGGGTAAACTTTACACAGTGATCAAAAACATACCCACAAACCACCTATAACTCTAGTTTCAGGAGTTTTTGACACCCTTTTCTGACCTCCATGGGCTCCTGCATGTATGTGTGTGGTGCATATCAACTCACACAGGTACATACAAACACACAAGTATAATAAATCTTTTTTAAAAAATCCTTTAAAAGCTCAAAATCAGCGAGATAAAGTCAGGTTTAGAGAACAACCTCTCTCATTTTTCTGCCCTTCCCTGACTCCTCTTCCTGGTCACAGGGTCATACGGGCACGGAGGGAGCTGTGCATACAGCTGGCCACCTCTTTTATTCCGGCTCATATTCCTGTGGTGGGGCCACCTGGAGGTGTGGTTATTCTCCAAGCCCTGGAGATGCCCAGAGCTGAGTCTAGAAACCTGAGGCCCTGGTGGGTAAGAGGGACTTGGAGGATTAGGTTTGAAGAAAGAAGCAGGGCAGAAGGGAAGGGTGCTGCACGGTGATTGGCTGATGGGAGGTGAAGGGATGAAGGGAAGGCCTTCCTCCCATCCAGCTGTGAGGTGCAGAAAGGATGTTTGTGTTTTCCAGGTTGTGTCTCTCTGAATGCCTCCAGCACTGTGACAGGCACTGTGGGGGAGTCCCTGAGCGTGTCATGTCAGTATGAGGAGAAATTCAAGACTAATGTCAAATACTGGTGCAGACTGTCAGTACTTAAGCTACTATGCAACGACATTGTCAATACCAAAAGCTCGGAAGGAGCCAGGAATGGCCGAGTGTCCATTAGGGACCATCCAGACAACCTGACCTTCACAGTGACCTTGGACAACCTCACCCTGGAGGATACAGGCACCTACATGTGTGCGGTGGATATACCATTTTTCAATGGCTTTATGAAGTTTGATCGCTCCCTGGGGATTGATAAGTACTTCAAGATTGAGTTGTCTGTGCTCCCAAGTAAGAATCCAGGTAAGCTCCTATAATGAGCACTATAGCACCAGAACATTGCAAGTGGCAGGAGTTTCTGGGGCAGGAATCAGCTCAGAGCATGGGAGTACATTGTGTATAGTGAGGGCCAGTGGGGCATCCTGCAATAGCTGTATCTTGTGGGGAGGAAGGTGCTAGTCTGTCAGGAAACAGGAGGCACAAAGGGCGGAGTGTGGCCAGAGCAGTTCTGTATCTTGTCAGGTTGAACCATGAAATTAGTGAGTGTCTGATAGCTTTGCAGTCTCTGGCAGCATGTGGCTGAAGCTGAAGGGGAGCAGACCTGGTGTGTGGTTTTGCCTCAGGTGGGTTGGGGGTGGCAGTTGTGTCACGTGTCCAAATGATCAGCTGATTTAGGAGGACCCCCCCACACACCTGATCCTTCCTTTGGTGTGAAATCAGTTAAAAAACCCCACCCATTGGCAGATGATCAGAGTACTGTATGTCTGAGATCTTAGCACTTAGGAGGTGGAGGCAGGAGGATCACAAGTTCAGGACAGTCAGGGCTCAAAAAGTAAAGGAAAAAAAGAAAGAAAGAAAGGAAGGGAAGAAGGAAGGAAGGGAGGGAGGAAGGAAGGGAGGGAGAAAAGGAAAAAGAAAGGGAGGAAGGAAGGAAGGAAGGGAGGAAGGAAGAAAGGAAGGGAGGAAGGTATGAAGAAAAGAAAGGGAGGAAGGGAAGAAGAAAGGAAGGAAGGGAGGGAGAAAGGGGAGAGGAAAAGAGAGGAAAGAGAAAGCCATTAGACACTAGCAGAATCTGATGAGACTAACTAGGTTTGATCTACAGTTTCATCTCCAGGAACAACACTAGAGACTTTTGTGCCCACCAGCCTGTCTACCAAGGGTCCCACCCACGAATCCATCACAGAGGGCCACCATGAGCATCATGAACCCCAGGGCTTGAGGTGAGGAGCTCTGGTTCCTGACTTGGAGGTGGTCACCATAGCTATGTTGTCTCCTTAGGAGAAGATCTGCCAGGAGCCCGAGGGCTTGGGGTAAGGCGCCTTGGTTCCTGTATTGAAGGTGGAGCTTCTCATCGAAGGGGCTTAAGTAGGTTATGTACTCATGTCATACCTGTTGGCTAGAACCTTTTGTATCCTTTGCTATAGTCTCGGTCATAGGTCACTGACCACAATGGGCCTGCCTATGCTGAAGGTAGGGAGAGTCCAGGCTGAGGAGGACTCAGGGAGTGGGGACAGGTGATCAGAATAAAAAGGGCTGGTGATATCCTATCAGGCATGGCTCAGTGCTTCATAGAACACCCTCTCTCATATCTCCTGAAGATCCTCATGTTACCACACACCATAGTTATTTTTCTATGACTATGATAAAAAAAAAAAAAAAAAAAAAAAAAAAAAAACACCATGGCCAAGGCAACTTGTAACAGAAAGCGATTGTTTGGGGCTCACGGTTTTAGAGAATTAGAGTCTGTGACCATCATGGTGGGGGACATGGCAGCACACAGGCAGGCATGTCTCTGGAGCAGTAGCAGAGAGCTTACATCTCGAGACACAGACACAAGACAGAAAGAGCTAACTGGGAATGTTCTGGAACTTCAAAGCCCCTGCCCTTCCTCCCCCAGTGATGCACTTCCTCCATCAAGGCCACGCCTCCTAATCTCCAAGTAGTTCTACCAACTGAGGACCAAGTACTCAAATGAATGAGCCTATGGGGGCCAATCTGATCCAAATCATCCTACCATACTATTTTTTAGATGAATAAACTTGTAGCGGTAAATATTAATCAATGGCAAATGCTACCTCCTGCTACTCTCTCTTTTCCTGGCGGTCTCTCCGCCTCCATGGCTAGCCCCATGGCAAGTCACTGGCATGCCAGCCCCATGCAGAGACCACCTATCTTGTAGCTCTCTGCTGCGGACCCTGCTCACATTCCCAGTATCTACCCCCTGCAATTATTGTCACAATTTCCAGTGACCCGACGAATATCGAAACTCTAGAAGCTTGTAATTTGTCAATCAGATTTATATCAGTAAATTCTCACGCCACAAAACATCCATACAATACACTCAGAGCCAATTGATATTGATATGAACTGCTCACCTAGATCAGACCGATTGTCCTGTAATAATTTATCCCTTACCTGTGGCTCTTTAAAGCCACACAGGTCTGGGTCATCCTTCTCCTCTTCCATCTTCTCTTCTCCTCCTATCTCTCCTGCCTGTCAAAAAACTCTGCCCAGCCTTTCTCTCTTTTTCACTGCCCAATCACAGGCCTTGCCTTATCTTGTGCCTGCCCTCACCTGCATATAGACATCAATTCATATAAGAGCTAAGCATGCCGCCTCATCGTATAGCTAGCATAGAAGATACAGGGCTGGGCTCAGGTTTTCCTGACTCCACATTCCAGACAGTAGGGAGACACCAGCTTCATGGAGAATCTGAAAATGTCTGCAGACTCTCCCAGGAAGCCTCCATGTAGTCGCCAATGATTTCCAGGGTTCAACCTCTCCACATTACCTCACAGACACTGCAAACGGATCCTGGAACCGACTGGAGTTAGTATGGATCCTATAGGTTAAAGGCTCTGGCTACTTGCTCTCTTAGTTTTTAGCTATAAATGTATAGGATCTCATGTCAAGCCCCCGGTTCAGGAATTCACTGGAGTTATCGCTGATAGAAATGGTTTTATCATAAAAGATAAAAGATCAGAAGGAGACAATTGAAGACACAGCAAGGCAGACTGGGAGAATCCCAGGGAAAGCCTCGGTATCCTCCATCTCAGCAGGCTCAGGGTGCATCGCCCTCCCAGGGGCCTCTGTGTGTCTCCACCAAGAACTCCTCCCAGTTCATTCCCATAGGGGCCTCGTAAAGTAGGCACCACAGGCTGTATCTCAGGCATGTGAATGAAATGACCTCCAGCCACTCCCCTCTCTGGAGGTTGGGCAGTTAGGGTCCCTGTCACATCTCTGACCCCACATTGGTTCCTAGTGAGCAGCCCCATTCTGTCATCTCACCTCTTAGCTATGTACAGGCTTTTGACACTGTGACACAACATTGCTATCTATAAAGTTCACACTCAAGAGCCATGCAATCAAGGTACAAAAATATCAGGAAAACAAATCAACAAAGCAAAAACCTGACCACTCTGGACATCTCACTGTATTTTAAGTACATTTGCAGTTTGGTGTTGGGCTGTATTTATAACTGTGCGGGGCCAAATGCATGAGATCCATAGACTGAGACCCGGATACTCTCCTCCTAAGTACCAGTCCCATAGCATTCACAAACAACAAAGGTGTTCCTATTAGCAAATTCCCCAGCATTAGGCAGGGATGTCTAACCTTTGGAGATTGTGACATGATTTCGTGGTCTACAAATGTGTTGTCCACATCAAAGCTATTCTGGGACACACATGGCCTTTCTCCTAGGGTCCAGGGTCCAAGACCTGTCCTCTCCTTCCTACCCCACACATGGAAACCTTAAGTTTTCTGCCAACCTAGAGCCATGAAGTAGCTGCCAGACAAGGCAAGATGCAGGACCCAAGCTTGCTGCTTTTGAAGGCTCATTTGCAGACATTAACCTCAGGCACGGCCCTGCTTTGTTGGGGCTGAAAGCTTGTGTGCAGTGTGTGTGTGTGTGTATCTATGTATGTGCATCTGTGTTTGTGTGTATGTATCTCTGTGTGTGTGTTGTGTCTGAGAGAGAGAGAGAGAGAGAGAGAGAGAGAGAGAGAGAGTAAATATAGAGGCCATTATGCTATTGACCTTTATAAAATTTTAAAAAAGATTTATTTATTTATTTTATATCTATAAGTACACTGTCACTGTCTTCAGATACACCAGAAGATGAATATCTGATATGGCTGTGAGCCACCATGTGGTTGCCTGGAATTGAACTCAGGACCTCTGGAAAAGCAGTCAGTGTTCTTAACTACTGGGCAATCTCTCCAGGCCCTATAAACATTTTATTTATGTATTTATGTATGTATGTATGTGTGTGTGTGTATTTATTTATTTATTTATTTATTTATTTATTTATTATAATATCTGACTATATAGCCTTGGCTGGCCTGGAACTCACTGTGTAGACCAGGCTGGCTTTGAACTCACAAATATCCACCTACCTCTGCTTCCTAAGCACTGGAATTAAAGTTGTGGATCTGCACTGCCAGCTTATTAATGCTTTAAAGATTATTATTGTATATGAGAGAGTGTTCTAATGTGCACAGCTTTCAGGAGTCAGTTCTCTCCTTCCTCTGTGGGTTCTGGGGTTTGAACCTATGACCCCAGGCTTGCCTGGCAAACTTGTTTTTTTTTAATCCACACAGTCATCTTACAGAGTCCTTTTTAAAAGAACATTTGACTTTATGTATTTGTTTTGCAAGTCAGGGTCTGGTGATCTACTCAGGGGCTGTGTAGAGCTCTTGCCTAGTATCCACGAGGCCCTGGGTTCAAGTCCCAGCACTGAATAAATTACTCCCTCCCTGTAAAGGCTCCCAGTGCTGCTGTCCGTGTTAGCTCTCTTGCTGTTTCTGTTGGTGGGGACCTCTCTGTTGGCCTGGAGGATGTTCCAGAAGCGGTTGGTCAAAGGTGAGTTAGTCCCTCTCCTGTCCCTGCTCCAGGGTAGGCAGACTCTGGCCACAGTCTTCCACCCTCCTGCTCTGTCCCCAGTTCTCAGAACAGGTACATTAAGCACACACCCTCAGGGCACACAAGCCAAGCGACCCTAGACGGTGGGCCCCAGAGGTATCCCTGGGAGTAGTGATTACAGACAGACCTTTGGAGATTGCTCCCTAGAGGCCTTTCTCCTGGGGCCTGAGTGGCTGCTTCTTGGAGTTGTGTCTTCTTTGGTTAAAACCTTCCATGGCTTTCCACATTCTCAAGAGACTGCAGGGCTGTTAGGCCTCCACAGTGTGTCCAGCCTGCCTTGCCCCTTCCCACCTCTTGTGATTTTTGGTCACATGGGAAGGAACCTTAGACTCCCTTCCCATCCCCCTCACCCACAGTCTCCACCCTCCTGAGCTTCTGTTCCCACATGAGTGACACTAACCACACAGGACTTCCCCAAGCTGGACAACCCCAGTTTTGTGAGTCCTAGCACATTTCTTGGGTGCCCTTTCACCTAGAAATAATGTAGCCCCACACTTCCTTTTTAAGAAAGATATGACACAATTGGTTCATCTAATTCTGGGGCTTGGGAAGCAGAGGCAATAGGATTGCAGAGTTCAAGGGCACACAGCACTATATAGGGAAAACTCTGCTTCAAAGAACAAAACAAACCAAGTGGTAGAGGAGTGTGCCTTTAATCCCAGCACCAGGGAGACAGAGTCAGGGGAATCTCTGTGAGTTTGAGGTCAGCCTGGTCTACAGAGTGAGTTCCAGGATACCCAGGGCTACACAAAGAAATCCCGTCTTGAAAAAAACGAACAAACCAAACTAAAACAGCAGGAAAAGAGGAATGAGGAGAGGATTTCTGTAGGGAACTTAAAACATAATTAAAAGCAACAGGAAAGAAATTACTTGAGGCACACGGTGAGTCAAAATCCCACCACCAAGAGCTGGGCAGAGGTAGCACACATCTTTAATTTGAGTACTTCTGGTCTGTATAGTGAGTTCCAGGACAGTTAGGACTGTTACATATAGAAACTCTGTCTTGAAAACAAAGACAAAAAAAAAAAAAAAAAAAAAGGCAAAACAAAAAATAAAAACAAAAAGAAATCCCATCACCCAGAAAATAAACCACTGTGCTAGAGGCATGTGAGTTCCTTCTGGTCTTTTATTATGTTTATGTAATTCCTTAAAATACTCTTTCATGTTTTAATTATATATGTGTGTTTTTACATGTATGTGTGTATATATGTGGAGAGCCCTTGGAAGTCCGAAGGGCACATCAGATGCCTTGGAACTAGAGTTACAGGTAGTTGTCAGATGATCAGCGTGGGTGCTGGAAACCAAAATTGGGTCCCCTGGAAGGTCAGCCAGTGCTCTTAACCTCTGAGCCATCTCTCCAGCCCTTTATGTGATTCCCTAAAGACCTTGCTTCATAACTAGGCCAAGTGGGTCACCCTTGTACTCTTTGCACTTAGGAGGCTGAGGCAGGAGGATTAGGCTGGACAACATAGCAAGACTGTCTCAAAATCAAAACAAAACAAACAAAAACGTCATCCCATTTAAACCTGTAATTTTGCACTTAACATGATATATGTAGCATTTTCCAAATCCCAGACTTATGGCCGAAGTCTCCAGGGAAAGCCTTTGTCAGAGAGAGTAGCAATCTCCCTCACCCCATTTTCCTGCCTACGTTTGTCTGAAGCTTCACCTCCTCCTTCTCTTCCTACCCCTAGCTGATAAGAATCCAGAGCTGTCCCAGAACCTCAGACAGGTAAGGGAGCTACGGCAGGAGGAGAGCAAGGGTGACTTGGTGGGGAGGAGGTAAGGTGAGGCTGTGGGGGACCCCCTGGGCTAGTAGAAGGGACCAGTCTATTACAGGGAGATGGACTTGTTCCATAACAGTAAAGACCAGCACCTGGAGATCTAGTCACCAACTCTCGTCCCAAGTTCAGTCCATTGTGTTCCCTCCCCTCTGGCCAGGCAGTGGACTTTGATGAAGGGACTTTGTTCTGGAGAGAACGGGTGAAGGTGGAGGAAGAGCGGGAGTGCCTTTATAACACTCAGAGTGTAGTGGGGGGTGGGATATGTTCAGAGAGGGAGGGTTGGGAGGGAGGGACTCCACGGATGATACTTCTTGACCTTCTGCAGGCTGCTGACCAGAGTGAGTCCCAGTACGTGAACTTGCAGCTGCACACGTGGCCCCTGAGGGAGGAGCCAGTGCTACCGAGTCAGGTAGAGGTGGAATATAGCACACTGGTAAGTTGGCGAGCCTGGCACCCTTGGCAAGAGGATCCTGGGCCATGTAAGGGTACCATACAGGGATGGGGATGTGCAGAAGGGGGATGGGCTAATGGCTCAGGCAGCTGTATAGAACATGGGGCAGGTGGAGACGGTTAGAAGAGCCACGCATCAGTGTAGCTAAGAGTAGGAAGGAGGATTATGGGAGAAGCCAGTATCTATGGCCTTGACAGTCAATACATCAAAACGAGCAATTTCGCCTTGTGTCGGTCCTCCAACCCCATCTTTCTGGTATCAGTTCTGCTTTAGAGGTGCGTCCAAGACCCACCATTTTATAGGGAGGGTCAAACAGAAGCTGAGAAAGACAAACATCAAAGGCTTTCTGGGGAGACTCCTTTCCCTCCCCCAGACTCAGAGCCCTGTGAACCCTTATCTGATGCCCCAAGGGATGCTATAGTTTGGTGACAGGAAAGGGGAAACATGTACTGCTGAAAAAGTGACTCATCTGAACGAGTCCACTTTGACCCCATTCAACCAAGGCTGCTGATCCTGGGTCATGGGGGACGATGAGAGGTTCTGTCCCACATCCATTCAGAATGACCCAAAGCTATGACTTCCCTTTGATTGTGCCACAGTGTCTTAAAAAAAAAAAAAAAAAAAAAACCTCACTTCTTTGTATTTCATGTGCATTGGTGCTTTGTCTGGTGTGTGTGTGTGTGTGTATGTGTGTGTGAATGCATCAGATCTCCTGGAAGTGAGTTACAGACAATTGTGGGCTGCCATGTGGGTGCTGGGAACTGAACCCCCGTCCTCTGGAAGAGCACCCAATGCTCTTAACTTCTGGGCCGTTTTTCCAGCTCTACCTCAGTGTCATTTGAAGATGGGTTGTGGGCAGGAAACCCAGTGTCCTCATTTGAAGCAGCTGTCTGTCTGTCATTAAATGATACCTAGTCTTGCATCTGAAAGGCCCATTCCTCCATCCTGTGACATGTTCCCATGTCTTCCCAGCTATGGGACTAGCAACAGCCTGGCATCACCTGGTAGCTACTGACTGCAAATCGGTTGGTTGGAAGCTAAGTTCCTTTTCCCCTTGAGACAAGTCAGCCTGTGACATTAGAAGCATTCTATCATTGTGGCTACTTCTGCTGGCCTCGATAGACCCAGTATGGGGACTTCCCAATGTACCTTGACCAGGTGGGCCAGTGAGTTCACTTCTGGGCAGTTGAGGTCCAGCATATGTGCCATTCTTTTCTTGGCCTGAGTCTGGGTCTCTCTCTACAGGCATTACCCCAGGCAGAGCTTCACTATACAGTTGTGGCATTCAACTCCCAGGAGCAGGATTCTCATGCCAATGGAGATTCCTCTTGTCAACCTCAGGACCAGAAAGCAGAGTACAGTGAGATCCGGAAGCCCAGAAAAGGTCTCTGATCCTCACCTGTGATCCCCTCAATGGTGACCATCAGGACCCCAAGCTTCCTGCTGGCTGCTGTCCTCAATGTCATGAGCCTCAATGGCTTCCCTAAAGATGAGCAGGAGCCAGGGCTCTGTGGGTACAGAGGCTTATCCCACAGAGGCTCTCTCTCCTCTTAGCCTGCATTTTGTTCTGCCTCTGGTTGTGGAAGATGTCGATACTGCTCCTTTGGGGCTCTGGGAAGTGGCATGGTTTGGTTTGTATAGAATGGTACTTGTGTTAGCTTTGTAGTGTAGGTCCAGGAGGAACATCTGTGGACACTGGAAAAGTGAAGAACCATCAAGGACCCATGAGACTACACAGGAAGGGGAGTCATGGGGGCACTAACCATCAGCTCTCCAGACCACCCTTCCCGTCTCACAGAGAAAGAAACCTAAGCCCTGAGGGCAGGAGCCTAGCCCACGGTGTCAATGTTGGGGCAAATTCCTCTGGACTCATTTTAATTTCTCTGAGACAGGGTTTCTCTGTGTAGCTTTGGGTGTCCTGGAACTTACTCTCTAAACCAGGCTGGCCTTAAACTCACAAATCTCTGCCTGCTTTTGCCTCTTGAGTGCTGGGACTAAAGGTGTACCCCAATGCCTGGCTTCTCTGGACTCTTAGGTAAAAGATGAAATAAAGTTTATATTTTTAAAGGGAGAAGAGATGGTTTAGATGATGCCTCTTACATGCCTGTAACCCCATGTGAAAGCCCAGCTTTGAAGTCAGAGGAGCCTTTGGGTTACAAGGGGGTGGGAAGGACATACCGACACTGGGTTGGAGAGCGCAAGTTGTAACTGTTGTTCCCAATGGAACAAACAAGAGCATTTTCTTACCAGGGTAATTTCAAACTTAAATCCAAAGGTGATTGTGTGTCCAGGCTTCAGTAGCCACCAATGGCTTGAAAACTGTATCTGCCCAAGTGATTTTTCTTACAACTCTTAACACTGCAACAAGAGCAACCCCAAGGGTAAGTTGTCCCCCAAAGTGGTAGAGTGATGGTTATTTGTGGCTTCTTTGAATTTTTGTTTAAGGACAGAATTCTTGCTGTGTGGTAGCGCAAATTTTTGAACCCAGCACTTGGGAGACAGAGGCAGCCAGGTCTCTGAGTTTGAGACCAGCTTGGTCTACAGGTGAGTTCTAGGACAGCCAAGGCTACACAGAAAAACCCTGTCTCAACAAAACAAACAATCAAAAGACAGGATTTTTTATAACCCAGGCTAGCCTTTGAACTGACTGTGTAGTCAAGGATGACTTTTTTAGTCAATGTTTTACTGCTGTGAAGAGACTCCATGATCAAGGTGACATTTAACTGGGGCTGGCTTACAGTTCAGAGGTTTAGTCCCTTATCATTATGGCATAAAGGGCATCCTGCATGAATTTCTTCTGCAGCCTAAATTCTTTAGACTTCAGCTCATGTGTCCCACCCTCCACATGTGCATGTGCTCCTGGTAGGCACAGCCATGACTCACCCCTTTCTTCTTATACTAATGTTCTGAAACATAAAAGGGGAAACACACACACACTGATGGGTACACACCCAAAGGCAGGTCCCACAGTGTGAGGAAAGTGTGTCAGGGCAGTAGCTCTCAGCTCTGTCCCAGGCCCCAGCCCCAAACCTACCAATATCTCTTTCCACTTGAAAGATCAGTGGATTGTAGATGGGACTTAAGAGTCATAAGGGGGGAAGTGGGGCTGTGGCCAAAAATAGAGTGCTGAGCCCATGAGTATCAGGGCTAAAGATTTAGTTGGTGACTAAACTAGACTACCAACTGGAAGGGATGGGCAGGGAGAGGAGATCCTTGATCCTTCGTGTAAGTTACTTATAGTGGGGTGGCCCAAGTGCCAAGTGCTCAGCCAGAGGCGTTTTCTTCTACTATGGACATGTCTCTTCCTTCATTGTCTCCTCTCTTGTTTTCTCTTCCTGCTGCCTGGGCCAGATCAGCCCAAGGGCAGCTTTAATTAATTAATTAATTAATTAATTAATTAATTCCTTCTTTTACTCTCTCATGTATTCAACAATTCATTCACCCACCTACCCACCCATCCACCTACCCATCCACCCATTCACCTACCCACCCACCCATCCAACCATCCATCCACCCATCTATCCACTCATCCACCTACTTACCCATCTACCCACCCACCCACCCATCCATTTACCCACTCACCCATCCATCCACCCACCCACCCACCTACCCACCCACCCATTCACCTACCCACCCATCCATCCACCCACCCACCCACCCACTCATCCATCTACCCAACCATTTATACACACATTCACCCACCTACCCATCCATTCACTATCCACCCACCCATCCACTCATCCATTCATCCATCCATCCATACACCCACCCACCCACCCATCCCCCCATCCATCCACCCATCCATCCATACACCCACCCACCATCCACCCACCATCCATCCATCCATCCATTCATCCATCCACCCATCCACCCATCCATCCACCCATCCATCCATACACCCACCCACCCATCCATCCACCCATCCATCCACCCACCCATCCATCCACTCAATCATTCACCCATTTACACACCCATCTATCCATCCATCCATCCATCCATCCATCCATCCATCCATCCATCTATCCATTCATCCATCCATCTACCTACCCACCCACCCACCCACCCACCCATCCATCCACCCCTCTATCTACCCACCCACCCATCCATCTATCTACTCAATATTTCACCATTCCCCGCAGATGATTCTGGAAACTGCTTCACAACAGGCCGAAGCCTGGACACAGAGAAGCATAGGAGAAAAGCCCTGCCCCAGATAGACTTTTGGGTTTACAGGGATATGAACATGGCATTCTCCACTCAGCTCTCGGCTTTAGGACCGTGGGCAGGGAGGGATACCTCTTCAGTAAACAAATGCAACAGTTTCCTGTTAAAGAACTGAAAAGCTGGATGCTCCAAATTTACGTTAAAGACTGGCCATCAGGACTGGGGAGGAGGCTCAGTGGGTATGAGTGCTTGCCACACAAGTGCAAGGACCTGAGTTTGATCCCAAGAACCCATGTAAAAAGCTGGATGTGTGGTTTGCCCAGTGGGTGAAATGCTTACCATACAAGTCTGGTGACCTGAGTTTGGTCCCTGGAACTCATGTAAAGATGGAAGGAGAGGACTGAGTACACGGAGTTGTCCTCTGACCTCCACACCACGGTGCATGAGACCCCCAGCCGAGCCCCTACAAATAATTATTTAAATTTTAAAAATAAAAAAAAGTTAATGTAGAAGCTGGGCCTGGTTCTTCCTCCTAGCCTTATGCTCCCAGAAATGAGACTCAGACTCAAAAGATATTTACAGATACCTTCGTCATATAGCTAGGCTCTTCCCTGACTAGATATAACTTAAAATATCTCATATATTCTAGTCTACATTCTGCCACACATGTGGCTGGTTACCTGTGCTCAGGTACCATGCATCCGTCTCGTCCTGTCTTCCCAGGCAAATCTTCCCGCCACCTGGCTCTATCCCAGAATTCTTTCTACCTCCCAGATGTTCCACCTCTTATTTCCTTCCTAAGCCATGGGCCATATAGGCTCGTTTATTGACAGGTGATGCATCCATACCTTACACAAGATATTCTCTCTACAAATTAAAAAGTAGGATGTGCGGCAAGAGAGCCTGTAATCCCAGCCCTGCTTCAGCAAGATGGAAGGTGGGAACAAGTACCTAAGCTTGGAGGCCAGCTGGCCTGGTGCTGGAGTATCCAAGAGACCATGTCCCAAACAAGGTGAAAGGTATGGACTGAGACCTCAGATTGTCCTCGAACACATATGTCTGCATGCACACATACAGATACACACAAAATGGCCATCAGGGTTGACTGCCCTGTTAGTTGAGAAGCTAAGGTGATGTATTCCACATTGTCTTTAGCCTGTACTTAGAGTGAAGGGGGAGAATAGTCAGGTGGGATGGCCTTGATCCAGTTCTTTCTCCATCAAGAAGATGGGCAACCTCGTCCATCATGGGTCTCAATACTGCCATGTCATATGCTTTTCCTGGGGAGATGTGGACATCTAGTCACCCAGATGGGGCTCAACCCAAAGAAACAATTGCTTCCCAGACTAGCTTGGTGAGACAATGAGCCCAGTAGGTTTCCTTCAGTATCATGGCTGACCCACTCCAAACAGCTGTACCAATGAAAGTCCTGCTCCAGTATCGACACAGGTCTCCCCAAACCTCTACATGTGGCATTTCCCCTTCACTTTCCATCTCTTACGTACTCCAGCACCTCCCCACATACAGATGGGGCAGAATTTTGTTCTAGGGACATGAAGGCATCAAGCAGGAGGGAGTAGCTGGGATCTCAGCTGAGGGACTGATAGGGTGTTTGAAGTCTCATAGGTGTGGGCAGTTACGATGTTGTGCCTTCAAGGTGGTGGTGGCCGTGTCCAGGACAATGTTGTCTAACATCCCTGGAAAGCACGTGTGTGTGTGTGTGTGTGTGTGTGTGTGTGTGTGTGTGTGTGTGTGAACAAGAATCTGTTAGATCAAAGTGGAGTCACTTAGGTCAAATCCTAACAGAAGTCAGGGGTCATTCTCGTAGTCTACTCTTGCTTCTTGACCTTTTGGCGAAGATCGAGAGCAAAATACTGGAGACTGGGAAATTTATAGGAGAAAGAGGTTTATTTATTTTAGGGTTTTGAAGTCTGGGAGGGCCAAGTTAGGAGGCTGCAATGGGCAAGAGCCTTCTAGAATCTACAGGTAGGATGGGTTTCAAATAGGGCGAGAAACACTGAGAAGCATTTTAAACAGATGCATTTCATTTCTAAATGAATTATATTTGCTTGTGTATGTGAGTGCACACATGAGTGTGTCCACATTCCAGGGTGTGCCAAGGCGTGCATATGGAAATCCAAGGACAAGTTAGTAGGAGTCAGTTCTCTCCTACCATGAGAGTCCCAGGGATTGAACTTTTTACTGTCAGGCTTGGCAGCAAGTGCCTATAGCCACTGAGCCATTTCACCAGCCCAACAGACTTTTCTTTTCTTCTTCTCCTCCTTCTCCTTTAAAATGAGACAGGGTTTCTGTGTAGCCTTGGCTATAGTGGAACGCATTCTGTAGACCGGAAAACTCAAGAGCTCTGCCTGCCTCTGCTCCCTGAATGCTGGGATTAAAGATGTGTGTCACCATACCCTGCTCCCAACACACCTATTC
Organism: Micromys minutus; assembly: GCF_963924665.1. Taxonomy (NCBI): domain Eukaryota; kingdom Metazoa; phylum Chordata; class Mammalia; order Rodentia; family Muridae; genus Micromys; species Micromys minutus. The sequence goes on from NC_137979.1 coordinate 60,371,471, forward strand.
TTGAGATAACGTATTTACCCAGCAACCTATGTCCTGATCCCTATTCTTTCTCCGAGAAGTCCTGGTGAGGTGTTGATAGTGTAGTAGAAGCCGGAGGCCTTGAACCAGACCAATGACCCGTTGTAATGAGCATTTGCAAGTAAAGAAGTGTGGACAAACGGTATTCTGTGGGACACATGGTGACGCACTATAGTATAGCTTCCATGAGAGTTTTTTTTTTTTTTTTTTAATTTTTGAGGGGTGGTTGCAAGGGTGGAGGGTAGGTGTGAAGAGACAGGGAGATGAGTGGGATTTGGGTGCATGATGTGAAATTTATAAAGAATCAATAAAATATAAATAAATAAATAATAAATAAATAGCAGCTCTGACCAGAATAAGAGGAAGAAGAGAAGGAAGAGGAGAAGGAAGGGGGAGGAAGAGGAAAGGAGGAAGGGGAGGAGGAGAAAGACGATGTAGAAGAGGAGGAAGAAGAGGAGGAGGAGCAGGAGAGGGAGGAGAAAGAAGGAAGGAGGAGGAGGAAAGGAGAAGTTTTTCAGATAACTGAACCCAGGGCCTCAGAGGTGATAACCAAGTACCCTGCCACTCAGCTATATCCTAATCCTAACCTCTCTTAACAATTTTATTTAGAGACTGGGGTCTTGTTAAATTGCCCAGGTTGACCTCGAACTGGCTCTGTAGCTCCGGCAGGCCTTGAACTTGCTATTCTCCTGCCTCAGTTTCCCCTATGCCTACTGCACAACAGGGGTTAAAATTCTATCGTTCTGATGGAATCATCAAGGTGGAGACATCCACGGAAAGGGTCAATATCCGTGACAATAATAACTGTCACCAAAGACTCTGCCTAAACCACAGGCTTGCACAGAAATCATGATGACCTTGCAGAAAGAACCACAGCCCTGCAGTGTGACAGTCAGCCCAGAAACCGCCTGTTCAGCCTCACGCTGACTCCACCTTTAATACTGACCTTTGCGGTGGAGGACCATTGCCTCAACACAGTTATGTAACCTTCCCGTTAACCCTCACCTTTCTTTGTTCTCTCCCCCTATGGAACCTTGGGTCCTCTATGGCCTCTCTGTGTTCCCTACGGCAGCCTCACTGTACCCAATAAACTCTTTTCTCACCTGTTCAGTTCTAGCAGAGACACCCCCCCCCAAGAGGGAGGGCATGCTGACTAGTGTGTTAGTTGGACACAAGCCAGATCATTTGGGAAGAGAGGACTTAAATTGAGAAAAATGCTCCTGCATTTCCTTGTTCATTTCCTTGATTGATTATTGATGATTGATGTTGGGGGTTCAGTTCACCCTGGGTGAGCAATCCCTGAGTTGCTGGTCCCGGGTTCTATAAGAAAGCAGGCTGAGCCATCCTGAGGAGCAAGCCAGCAAGTAGCACTTCTCTATGGCTGCTGTATCAGCTCCTGCCTTCAGGCTCCTGCCCTGAGTTTCCTCTCTGACTTCCCTCAGTGATGGTTTGTGGTGAGGGAGTGTACTAGAAATAAACCCTTTCCTCCCCAAGTTGCTTTTGGTCATAGTGTTTTATCACAGTAATAGAAACCCTAAGGCAGAAGGGGTTTGGAGTATTTCTATCCATCCATGTTACTGGCTGAAAGATGCCCTGTCCCAGTCCCCAGAACCTATGAATATATTTTAGTTTAAAGGTACTTGGTTGGGGGCTGGAGAGAAGATGGCTCAGTGGTTAAGAGCACTGACAGCTCTTCCAGAAGTCCAGAGTTCAATTTCCAGCAACCACATGGTGGCTCACAACCATCTGTAATGGAATCTGATGCTATCTGAAGACAGCTACAGTGTATTCACATACATAAAATAAATAAATAAAATCTTTTAAATAAAAGGTACTTGGTTGATGGCATGTGGATTTTGAGTGAGACTCTGTGTATAAGATGAATCTGAATTATCAAGGCGTTTTCGGTTGTGTGTAAGAGTGTGAAGAGTTTGTGGTAGGTGTTAACCAGAGCTGAGATGAATAGAGATGGGAAGTTGTGAAGATACCACACTAGCTCTGAAGATGGACAGCCGGACCCTGAACCAAGAAGTTTAGGGGACCGCTGGCAATGAGAAAAGGTGAGGGGACTCCCCCTAGAGGCTGCAGGAGGAACAGCCTGTCAATGCCTTGAATTTTGATCCACTCTCTGTTGCTTGAAGATACTATAACCCATTGTATGGTTTTGGCTTCTTTATCAAAAATAAAGTGTCCATAGGCATGTGGGTTTATTTCTGGGTCTCTGATTCAATTCAATTGATCAACGTGTCTGTCTCTGTACCAATACCGTGCAGTTTTTAATTGCTCTGTAGTACAGCTTGAGATCAGGGATAGTGATTTCCCCAGAAGTTCTTTAATTGTTGAGGATTGTTTTCGTTATCTTGGGTTTTTTACTTTTCCATATGAAGTTGAGAATTGCTCTTTCAGGGTCTATAAAAATTGTGTTAGAATTTTGATGGGGATTACATTGAATCTGTAGATTGTTTTTAGTAAGATGGCTATTTTCACTAGGTTACTCCTACCTAACCATGAGTATAGATCTTTGGGGCTCTCAGATACCAAACCATCAACCAAAACAAACAAACAAACAAACAAACAAAAAAAAAACAAACAACACAGGCTGGTCCTAGGCCTTATCACAATATATGTAGCAGATACACACTTTGGTCTTGATGTGGGTGGGTCCTGAGTTAAACCAAAAGCTGTTGCTTCTATGTGGGATGTGTTCTCCTAGCTGGGCTGCCTTGTCTGGCCTCAGTGGGAGAGGATGCGCTTAGCCTCACAGAGACTTGATGTGCCAGGGTCGGGGGGATACCCAGGGGTCCCCACCCGCTCAGAGGAGAAGGGGAGGAGGATCGGGAGAAGGGGAGGAGGATCGGAAGAAGGACTGTGGGAGGGGGTGACGAGGAGGGGGCAATGAGCTGGATGTAATTGAAGAAAATAAATAAATAAAAGACACTATGACCCGTGACTGCAACTACAAGCTATGAGATAGAACAGGTTGGCTGCTGGTCAGTGGGCCCAGCTAGAGACAGGGTCCCATGGGCGGTGGTGCCAGGGGCAGCCCCTGAACAAAGTGGAACAGAAATGGCCCCAAGGAGGGCTTGGCTCAGCAGCGAGGAGTCAAGCCCTCAGAGAGAAGCCACGTCTCCTCAAGGCCTGTGTATTGAAGGCTTGGCTGCCAGCTTGTAGAACGCCTACCTCTCAATGCCTTTACAGTGGCAATTAAATTCAACCTGAGTCCAGCTGCAGTGGCTCCCAGCAATGATCCGAGACAGAAGGACCACAGAGGGGCTGAGGCTATCCTGGGCTTCATAGTGAGCCCAGGACAGATGGGCTATAGAGTGAGACCTTGTCTCCAAACACAAACAATAAAAAATTTTAAAGAGAGGACATTCAAAGCTCAGGAAAATTCAGTGCTATGTCACTCAACAGTGAGGACAGGTTCTGAGAAATAAGTTTGTGACAGTCTTACAGTTGTGTGAATGATTAAACAAGCCTGTGGGGTAGACTACCTGTTACACACCTGCACACACACACACACACAGACAAAGAGACAGAGAGAGAGACAGATAGAGAGAGACAGAGACAGGGAGAGACAGAGAGAGATAGAGACAGAGAGAGCGAGAGAGAGAGAGCGCATAATGCTCCTAGTGCCACTATGAACAAGACAACGTGAGATTAAGCACAAGAGGAAGTAATGCATCGAAACACGTGGCAGGGATGGGCGAGGAGGCTGAGCGGGTAAAGGCACCTGCTGCGTGAGTGTGTTGACCTGAGATCTCAGAACCGTGTGGAGGTATGAAAGAACTGACATAGTAGAGTTAACCTCTGACCTCCATGTATGCTGTGGCATGTGTGTATTCCTCATAGCACACTCACACACTCACACAGTCATACTCTCACACACACACATGATAAACTAGGACCATAAAAGACTGCTGCACAACTGCTTTACAGAAAGCCTCAATAAGTAGAGAGAATACACTTTAATGTAAAACATATTTTATATATGCATAAGTGTACACATATGTATGTATCTATTTAACACAGTGTCTCACATAGCCCAGGCTAGCCTCAAACTTGCTATGTAGCTAAGGATAGCCTTGATCTTTTGTGTACATATGAGCCACCATGACCAGATTTATTGTTTGTTTTTTCAGTGTTGGAACTGAACCCAGGCCCCGGAGCACTAGGGAAACAGTCTCACAACAGGGCAGTTCTCCCGCCCCGCACACTATAGTTTTAAATTCCTGGCAAGGCTGTCGATGTGTTAACACACACCCCATACACACTATACACCCTCAAGTAATGGTTTGTGCAACGTTAGGCAGCTCTGACGTCACTTGGGAATAATTGTCACCTCCTGACAGTCTCTGAGATCCAACATCACATATGTGGTCTGTCACTGACTATACGTGGTTATGTGGCTTGTGACTCTACCAGGCCATTTTGCACATATTCACGTAGGTGTGGCCCACACGTTCGTGTTTCCCCAACCATGTGGATGTCAGTCTTCCCATCCCCAGCACACCCCTTCCTGCTCTTTACCTTTTTCTGGCCACAACCACCTCAAGTATCATTTTACATTCTCATGTAAGAACCACAGCACCATCCCATAATATTCCACTGCATGACTATGCTAGGTAAGCTTTCTACTACTGAGATTCACGTCCATCCCTCACTTTAAATTCTTAGCTAAATTCAGGAATCCCTGAACTGGGTTCCGTGGTGGGTAAGACTACAGGAAGAGAGGGTGCAGAGCCATCTATACCCTTTCCTTTAAAATTAATTCATTAATTAAAATTAATTAATTAATTATGCTTACCAATGGAACCTGATGAATGTATTTTAAGTTAATTTTTGCCCCTTTGTCCAAAAGATTAGTGAAGGATGACCCCAAAGTTTTAAACCGCTATCTCAAGGCAGGATGGTAAGTTCAAGGTCAGCCTAGAGTCAGTCTATATAAATAGACCTTGTCCAAAGGGAAGAAGGAAGAAATAAAGAAAGGAAGGAATGGAGGAAGGAAGAAAAAAGGAAGAAAGAAATAAATGAAGAAAGAAGCAAAAAAGGAAAGAAAGAAGGAAATGGCCTGAGAAACATACTGCTTTGTTTTTTTGACATTGCACTCACGGGGTGTGATGATTTGCTGCACATGCTCAGTTCAGGGAGTAGCACTATTAGAAGGTATGGTCCTGTTGGAGCAGGTGTGTCACTGTGGATGTGGGTTTTAAGACCCTCATACTAGCTGCCTGGAAGTCAGTACTATGCTAGCAGCCTTCAGATGAAGATGAACTCTCAGCTCCTCCTGCACCATGCCTGACTGGTTGCTGTCATGTTCCTGCCTTGATGATAATGGACTGAACTTCTGACTGTAAGACAGCCCCAATTAAATGTTGTCCTTATAAGAGTTGCCTTGGTCATGGTGTCTGTTCACAGCAGTAAAACCTTAACTAAGACTCTGGGTCATCTCCAGCATTGGTTTGTGGAGCTGATTCCACCTTGAACCAAAACTGAGGGATTGGACAGCCATATGTCTCCACCCTGTGGCCATGGCTAGAACCACACATATCTTACTCTAGCTGGCTAGCCAGGACAATTTTGCATCCTGAGACCAAGAAGGGGAAGAGCTTGAACTAAGGGGAAGGACAAAAACAAAACAAAACAAAACCCTTGCCTGGCATTCCACTCCCCTGCCCTGCCCTTGATGTGGAAAGAGAGCTCCAAACTTCCTGATCAAGTGTTTTAATTGCTGTGCTCAGTTATCTAGTGCCGATTCTTGAAGTTTGCATTGATTGCAGCCTGTCCAAAAGAAGGGCAGCCACTGTCCCTGTGGTGGGTATAGAAAGATGGGGGACTGAGTGATAGAAAGGAAGGCAAGAAGACGCATAAATATCTTATTTTTTGATATAGGATCTCATGTACCCCAGGCTGGCCTCAAACTTTCCAGGTTTGAGGATGGCTTTGACTCCTTATCCTCCTGTGTCTGCCTTTCAAGTGCTGGGATTACAGGTGTATGCTATGTAATTTAAGTGGTGCTGGGGATAGAAGCCAGGGATTCTTTCTACATACTAATGAAGAACTGTTATTTAAGGCTGTCTGAGTATTAGGTCTGGAACATAATGCCCAGTGTCCCCATATTGGTCCTTGTCACACACAATGCCCAGTGTCCCCACATTGGTCCTTGTCATACACAATGCCCAGTGTCCCCACATTGGTCCTTGTCACACACAATGCTCAGTGTCTCCATGTTGGTCCTTGTCACACACAATGCTCAGTGTCTCCCTGTTGGTCCTTGTCACACACAGTGCCCACTCAGTGTCCCCACATTGGTCCTTGTCACACACAATGCCCATTGTATCCATGTTGGTCCTTGTCACACACAATGCCCAGTGTCTCCATGTTGGTCCTTGTCACACACAATGCTCAGTGTCCCCACATTGGTCCTTGTTGTCACCCAGATTCTTTTCCTGATCTAGACCCATTCAGTTTCCTTGCTGCCTGCCCAAGGCTCTTGCCAGCTTCCTTTGAATTAGACCCCAGAAATCTGGACTCCACCCAACCCCAGTTCAGCAGAGCCCACAGCACACTTCTGAAGCCCAAGCAACTGTCAAACCTAGTTCTCATCTGCCTGGGCAGGAAAGTGATGTGTGGGAAGGGCAGAGTCCAGGACACAGTTCAATAGAGGCACCAAGAGGGGTCACTGATCCCCAAACATCCTATTTATATGAATTACTTCACCCCTCTTTCCTTCTACCCACCCCTTCCTTCTTTCCATCAACACAGAGGTATTTAGTTTTAAATGGGAACTGAGTCTCACAAGGGCCCAGAGATCAGCTACGCATAGGTGACAAAACTGTAGGACGAAATGTTTTAAACTACAAGGATGAAGACAGCCAGGTGCTGGGCATGGTGGCATACGCTTGTAATCCTAGGACTTGGGATCAAGAGTTCAAACTTATTCTTGGCTATATGAGGAGCTGAGGAGCCAGTGAACAGAGGGGAAAGCCTCCTGCTGAGGTAGAGGTGAGCAGGCATCACGGTGGCTTCCTGACAGCAATTCTCACATGGTCAACAGTCTTCTAAGTGGAAGCAAGCCTAGTGACTGAAGAAAGATGTCGAGCTCGTATGTCCATGGAGGAGGAGTGTGTGTGTGTGTGTGTGTGTGTGTGTGTGTAAGGTGAGGAGGTGTGAACCTGCTTGGATTTTTATTTGTAAGCAATTTTGAAGGCTCTTTTGTTTTTAAAAGATTTATTTATTTCTTCTATGTGGGGGTATACTGTCTTCAGACACACTAGAAGAAGGCATCAGATCTCATTACAGATGGTTGTGAGCCGCCATGTGGTTGCTGGGAATTGAACTCAGGACCTCTGGAAGAACAGTCAGTGCTCTTAACCACTGAGCCATCTCTCCAGCCCTCTAGTCACCATTCTTACATCTTTTGAAACTTCCTCTCCATGCTGTTGACTTAATCATAGTTGGCTATAATTTACAAAGACTCACCCCATGAGCCCGCCCCCCCGAAACACTTTGGAAGTTGAGACAGGATTGCTGCAAGTTTGAGGCCAGCCAGGCCTGTAGAGTGAGGTCCTAATCTCACAAACAAACATCTTAATTAACATGTCCTTCTCGTGGGCTCCTATTCTCCTACTCATGGCCCTGTTTCCCACTCTTCCCTACTTCCTGTATTTAACATGTGTTTATTAACCCTCTGCAAGACCCCACATGGTGCCATAACCCCGAGGATGGGGAAGTGGGGAACGTAAACAAGCTCCCTGCTCCCCGGCTTCCTCTTCTTCCTCCCACGGCTTGTCCCCAACCACAAAATTCTGGTGGTGCCATCAGTAAAGAGGTAGTGGATAAGCAGAATGCATGTGGCTTTCTGCGTATGTTCCACCAAGCATGCTGTCCCCCTGGATTTCAGACACAGCTTCCCATGGCCACTGGCCAGCCCATCCTCTTTGCAGTCAGGAAAGTATCCTTCCATAACGTCTTCAAGGTGAAGGTTCTGTCTAATTTTTTTAGGTGGGTGGGGAACACTTTGCATGGGACCCTTTCACCCCATAGTTGCTCTGTGGGGTCAACTGAAACGGTATTCACAGCCCTTTGGTGTCCTGTGGTGTCTCTGCGCATCAGAGCTGGATGGAAGACAGTGCAATTTTTCTGTTGTCCCGGCAAGTCTATATGTTGGGGAATTTCCAGCACTAGTTGGTGTGGGAAGCAGACAGGGGCACACTAGTGGCTCACAACAGGGACATATCAGCAAATGAGTCCTTGGAAGACACATCAGAATGTCCCCTTTGTTAGCATTTTGTCTATGCTCCACCCCACAGTTACCTGGCAAGAACCAAGTATGCCTGACACTGTAAAAGGGGCTGCTTGCCCCCTCCTCACTCTCTTGCTCTCTTCCCCTCTTCCCCCTTTGCCACTTCTCTCTCCGTTCCCTTCCCTCTGCTCCCCAGCTCATGGCTGGCCTCCACTCCTCTTCTTTACCTCCCCCTCCCCCCACCTCCGCAGAATTATACCCCCCGTCTCTTTATCAAAACATCACCCTCTCCTACATAGTTGAATCTATGATAAATGACCTCTGGCTGCATCTCTGATAACCCAGATAAAAGGCCTAATGACTGATGGATAAGACTAATGTCCAAAGGACTGGAGAGATGGCTCAGTGGTTAGGAACACTGGCTGCTCTTGCACAGGACCTGGGATTAATCCCCAGCACCCACATGGGGTCTCACAGCTGTCACTCCAGGTTCAGGGATCTGATGCCCTATTCTGACTATATGGGCCTCTGGTACATACAAGGTACACATACATATATACATGCAGGCAAAATATCTATATACATAAAATAAGGATATAAAATTAAAAAGAGTAATGTCCAAGATGGAGGCTCAGCCAGACAGCTTTGTCCAGGGTTCACACTGGGTGCCACAGCTGTACACAGGGACATCCTGACATGGACTTTAAGCTGTGTCTGGTAGGATTTCTGCTACTTCCTTCTAACCCTGTGCCAGGAGCATTCTGTGTTTCTTTGGCTCATGCCATCTGAGGATACCCTGAAATGAAAACATATTCTCCCCAGAGTCAGAGAGGGGACCTGAGTTAACACCAGAGAGATAGCTGTTCTCTGATGAATAGATTTAAGGAGAAATTGGTGGCCAAATAATGCCTTGTTATTTTTTCCTTCCTTCCATCCTTCTATCCTTCCTTCCTTCCTTTCTTCTGTTATTTATTGATAGATTATTGATATATTGGCAGGAATATGGTTATTTGATTTGTCACAGGCATCTAGAAAGTGATGATTATTTGGCCTTCAGCTGTGAGGAGCCACTGTCCTCACAGAACCTTTTGCTGAAGAGAGAAACACTACCTTGTCCAGGGGGAGACTGAGCTGAGAGGCCGAGAGGCATCCTACAGAGAACTCACAGTCACAAACAAAGACCATCTGCAAACCTTAAGTTTATGCAGGAGGGGGATGTTTGGTGTCAACCCTCGGGGTGTGTCCCTGTTGAGCAGGAATGAGAGGGCAAAGAGCTGCTGTGCTCACACAGACTAAGGAGCAGTGTGCAAGAAACCCAAGAGCAGAGCTGGGATCCAGCAAAGCTTGTACCGGAGCCTCCTGCTCAATTGCCACACTCAGACAGTGAATTGGCGGAGTTCAATACCCCAGTTGCAAGGTGCTCACACCAGCCCATCATTGGTTAGCTTAAAGGTGACCCTATGAGCCAACAGCAGTTCAAGGGAGATGTGGGGAAAAAAGGGCCTTATGGAATGTTCTAGAAGAGATGGCTCATTTCTTCCTTGGGAGTCACTGGGGCTGAGTGTGATGACTGTGTGCAATGCAGTTCTTAGGAACTCGGAGGAGTCAGTGTAAGGACAAAGATGATGATGACAGGCGGAGGACAGGAAGGAACTTGCGTCAGACCACCCACAAAGGCCCAAACAGACTGGCTTCGAGTCCTGTACCGTTAACAGTGAGAACACAGAGGAAGTGGTGGTTGCCCTGAGCCAAATGTCCAAACCAGGGGCCTCTGCAAGGAGGGGAGCTTAATGTGGTAGCTTCAAAATCACCCACCTATGAGCAAAGTAGGAGCATGAACCAAATAAGAAAGATTAAAAATGTAATCGGGAGGAGGGATGGAGAGATGGTTCAGTGAAAAAGAGCTGAATCTGCTCTTGCAGAGGACTTGGTTCACTTCCCAGCACAAAGATGGCAGCTCAGAACCATCTGTGGTTCCAGTTCTGGGAGACAGAGTGCCCACATTTTGCTTCTGTAGCACCAGGCATGCAGGAGGCATATATACACCAATGCCTGCTGTACTGGCTGGTTTTGTGTAAACTTGACACAAGCTGGAGTTATCACAGAGAACGGAGCCTCAGTTGAGGAAATGCCTCCATGAGATCCAACTGTCAGGCATTTTCTCAACTAGTGATCAAGGGGGGAGGTCCAGCCCATTGTGGGTGGTGCCATCCCTGGGCTGGTAGACCTGGGTTCTATAAGAAAGCAATCTGAGCAAGACTGGAGAAGCAAGCCAGTAAGCAACATCTCTCCATGGCCTCTGCATCAGCTCCTGCTTCCTGACCTGCTTGAGTTCCAGTCCTGACTTCTGTTGGTGATGAACAGCAATGTGGAAGTGTAAGCTGAATAAACCCTTTTCTCTCCAACTTGCTTCTTGGTCATAATGATTGTGCAGGAATAGAAACCCTAAGACAAATTGGTACCAACAGAGTGGGGTATTCCTGTGACAACTTGACCATGTTTTGGGAAGGACTGTGGAAGGACTTTGGAACTTTGAGCTAGAAAAGCCATTGGGAAGTTTAGAGCTCTGTGGAGCTTGGAAGATAACTTGAGAACAGTGCAGAAGATGGAGGCCTGGCTTGTGAGATTTCAGAGCGAAAAATCAAAGACTCTTATCAAGGCTATTGCTGTTTTGATTGTGAAGATTCTGTGGTTTTGGTTAGCTGGAGCTGATGAATCAGCTGTGATTAACAAGATACCAGAACTACTAAAGCAAAACCTTTGCATTACTGGGACTATTGATGCTGGTCAGCTGGAGCTAAGAAATTAGTAGTGATTAAGAAGAGACCAGCATCACTGATGTAAAATCCTCTGGGAACTTTTCTGAGAGCACAAAGAGGCTGTGTCCCAGAGATAGCCAAAGCTGTTCCTTGTGCTGTGGCTGGACTTGGTAATGTGTAAGAGTCACCCAGGTCATACTGTTTTAAAGGCATGAAGGGGTCATGGAGAGCAGCTGAGACTTGGCACTGTGAGAGGCCAGGTGAAGGTACAGCCTCAGTTGCAATTAATGCCCCAGGACTGAAGGGGTCATGCAAAGGAGTTGAGGCTTGGCACCATGGAGAGAGCCTACGGGAGGCTATTGGCGAAGTCTATTTCCAGTGAAAGATGCAGAGTTTTGGAGATGCCAGTACCATGAGATGACCACCAAGAACAGCAGCAACATTGAAGAACAGGCAGCTGGAGACTAGAAGTCAAGGTGTGTGCTACAAAAGGCCAGAGCTGGAGAAGTGACCCAAGCCCTTGGAGGAGCCCAGAAGTTCATGAGTGGATCCCAGACATTGGACACTTAAGAGTTTGATTTTGCTTTTGATTGTGACTGTGCCCTGATATTATTCCCTCTTGAAGGAAGAAGATATTTTAGCGGAGCCCACAATTAAGAGACTTTGAATTGAAAAAAATACTTTAAATTTTAAAAGAAATTGAATATTTTAAAGGAATTGAAAATTTAATATGTAAGATTTTGTAAAGACTGTGGGACTCTTAAGATTATTTAGATCTTGGGGATGAATAACAAAGTAAGGGTTGAGGCTTAATAGTGATATTTTTGTGTGTCAAGTTGACAAGGGGTCAATTATACTGGCTGGTTTTGTGTCAACTTGACAAAAGCTAGAATTATCACAGAGAAAGGAGCCTCAGTTGAAGAAATGTCTCCATGAGATCCAGCTGTAAGGCATTTTCTCAACTAGTGATTAATGGGGGAGGGCCCAGCCCATTGTGGGTAGTGCCATCCCTGGGCTGGTAGTCTTGGGTTCTACCCAAGAAAGCAGGCTGAGCAAGCCAGGGGAATCAAGCCAGTAAGCAACATCTCTCCATGGCCTCTGCATCAGCTTCTGCTTCCTGACCTGCTTGAGTTCCAGTCCTGACTTCCTTTGGTGATGAACAGCAATGTGGAACTATAAACTGAATAAACCCTTTCCTCCCCAACTTGCTTCTTGGTCATGATGTTTGTGCAGGAATAGAAACCCTGACTAAGACAACTTCTTTTATTTTCTTTAACTTTTTATTGGTTCTTTGTGAGTTTCACATCATGCACTCCAGTCCCACTGATCTCCCCATCCCCTTAGATTCACCCTCTGCCCTTGTAACCTTCCCTCCAAAGTAAAAAAAAAACACAGAGACAAATAAACAAAACAAAACAATGCATAGAAAGCATCTCATTCTGGAAGCTGTATGGACTCTGTCCACACATCTTTACTCTTAGATGTTCATTGCAATGAGTCATTGGTCTGGTTCGAGGTCTCTGTAACACCATCAATATTAGATCCTCACTGGGACTCCTCCTGGTTATCCTGTTGTTGCCCTGTGTCATGGAGATCCTGTAGCTTTGGATCAGCATGTCTGGCTGTTTTACATACTCCAACAGTTCACAGATGATGTTGATTTTGGGGTAGGTCAACTCAAAGCCCTGGATCTGGGCCTGGGTGGTAGCTAAGCTGAATAGCCTGCCAGCTCTCCCATATCTGAGCCACCAGGACAAGCTCTCCAGCAATGCTCTGGCTAGGCCACCCAATGCTACCATTGGTAGAAGGCAGGGTGAGCTCTCTCACTCTCCTGACCTCTGGGCTAGCTCATCCACACCCACACCACCAGAGTCAGCTCACTGCGTGGCTTAGTCAAGGTGCAGGGCCCTCTCTCCCAATCGCGACAGCTGGTGAAGGGCAGGGCTAGCTTTTATGATCCTGGGGCTACTGAGCAACACTCTTAATAGAGTATAAAGAACGGTAACAGAATGGGAGAGAATGATGAAAGATAATGTTTGATGAGAGATTATATCTAGAATCTTTGGAAAAGCAATCTGACTAGAAAGCAGACAAAAGGGAGCAGGAGTGACAGCTCTTCAGTTAACAACACTTACTGCTCTTGCAGAGGAATCAGGTTGGATTCCCAGCACATCAGGTGACCCACTACCATCTGTCACATCCCAGTCCCAGGGGATCTGATGTCCTCTTATGACCCTTACAAATGCTACATCATGGGCACAAAGCTACACACAGTTGCACACAATTAATACAAATCAAAGTTAAAAAATGAACTTGTTTTTAATGGACAAAGGACTCGAGCAGTAAGGATGTAGCAAGATACCATCAGGGGACTAATAATAAATTTAAAAACCTGGAGAATGGTAATAGAACATCAGCAGACAGAAAAACAACAAATAAGAATGAAGGATGTGGAGAAATTGGAATGTTTACATCCAGTTGGTGGGAATATAAAACAATGTAGCCATTGTGGAAAAGGATACAGAGGTCATTCAAAAAATTTACAATGAGGATTGCCATATGACCCAACAATACTCTTGGGTATAGGTGTTAACTACTTGTCTCCCTGCTGTAACAAAACACCTGAGTAAAGAAGCTGAAGGAAGGAAGGTTTATGTTGGCTCACGGTTGTAAGGGCTACAGTCTATCATGCTGGGGATGGCATGGCAGTGGGAGTGGATCTATCTGTAGCACCAGGGTCATGAGCCGGCTAGCCACACTTCATTCTCAGGAAGGAAAGAGAGATGGACCAATGGGTGCTCGGTTTGCCTTATCTCTTCTCTCCTTTTTATTCAGTCTGAGACCCCAGGCTATGAGACGGGGAGTGTCCACATTCAGGGTGGGTCATCCCTCCTCACTTAAACTTCTTTGAAAGCACCTTCATAGACAGTCTTAGAGGTGTGCCCCCTAGGTGACTCCAAATCCGGCAAAATCAACAAGATTAACCCTCACAATCACAGGCAAGAGAACTGAAGACAGCATCTCAACGGAAAACCGATACACTCATGCTCATTGTAACAGCATCCACAAAGACCAAGAACAGAAATGATCAGCATGCCTGCGAGCAAATGAATGGAGGAAGAAAGCGTGCTGTATCCATACAGTGGGATGTTATTCAGCATCTAACATAATTCTGTCATCTGCTAGAAAGTGGATGGTCCTTGGGGACATGACTGATGCTAACTAAGATAAAGCAATCCCAGAATGACAAGAACCTCGTGACTCCACTCAGGTGCGTTAGCCAAACTCCCAAAGGAAGAAGAGTTAGATGGTGGTAGACAGGGCCTGGCGAGGTGAAGGGGCAGAGGTTGCTCAGTAGGCTTAGAGTCTGAGTCTTGCAAGACGAGGATGTTCTAGAGCTATGATGTCATTGCAGTGTGCATGTCAGCTCTGTGTTGTGTAATGGATACACCTCGGAAAAAGGCTGAGTTCACGTTAAATTTCTCCCTTACCCCCAACTACAGTTAAAGACATAAGAACCCTGTGATAAGAGGACCGTTCTCAGTGCCTGAGGATCCTCCTCATGCCTCCTGAGCTCTCTGCTGCTCTTTTCTAGCTGACCTTTGCCTAAAGCCCAGCATGTCCTGAGTCTGTGTAGACGGAAGATCTGTTTAAGGCTTTGCAGCCTTCTGCTCCTGCTCCTGGAGCAAAACACACCTGCTGGGAAACACAGCCACAGCTTCCGTGGCTAAGTCATAGATTCCCCCGAGTTCTCCGTGTTCCAGACCCTGGGCCTGTCAGGCAGGCTTTATTCCTCACCTTTCCTCAGAAGTGCATGCTGGGGTGGGCTCAGTGTCCAGCGCACGGAGAATGGACACCTGCTCCATCCTCATAGAGCTTTCTGTGACAGTCATAGGATAGATGACCTAGCCACCCCACTGGTCCCTTCTACATCTCTGTGCTTCTGTCCCAGGCTCTGCGTAAGTTTTCTCAGCAGGTCACACACAACTGTCTTTCTGAAGCTTGGGGTGCATTCCAGTTGGTTCTCACCATGGGCTGGGTGGTGAGGATGTAAAGGAAGAGTGAGGTGCTGGTCATGCAGGTGTGATGACACTTCAGGAAGGGCCTGAGCTGTGGCCCCATGCTGTACAGAGTACAGATCATGCCTGGCTGAGCACTCCAAGTGTCAGCCTCAGTCATCACCTACTGAGGACTTAAGGGTGTATCTTCCTTGGCCGTGGTCTCTTTGGGAACAAGAGTCCAGAGTGGGAAGACTCTGCTTGCTTATCCATCAGTCTAAGGAGAAACGTCTTTAGCCAGAAGTTCGGATTCTAAATTGCTACAGAGAGTGTGTCTCCACTGTTCCTCAGGGACCTTCTGAGTTGACCCCTTCAGCCAGAGGACAATACCAACCAAGATGAGCAAGGCAGGCACCTTCACAAATACCAGAAGCATGTAATGGGTCCTGTGACAAAGACACAGTCATTAGGGCCTCATGCCCTGGAGCCCCACTATGCCCCATCCCCCAACAAGTGACAGTCAATAGCTGTCTCATCACAGCCTGAAACCATAGGCCCACACCCTACTTGGAAGACTCTTCCCAGGGGCCTTCTCCAAGGTCCATCCAACCATGAGGACTCCTCAGTGATTCCACATGGACTTGATAGGGCCTGTCCTCTGTTCTGAATTTATCTTCTGGGGCTCTCCTTTCCCAAAATAACCCTCAACTCAGCAGAAAACCGAAGCTCTCTCTTCTTGGGTTATGTTTGCTTACTTTGCTTTCAGCTGGCTCCATGTTAGCAAATCCTGTCCTGTTCTTCTCATGATGACACAGGGGCCTTGTCTCCCCCTTGGCAGCTACAATGCTCCGAGGGCTTTTTTGACCAATTGGCTGGGTAGTGATGGACAACTTTGCAGACTGGTTTCTTGGTGGGGCTAGAATGGGGACTGCAGTGGGTGGGAAGTGCCAGGGACAGAGGTGGCTTGGGACATCACGTCTTGACTATGACAATCTCTGGCTCCTGGTGATGGAACATGGGTAGGAGTCTCCAGCCTTGGGGTCCCCATAGGAAGAACCCATATAGAGGAGTGTCTTACTTAGAGTTTTATTGCTGTGAACAGTCACTGAGACCAAGGCAACTCTTATAAGGACAACCTTTAATTGGAGCTAGCTTACAGGATCAGAGGTTCAGTCCATTATCATCAAGGCAGGAGCATGACAGCATCTAGGTAGGCATGGTGCAGGCAGAGCTGAGAGTTCTATATCTTCACCTGAAGGCTGCTAGTGGAAGACAACTTCCAGGCAGCTAGGAGTAGGGTCTTAAAGCCCACAACCACAGTGACACATCTACTCCAACAAGGCCACACCCGCTCCAACAAGGTCACACCTCCAAATTTGTGCTACTCCCTGGGCCAAGCATATACAAACCATCACAAGGAAGGAGAGAAGACCTCAGGACTCACCTCTTCTGCAAGTATGAAGACACCATGTCTACATTGCTGTTTATAGTGGGCCAGGAAAGTTGATTAGACATCGACATGGTATCTTTACCCACTAGACAGAAACAAAGATGGAAATAGGTTATGAAACAGATTGGGAAATAGTTCATTCATGGCTCAGAAAGGCATCCCAGTCCAACCAGCCTTCACCAGGTATCTTAGTCAGGGCTCCTATTACAGTGAAGCACCATGACCCAAACAAGTTGGGAGGAGTTTATTTGGCTTATGCTTTCATGTCCATCACTGAAGGAAGCCAGGACAGGAACTCAAACAGGGCAGGAACATGGAGGCAGGAGCTGATGCAGAAGCTATGGAGGTGTGCTGCTTACTGGCTTGCTCCCTATGGCTTACTCAGTTCGCTTTCTTATAGAACCAAGGACCACCAGCCCAGGAATGACAACACCCACAACATGGGGGCCCTTACCTATCAACCACTACTTGAGAAAATGCTCTACAGGTTTGCCTGCAGCCCAGTCTTCTAGAGACATTTCTCTCAATTGAAATTCCATCATCAGTCAGTCTAACTTGTGTCAAGTTGACTTAAAACTGTCCAGCACATCAGCAGACTTTTCTTCTCCTGGATCAGGAAGCTTCGTCTCTTTAATACAGTCCTTTTTTATTAAGGACTGTCTGACTTCCCATGATCTATCTCTTCTATCATTGTTATTAATAGGAGACATGACAGGGAGATACAGACTGTAGTTTATTCTGGAGGAGTAGACATACCACAGTCTCTTTCCACTTGCTTTGACTGGATGGCAAGAATCCCTTACTCTCCATTAGACGGTACCGAGTAAGGCTCAAGGAGAGACGATCTCAGAAACAAGTGTCTGGTGATGAATGACAAAGAACTCCTGGAGATCAGTGAGAAAGAAGGCACAATGCTAAACCATGAATGACTACAAGGAAGTCTTTGGACTACTACTGTGAGGAAGCTCTAGGGTGTCTTGTAGTGGGTGGCTGGGTCATGAATTTCTGAGTCCATCTCTGGCTTACAGCTGACCTTTGAGCTAGCTCTTGACCCAGCAAACCATTCACTCAAAGGTTCTAGGTTTTAATCATGCTTGGTTGCTGAGCAGAACTCTGGAAAATTCCAGTCCCAACAGTCCTCTGAACAGCCACAATCACCATACAAGCTGTTGTCTCCTGTCCCCCTGGACACTTAGAGCTCTGCATGAGGCACATTCTTTGGCCATTCTGTCTTTTGCCTGCATATCTTAATCATCCCCCTTTCTGCCCCTACAGATATTCTCAGCTTCCCCCCAGTGGCAGTCCTAGGGAAATCTTATTGGGGTGACCCTTTCTGAACCTAACTTCCCCCAGGAGGCAACTTCCATGTCTCTCTCACAGGTCTCAGACCTACCATTTCTGCTGCCTTCTCAGGAGCCAGTGTGGCTACTGAGCTGAGGAAGTGGGGTAGGCTGCTTCTCAGGCACCAACAGAAGGTTCTGGAGTCCCTCACTGAAGCCAAGGCAGGGGAGAAAAATCAGGGAAGTCTCTGATTCCGATTTAATAGCTTTCTCTTTGAAGCATCCACTAAGCATTTGCATATCTCCTGGGGTTTCCTTATCTTATGCCTTTTGCTCTTTAGTCAGAGAATGCAGAAGTGGTCACATAGAAATGTCAGGTCCCCCAAAGTGACCAGAGTCAGTGTGGTTTGGCTAGGCCTGGGCTTCAACCCTGGGAACCCTCCCCCAGATGCCTTAGTTTGCATCCACTGTTCCATGTGACAACAGGCCTGGGGTACAGGCTTTGGAAGTCTAGAAACTTCTCAGCCTGATGTGCTGAGGACTTCTTCCAGCATCTGAGACCTACTCAAGCCTACTCAATTCCTCCAGTGGAAGAATGTGAGGTTTCAGGGCTGTGTATCTCCAGGACAGCAGGGCTGGGCCATGGGTCCCACAGGAAGTCTAAGCCCCAGCTCCACACCAACACCTTCCAGTCAGGACATGTCAGTGAGATTCCTTGGGGAGACGTCCGGGGCTAACACTGGTAAAAGTGTTGGGCTGCTATTCTTCTTTCCTTCTGTCATTGCACTGTTGCACCTGTCTGTCTGTCTTCCTTCCTTCCTTCTTTCCTTCCTTCCTTTCTCTGTCTTCCTTTCTCTCTCCCTTCATTCCTCTCTGTCTGTCTGTCTGCCTGCCTGTCTGCCTGTCCGTCTCTCTTGTCTGTCTAGGCTCTCAGTCCTTACTTTATAGCCTTTTTAGCTGTAAGTGGTACTCATGGGAAAGTACTTACCTGAGTAAACAATCACTTTAACTTTGGTCCCACGGTCAGTCCCAAATTTTTCAATACCACACCAGTAAGTGTCTGTGTCGTTTTGCTTGAGCATCTCCATGGTTACCTGGAATGAGTTATTTTTCTGGTTGTCCCTGATGGACAACCGGCCGACCTTCATTTCTTTCTCTGATCCTGTGGTTCGGATGAGGATTCTGCAAGTGCTCCAGTATTTTCCTCGACACCACCATTTCTTGTGGGTTTGCCATCTTGAGCTATAGCGACATCGCACAGTCACTGACCCCTGTTCTGGACCCCTCATCAGTGCCGGGCCTTGGATGGAGGAGAGGCAGCCTGGAAAACAGAATGTCAGGGCATGGCTTCTGCTCCTCTGAGCCAAGCCAGTGTCCAAAGGATTAGATAAGGGTCCTGCCCACCCAAGCTGCTCTGACCCAAATGAATCCTCACATCCATTTTCTCTGAAGGGCAGTCTGCTATTCACCCCTGCATGCTGTACCCTGGCCTCTCCAGACTTTATCTTCCTGTATCATGTGACACTTCTGATTCCCTGTCCCACTTTTCATGTTCTCTAGTCACCGTTCTTGTCTGATGGCCGCCTTTTCTGACGATTCCACTCTGTGACCTCCCCCATTCAGATCTTGGAGTCATTAGCAGTATGCTGGTGAATGTTTAGCAACCGTCTATCTAGGTTAAAAAATGTTTTATTTAGTAACGTCTGCCAATCTCTGTGGTGTAAATGTCCCCACTGTGACAGACATCAGGCGATCGATGAGTGTGGAACTGAGATGAGATGTCTCAAACCAATGCTGGTTCCTCAGGCAGCTGGGACTTGAGTTATTTCCCTCCTGGCTGTGACAAATGCGTGGCAGGCAACATGAGGAGGGAAGCTGCTCTTTGCTTTTGTTTTTATTTTTGCTTGTTTTTAATCTAAACTCTGCTTCATGATGTAAGGGACACATCCATCATGGTAGGGATGATGAGGTAGCTGGTCACATCGCACCTGCTGTCAGGAAGCGGACATGAAGGCTCAGCTTGCTTTCTCATGAAAATATTCAGTCCAGACTCCCAATCCATGGCACGGTGCTACCCACGTCTGGGGTCATCCCTCCTCCTCACTTACGTCTGTGGAGATATCCTCGCATGTATACCCAGATGTGCATCTCCTAAGTGTCTCTAAATCCAGTCAGTGTGACCGCGAAGCATCACACCCTGGACTCCCTCGCTAGCCTTCTTTCCTCCACAGAGGGAATGCCCCATGTCTGTGGTTCGAATGTTCCCCTTGGTTCTAGACCACCATTCCGAACACCCACTGTCCACTGTATATCACCGTCTCTTCCACAGAGCCCACTCTGCCGCTTTCTCTAACAGGGGATGGAAAAACCAGAGCCAGAAATAGATTGGAGAGTGTCTATGTGGAATGTGTGTCCTGCTGATCTGCGGAGTGACACAGTAAAGTTGACTAAACACAGATACACTCTTTCCTTACAGTAACTTGTTCTCAGTCACCTGGATGCAGACAAAGACAGAATGCCCTTGTGAATGGGGCAGGTTTGCACAGTGCCACTCCCTCCCCACCTTGGACCTTCTCCCTAGAGTTAATTTAGTTTTATTTGAGGTCTGCATCCGTGGCTGGTAGAATAATCCTTCCTCCCAGACAACTGACATCTTTTCTTTTCTTTCTTTCTTCTTTCCTTCCTTCCTTCCTTCCTTCCTTCCTTTCTTTCTTTCTTTTTCTTTCTTTCCTTTAAGACAAGGTCTCACCATGTAACTCTGGCTAACCTGAGACTCACTACATAGACCAGGCTGGCCTCTAATTCACAGACATCTTCCTGTCTCTGCCTACCAAGTGATGGCTGCCGATGTCCAACACCCGACCTGTTATTATATGGCCTCACACAGAAAGAGGCAGGCTGGAGAGATGGATACATGAATTTGCACAAACTTGCAAATCTGAGTTCAGTCCCCACAGGAGAAAACTGACCCCACGAAATTGTCCTCTGACCTCCACACAAGCTCTGTAGCTCTCGAGTTCTGCACACCAAAGAAAATAGCAGAAAAGACCCTTACATGTGCATATCCCTGTCTGTAATTTTAAAAAGAAAAAAAAAATAAAGGAATTTGCAGATGTGATGAGAGATACTGAGATAAATGGATTATTCTATTTATCCTGATGTTGAAATAGGCTTAGGTTCGAAGGCATTCTGCTACTGGCCTTGAGGAGGAGGAGGAGAAGGAGGAGGCGGAGGAGAGGTCATGGGCCAACAGACATGTAGGGGCTTTTGAATGGATCCAGGAAATGGGTTGCTCTCCAGAGCTCCAGAAGGAACTCAACCTCAACTTTGGTCAGTGAGACTATTCTGGTCTCTTGATTTTGGAACAGAAGATAAAGTTGTGTTGTTCTGAGACACTGAGTTTTTGGTCACTTGTAGCAGCCACAGGAGATGCGACCTTAAAAGCACCAAGCACACTCCACTCAGGAGCTTACTTAGAGATTTAACATCTACACTGGTCTCCCCTCCCCTCGGCAAGTGCTCAGTGATCAGTTTAACCAACTCCACCCCGGAGACGATAATCCGAACCATCTTCTTTACATCTCTGCCGCCACAGGGCAGGGGACGTCACGGCCAAGCAGAAAAAGAGAGAGAGAGAGAGAGAGAGAGTGAGAGAGAGAGAGAGAGAGGACTTTGGAGACAGAATAGAAGTATCTACCATGGTGTTGTTGAGAAACCCTGGGTACGTTACTTAACTTTTCTGAGCCTCACTTCCCTCTTTGTGCAGCTGCCATGGTATGGTCATACACTGGCTATTAAAACTGCATGTAAAAATCTACTGCTGGACATTGGGGGCTGTCTGGCCAGACATGGCCTTCATCTAGCACACAGATTATGACAGGAACATCCAGGAAAGCCCAGTAAAATTTAGGTAGCCACTTGCACCAGACTGAACCTGTCTCCTCAGTTACACCAGAATGTCAGCTACTCCCCTGCCCAGAGTGACTTACAAAGCTTCATTTCTGACTTACATTTCTTATTACAAACTGGTTTGAGATGTGCATTAGTGTCATATCTTTCTCCCTCATAGCCACCATGCTTCTCTCTCCCTAACCCCAGTCCTGCCTAGAGAGCCCTCATCCCAGCCACCCTCACACCTCCTCTAGGTCAGGCTTCTACCCGGTGCTTTATCCTCTTCTTGGAACTGCCTCCTTACTCTTGGCCTCCTGGCTTCTCATCTGGAGCCTGCATACACACATACATGCACATGTGCGCACACACACACACACACACACACACACACACACACACACACACACTTATTTCAGCTCTAGGATTTATATAGACAGTGAAGCTTGGGGTATTAGCCTCAGTACATACCTGGAAAACTCAAAGACCATTAATAGAGAGTTAGACTGGAAAGTTCTGCTATAGCAATAGCATAAAAAGCAAAGAGCAATGTCCAAACAATGACAAGAAAGCTGCCCACAGCATATTATTATTACGTCATTTTTTAAAATTTACCTAAGTTGGTATAGTGGGACACGCCTTTAATCCCAGAACTAGGAAGGCAGAGGCAGGATAACTCCAGTTCCGGGGGACCGAGCAACCTCTTTCTAGATTCTATAGGCACACGCATGGTATGGACATTGCATACATGCAGGCAGAACACCTACACATATAACAAAATCTAAAGTCTCTTTTGTGAACAGCCTCAGCTTACATATGGCATCTTAAGAGTGTGAACATGCCTTGGTAAACAGCTGCTTGCTGTGGAAATGGGGGAACGTGATGGTAGTCCTGGCCAGGAGCCCCTCAGGATGCCAAGCTGTCATCATTGATGACATACATCCAACCGCCCTTACAGCCATGCCCTCCCTGGTGGCTGGAATTGACCACTATTCCCCAAAAGTGACAGCTACCACGGGTAAGAAGAATGTCGCCAAGCGTTCCATGATCAAGTCCTTTGTGAAAGTTTATAACTACAGTCACCCCATACCCACAAGGGACTCTGTGGCTCTCCTCTTGGATAAAACTGTTGTCCACGAGGATGTCTTCAGAGACTCAGCTCTGAAACACGAGGCCAGGGGAAGCCAAGGTCAGTTTGAGGAGCCAAGCGAGACAGGGGAAAAACAAACGGTTTTCTGGATGCTTTGTTTTTTTTTTTTTTTTTTTTTTTTTTTTTTTTTTTTTTTG
Organism: Micromys minutus; assembly: GCF_963924665.1. NCBI lineage: Eukaryota > Metazoa > Chordata > Mammalia > Rodentia > Muridae > Micromys > Micromys minutus. The sequence goes on from NC_137979.1 coordinate 60,394,396, forward strand.
CTTCCATCATTAAAAAAAAAAAAAAAAACCTCAAAAACAAACAGGCAAAATTAAAACAAAACCAAACAAACAAAAACAACAACAAAAAACAAAAAAAAATACCCAAACAAACAAAACAAAACAAGAAAAATCCCCAAAGCCCACCCAACCAACCAACCAACCAACCAGAGTGTGAGCGTGAGCAAGTGAATAATCCTGGAGGTATGGCAGAGTGTGAAGATGTGCGGACAGTACGTAGGTGTTCAACCTTTGAGTACACTAGTGGATGTTGTTATGCGTGTGTGCGTCAGTGTGCAAGCCCACGGCATAGCTCACTGCGGGCTTGCTTGGGTTAAGAGAGCAGGCAGGGGCCTGAATCTCAGTTGCAGGCTCTGTGATGCAGGCACCCGCAACTGTCCCTCGGTTTACCTTTTGTATCTGCAAACTCACCTTTAGCCAGTGCCCCCTCAGTGACCTGTCCACTGAGTGCTCCCTTGGCATAAGTGTGCCAGCCACTCTAAGGCCTTCCCCCCAAGCCATGCCCTCTCCCTGGAGTGCATATTCTGCTTGCCGCAAGGGCTACACATATCTGCTTCCTTCTGGGGCCTGGAAGGAGGAGGCTCAGAGGGCTTTCTGCAGCTCCCTCAGTGGCAGTGGCTTCTTCCCCTGAGTACTTCTTTCTTGTGTGTCTTCCTGCATGTCTCAGCCACCAGAGCATCTGGAATCTCCTCTAATGGCCATCTCTATTTCTCCTTTTCCTTCGCGTCCCCAGGTCCTGACCCATGCCTGGCACAGTGTAGAACCTGGGGACCATGTGCTGAATGAAGCTATAGAACCACCCCACATTTCCCTGAAGGTGGCAGCTCTCTTTACACCCGGGACAGAGTCCTCTGTCTGCCACTCTGCACCTGCTGTCCCAAGTCCCCAGGTTCTAGCTGAACATACCTGGGAAACTGAGAAGGAGCAGAGCTGGGGACAGCCACATGGTCCTGCCTTCCCAGTCTGCACCCCTTGATGTACAGCCAGCAGCAAATCCAAAATCTCAGCAGGATACCCAAAGCTCTAGGGATCCCAGCTGACTCGCTCTGTTTGTCCAGGTTGCCTCTGACTGTTTTACTCATATGTTTCCTTTTTTTACTCATATGTTTCCTTTTATAGCGTGGGTGTTTCCTGCTGCCGGTTACTCAGCACAAGAGGCATCGTCAGGCCAGAGCCGGCTCACTCAGTAGAAATGAGGAGGCCAGGGAACTGTGCAGGGGAGGGAAGTAAGTGGACCAGTTGTGGGGATGTTTGGACAATCCGGTCTTGGGTTAAGGGATAGAGCACTCTGGATATCGGATCCAGAAGAGTTCTGTGCTATAATGATTGACCCTGCACTTGAGAGTTGCAGCTCAAGTGTTAGTGGGCTATGCTCAGCACACCTGACATTGAATATTTAATCCCCAGTTGATGGTGCTCCTTGGGCAGGTTTAGAGGATATGGCCTTGCTGGATAAAGTATGTCACTCTGAGGTTTCAAAGCCTCATGCCATTCCAAGTATACTCTCCGTGCTCCCTGCCTGTGCTCCAGGAGATGCTCTCTCAACTGTTCTGTGTCTGCTGCCTGCTGTTATGATTCTCTATCATGATCAACTCGATTCCCTCAGGAACAAAAGCCCAAATTAATCATCTCTTCTATAAGTTACCTCAGTATGTTTTTTTTCTTTTACAAAATATTTTTATTGATTATTTGGGAGTTTTACAACATAAACCCTGATCAAGCTTACTTCCCAGTCCTCCCTGATTCTCTCCTCACTCTTCTGACCTCTTCTGAAAAATAAAGGAAGAGGAGGAGGACGAGGAGAAGGACAGACAGATAGGAAGGAAGGAAGGAAGGAAGGCAGAAAACAAATCCAATTTATGTTGTTCTTATACTCACTGGAGCATGGTCAAACTTCCAGTGGCCAGCCCCTTAAAGAAAATTGAGTTTTTCCCTGTCTGCACCCCAGCCAGGAACTATCAGTTGTAGAGAGCTATATTTCAGCATTCTTATCACAATTTTTTAAGAGTTCTCTTCAATGGCTTTCTGTCTAGGTTGTTACTTTTCTTGGGTGGGGGGGGGAGTGAGGTGGAGAGGTGGGAGTTGTCAAAGAATCTTTCTATAGCACACTTTCTCAGCTGTGAGAATGCATCCATTGATAACCACTGAAAGAGTAGCTTCCTTGCCCTTCACAGTCAGGGGGAGCATGGATCACGGACTTCCACATGGTCTCCAGTGGCAGGACAGACCACAGACTCAACAGGACCCTCTGCCACAGCATGGGGTACAGACACCATCATAGCCCTGCCAGCAGCACAGGCCCAGGACATCAACATGGCCACAGGTGTCAGCATGGCTCATGGGCAACCACACGGCCTCAGGTAGCAGCATAGATCATGGAATACCTACATCAACACAGACCCCATCATTGACCTAGTCATAGCCCTCAGCAGAGTCAGGCACATGGACACTGTTGGGTTTCAGAGCTGGGATGAGCAGCTGAGGTGCACAGTTAACGTACTAAAGTGGCCTCCAAGTTCTCCCAGCATCCTTCAGTCTCTATCTGTTACAAGGCATGGCCAGCATACCCCACCTTCTATGTGAACTTTCCATCCCAGGGGCTGGACTTTCCCTCCCCAGAAGCTCTTCCCTATTTAATCCAGACATTTTGATCTTTCTCCTTGATCTTCCTCTCTCAGCATCTCCTCTCTCCCCACATGCACAAGCTCTTTATCTCTTTCTCGTCCCCTCTGTCTTCCTTCCCATGGTGACTTCCTTGGCCTCATTCCTTAGGACCAATGAACCCGCCTGAGAGATGTACCCAATAAACCTGCCCTTCTATTTTAATTTGACCCATTTCATGGCAGAAAATAACATCATCTGGTGCAGAGAAGTTGAGCCCTCACCCTCACCCCCAGCCCCATCCCAACCCCACCCCAACCCCCACCCCCTACCTGGGAACATGGAACTTATCCTTTCCAGAAAGTCATTGCTTCACAACCATCTCAACTAAGGGCTGCCAAATGCATTCAGTACCTCGCTGACAGACAAATCTAACTTTCCTGTCCCTTAAGCTTTAGCTGTTTGGATAAACTAAGCCATACAGAAAACTACAATGGTCTATAATGGTGAAATATAGTAGGGTCAGCAAAATTGCCAGTCTTTCTGTGAACTGCACCTGTGATTAAAAAAATTTTTTATTTTAATATTAGAAGAGCTTCAGTTGAAAAGTTGTGAGTTTTAAGGCTCAAACCTAACAGGGCTGTCCTTATTTAACCTCTTGTATGTGTCTTCAAGGTTAAGCATAGGACGAATAATTAAAAACAAGCCAACTTTGTCTATTCAACTGTACTTTACATAAACAGATGGTACTCGGGGACTTCAGAGACCTGCTGAATATGGCATTTAATGTGCTTAAACTTACCTTGACAGATAGAGACGTCCAAATCCAAACAGTGACTCACACAAGGTCTTTACAGAAGATAGATGCGGCACTGACAACTCCACTTGTATTGTGGAAATGCTAACCACTGGGCATAACTGCCCCCAATGCCTCACTGACTCCAGGACTCTGCCCAAACTGTGGACAGGTAGGACACTGGAAAACTGAATGCCTTACTTTGCCTAGACAAAGACAGGATAACCTTCTCAGGTTCCTGAGTCACAGAAAAGCCTATTCTGAAAACTAATGCTTCCCCAGGGCCCGTGCCCTTAACTAAGCCACCAATATCACATGAGCCTAACAGGGTGGTCACCTAAGTAATGGATAAGTTCCTGCCATTCTAACGGATGCATGGGCTACCTAGATTTCTCTTCTCCGGTACCTGATGGGTTTGAAGACAAGACTAATGACAGAATCAACTTTTTAAACTATTTCCTTTATCTAAAAAAAAGTCACTCTATAGTGACTGCTCCCAGGAACCAACCACCTGGTGAAAAATTGGATGGGAAAGAGTGTGAAGTTTACATAAAATCTGAGGACACAAAAACTTAAGTTGTGAGGATCTGAAGCAATGTTTGAGAATCTGAGAAAGTGTTTGAGGATCTAAGAAAGTATTTGAGAGGCTAAGAAAGTAGTAGAGGACTTAAAAAACTTAAATGGTGATAGGAAACTGATGAAAGGTACAGAAAAGGAATGACAGGGGCTTCAGATTTTTTCCTCCTGTTCACAGCACCAGCTTCCCCAGAGGGCACAGCTTGCCTTGGTGCCCATAGCCGTGCCTGTAGCAAGCTGTCTGAGAGGGCACGGCTTGCCTTGGTGCCCGTAGCCGTACTTGTAGCAAGCTGTCTGAGAGGAGGCATCGAAGGGCACAGATTTGTCTTTCTCTGCTCAGCTGACAATCTTTCTCCACACGATCGAAATCCCTCTTTTAAAAAGTGTCTTCCCATAAGACTGGCCTTTTTCCTTAGTCGTTCCAGAGCTACTATGGGATCTGCAGATTACTTTTCCACTGCTGCTGCTTCCAATCATTTAGGACTGGAGTGATGGTGCCCTGGGTAAGCATGACCGTGGGAGCAGAAGGCCTGGTCTGAGTTCAGACTTCCACAACATAAAAGTTAATGCTAGACAGTGTGACACATAACCCATCTCTCCCCCCATGCTTGCACGCGCACACACACACTATAAATATACACACACATCAAACACATACACACATACACCAAATACGTACCACATACATACAAAGCACACACATTAACACACCACCCCCACACACAACCTACCTCAGTTGCACACACACATACACATATAACCTACCTCACACACACTCACACACATACATACATACACACACATAACTCACCTCACACACACACACACACAACCCACCATACATATACTTACACTACATACACACACTTACAACTACATAGCCTACCACACATACATACACACACGCACTCACACACAAAACCTACCTCATGGGCAAACACACACATATCCCCCACCTCAACATACACACAAACCACCTTGGCCCCCCTCCATAATCTTTTCCTTTTTTGTGTGGTACTGGGATCAAACCCAGGGCTTTATGCATGGTAGACAAGTATACTATCACAGAGCCACGTCTCCAGTCTAAGGACACTATTTAAAATAAAAATAAGGGGCTGGAGAGATGGTTCAGTGGTTAAGAGCACTTGCTGTTTCTTTCAGAAGACACCAGTTCAAGTCCCAGCACCCACATCAGGTAGCACACAAATCTCCTGTGGCTCTAGGGATTTCTGAAGCTCCAATCTCACACAAGTGCAAAGTTGAAAAATAATAAAAATGCAGGCTTAAGTTACAAATACATAACTAAATAAATATGAGGAGTTAGAGAGGTGGCTTATGGGTAAGAGCTACTTCTGACCTTCATAGACACTTGTATTTTCATGCCCATTTCCACACACAGTCATATACACATAGAGATAATTAAAATTAAAAGACAGGGACTGGAGAGAGACAGCTCAGTGACTGAGTGCATATGGCTCTTTCAGAGGATACAAGTTTGGTTTCAAATACTCAACCATCTGTGACTGCAGCTGTGGGAACTTAATCACCCTGTTCTGTTACCCAGAGGCACTTCACTCACACGTGCATGTGTATGTGTCACACACACACACACACACACACATTAAAATAAAACAAATAATTTAAAGATCTCAAAATAAAAATGTAATTTATTTAAAATCAAATTTAACCAACACACAGACTGCAAAAAAAAACACATTTAATAAAGAACATTTTATTATTTACTTAAAATTTTATTCTTGTGTGTGTTTGTGTGTGACGTGTTTGTGAGTGTGGGGCTGCAGCACAGCTTGCACACGGGAGTCAGAGGACAACTTTTGGGAGTTGGTTCTCTCCTTCCATGGTAAGTCCTGGATACTGACCTCTGGTGTCTAGGCTTTACCAGTAATGTGGGGCCCTAAGGAATGCCTGAGGACTCCATTTCCTGCCATACCCCCAAATGGTCAGGTAATTAAACCTTTCCTCAAAGGGTCTTTAATCGTGGACTCCAGGATGCTAGGAACTTCCTGCTATATCCCCCAAATGGGTGTGATAGCTGAAGTCAGATAACTATATCACTCCTCCAGGGGTCTCCAGTTGTGTGTAAGGACAACCCTGACCGCAAATGGAAAGTAGCTGACTCATGCTGTGTTAATCCTACCTCTGTAACCAACTCATGCTGTGTGTAACCCACTCATGATGTATTAATCCTACTTCACAAACATGTATAAAGGGGATGCGCTTTGGGAACTCGGGGTCGGCTCTGTCCCGACTACAGGACGTCCCCAGTATACTGGAATTACACCACCGCTTGCTATTGCATTTCTCTCTGTCTCTGTGGGAGTGGACATCTCGGATGTTGAGTCCCCCCCGGGGCACAACATTTTGGTGCATGGGCGGGGAAGCTAGTGGCCCACGAGGCTGGTGACTGGGGAAAGGAGGAACCGCTCGAGCAGGTACCGCGGGTTTGTCTGTTAGTTTGTGTCCTTTGTGCCTATACCCTGTACTTTCATCAAGTCTGAGATCCCGTGCTTCTTTGTTTCTTAGTGGCCACTAGTCAGTTTGGTTTTTTGGGTTCTTTTGGGGAGCCGTTGGCAAGGTTGCGGTAAGCAGCGGGCAGATGTGCCATAACGCCGCGGAAACGGGAGTCCTGGGAGAACCTGGTCGTCGATCCTCCACCGTGGGTACGACCTTTTGCCCCCTCCCCCTCCTTTTACTGATGCCATGCCAGGCCTGGATAAACTGCTCTCATTCTGGAGCACCGGCTCCGTGGAGTACAACCTCCGAGTAGAGCCCCATTGCTAATAGGGGCAGTCATCCCTACCCTCACCCATGGGCTTGTCTTCGCCGCTATTTGTCCCTATTTCCTGGGATGCTTTGGTTTAATTTACAGTAAACAAAAAACAATAAACTGCACTCCCTTGCTAGCGATCCCGAGGATGTTGCCTAGTTTGCTGTGTGAAGAGCAGGCCTGGCCCCGCCCCTAACTGTTCCCATCCCACATGTGGGTTTGATCCTTTCCTTCAGCCCCTGTCACCACTCCAGCCCTACAGAGATGCACTGATTTGGGTCCCATGAACATGAGAAGTCGTCTTAGTGAAGAATGAACTAAAGACACAGAGAACATTGGGGACAAAGTAGCTGAAAGCCTGTCTTCCATCCAGATAGGCCCTCGGCCTGCAGAAGGAAAACCTTGGAGGACTTTCTGAGTTTCTTCAGCAGTAAATGGCTCTGGGAAAGGCAGACTCAAGAGAGCTTTTAGGGGCTGAGTGGGTTCCTCAGGGCACTGAGAAACCCAATACCCTGTCTAGGCTCCTCCCTCTGTCTCTGCTGGTCGCTCAAAAGTCCCAGAACCCGTGATGGAGCTCCTGCTCCAAGAACCTTCATGGAAGGGGAGTGTCCACTCAGTCTCAGGTCAGAGCTGCCTTTAGAGAGGGGAGCTGATGTGCCGGGTTACTGTTCTGTATGGGGATGGGGACAGGACCATATGAGACCTGTGAGAGAGGACTGGTGTCTTATCAGGACAGGAAGTCACAGAGTGCCTGTGATTCAGAGCCTGTCTCTAGAAAGTTTCACAACCGAAACTGTCCATGGTGCACACAGAGAATCTTGAGCAGGGGCAGATGAGGTGGCTCAGTGGGTCAAGGCCCTTGCTTGCCAATCCTGATGACTGGAGTTTTATCCACAAGGTGAAAATAGAGAACTAACACCCAGAATACTCCTTTGACTCACATACACCATGGGCAAGTCCCTATAAACAAATACATGAACAAGAAAACAAGGAAATTAAATAACAAAATGGTTTCTAAGAGCACAGGCTCTCTACTGTGCCTGTGTGTACAAGTACACATGTGTACTACACTATCACACAAAGCACGCATGTTCTCTCAGAAGGTGTGAACTCACACTCCCTGTCCTGAATTACTAATCCCCAACTTCATCACGATAAGGTCCATGGCTTCCTCCTACCATAATGGAAAGACAGGCTTGGACTCAGGCTGACCTTTCATAAAGGAGGTTTACCTGGGAGCACAGACAACTCAATCTTCAAGTACTTAAGGATCCCCAAGGAGTGATCATTCTTCAAAGAGCATTGAAAAATGGTATATGCACCGCACACATGTAGGTGCCTGCATCCTCCAGGGTGAGGTTCTCCAAGGTCACTGTGAAGGTCAGGTTGTCTGGATGGTCCCTAATGGACACTCGGCCATTCCTGGCTCCTTCCGAGCTTTTGGTATTGACAATGTCTTGCATAGTAGCTTAAGTACTGTCAATCTGCACCAGTATTTGACATTAGTCTTGAATTTCTCCTCATACTGACATGACATGCTCAGGGTCTCCCCCACAGTGCTGGTGCCAGGCACAGGGACATAACCTTGAAAACACAAACCTCCTTTCTGTACCTCATAGTTGAATGGGAGGAAGGGCTCCCTTGAGTCATGTCTTAACAAACCCTCTGGCCTTGAGGAAAATGAGAAATGAGACAGGCTTTGTCAGACCAGGAATCAGGAGGTTATAGAGAGATTATAAAATAGAGATTATGTGGTCATAACAATGATTGTCAGAGGTCATCCTCTCAGTGGGTCCTGGTTCTGTCTCAGATGTGGTAGACATGGCTCTACTGTGCACAGAAACCTGGAATCACCTTGAAGCTGATGCTGAAAACTCCTGGGTCATACCCACCACCAATCCCACCCTCCTGCCTTTTCTCTAGGCCAGTCTGCCTGTTCTGGCTACTCTCTCTCACCGCACACAGCCTTTTCAGGCTCACAACAGAAGTTCCCCTTTTCATAGATGTTCCCGACACACCTGCCCCCCCCCCCCCAGCTCACCTGGGACCCAAGAGAGGAGCAGAACATAAAGTAGGCTCAAACTTATTATTCTGAGAATCATTTCTTCAGCTCAGCTGTCACCTGCACCCAAAGAGGGCCAAGAGGGGAGAAGGGGCTGTCTCCTTGTAGACAGCAAAATGTCCTCTTGCCTAGTTCTCCTTTATGATTTCTGTTTCCTGGTTTCTGGCTCCCATGTGAGGCTTCAGATGAACAGGTGCTAAAAGGGCTCTGTAGATGTTTCAGGCCTCAGCGGCTTCAGTTCCAACCCCACCCAGCAAGTGGGGACACCATGGCTGTGGATTAAAAATGCCCTATGTCCCCTATATGTCACTGGAGGGCTTCCAGACTCTTGCTAGGGCCATAGGGAGCATTTCTTTTTCTGGTCAAATTGCCCACCCTCTGTGACAAGCCACTTCCTGAGTGGACCTAAGAACTGCCCTTCTCTTACTTTATCTCTGTGACACAGAGATTCCATCATTTTTCAAAATTCAGGTTATAGGGCGCTCTTAGTCCATGGGGTCTTTATGACTACTTCTGGGTTCACAGTGCTGGTCAAACTCCTGCTGGTCAAGCTCCTGTTGTGACCTGATCCCTCAATCAGAATTGATCTGGGTGCTGAGTCCCCACAAAGGTTCTCTCCCAGCTCCTCCATCTTGTTCTGTCTGGTTTGTTGCTTGTCTGTTCAGTATCTCTAGCCCAGGCTGGCCTCTTTTTAGCTAAGGATATCCTTGAATGGATCCTCGTGTCCCCACCTCCTGATAAAAAGCTTGTGTGTGTGTCACCACCGTCCTTTCCTGCTGTGCTCAGGATTGACCCAGAACTACTCTCATGTCAGGGAAGCACTCTGCTGACTAATGCACATCACTGGCCATGACTATTTGAGAAAGTATCTCACACTCCAAGCTGGGCTGGAAGGCACCATTTAGCTCAAGCTAACCTTGACCTCACAGAAACCTCCCGTCCCTTGAGCGCCTGGAGTGGATGGGAGGCACTGTGCAGGGCAGCTCCATCTTGTGTGTCTTCTGATTCTGTACCTAGGCATGGACATGATTTGGCATCCATGTTGGGTGGAAGAATGAACTAAGGACCTCAGATCTCTCCTTTCTGGTGACTCAGTTTCCCAATACTGGCTCTACATTTCCCTTTCTTGTTGGGGACAAATGGAAGAGACTGAGTCTTGAACATGGTGGCCCACTTGACCACAGAGGCACCTGCACGCTCTGATCCACAGCAATATCTGCAGGTGGGATGACATTGGTGGGGGACATTTATACTTACGTTTTCCTGTGTTGGACTCGCCTTTGGGTATCCACTAAAAAGAAAAGTTTTATTTATTTTATTTTTGTGAGTACACTGTAGCTTTCTTCAGGCACACCAGACATGGGCATCATATCTCATTACAAATGGCTGTGAGCCACCATGTGGTTGTGGGGATTGGACTCAGAACCTCTGGAAGAGCAGTCAGTACTCTGAACCACTGAGCCATCTCTCCAGATGGGTATTCACTCTTATTCTACTTACTTCCAGCATCTACTAAAAACAGAATGCAGATGTTCCCCATCTAACACAGAATGCAGATGTTCCCCATCTAACACAGAATGCAGATGTTCCCCATCTAACACAGAATGCAGATGTTCCTTTTCTACCACAGAATGCAGATGTTCTCCCTACTGACACAGAATGCAGATGTTTCCCATCTAACACAGAAGGCAGATGTTTCTCTTCTAACACAGAATGCAGATGTTCTCCCTACTAACACAGAATGCAGATGTTCCCCTTCTAACACAGAATTCAGATGATCTCCCTACTAACACAAATGCAGATGTTCCCCCTACTGACACAGAATGCAGATGTTCCCCTTCTAACACAGAATGCAGATGTTTTCCCTACTGACACAGAATGCAGATGTTCCCCTTCTAACACAGAATGCAGATGATCTCCCTACTAACACAGAATGCAGATGTTCCCCTTCTAACACAGAATGCAGATGATCTCCCTACTAACACAGAATGCAGATCTTCCCCCTACTGACACAGAATGCAGATGTTCCCCATCTAACACAGAATGCAGATGTTCCTTTTCTACCACAGAATGCAGATGTTCTCCAACTAACACAGAATGCAGATGTTTCCCATCTAACACAGAAGGCAGATGTTTCTCTTCTAACACAGAATGCAGATGTTCTTTTTACTAACACAGAATGCAGTTTTCTCCTTCTAACACAGAATGCAGATGATCTCCCTACTAACACAGAATGCAGATCTTTCCCCTACTGACACAGAATGCAGATGTTCCCCTTCTAACACAGAATGCAGATGATCTCCCTTCTAACACAGAATGCAGATGTTTTCCCTACTGACACAGAATGCAGATGTTTCCTGTACTAACACAGAATGCAGATGCTGTCCCATTGTAGTATTTTCTAGCCCTCACTGACTAATCTTCAGGGTATCGCCTGCATTCTGTCTGTGTCCACTGTTTATACTGTACAGAATTTCAGATCAACAAGAGTAAAGGAACTGTGTTGTGTGTTCATGGCAGAGCTCTGAGGCAAGGCCAGTGTTTAATATTTGCTTTAGTCTGTGTTCATGTGCTGAGAAGAGGCACCATGACCACAACAGCATCAGCTAGTATAAGAGAAAGCATTTACCCAGGGCTGGCTTACACTTTCAGTGGCTTAATCCAATATTGCCATGGGGGGAGCATGGCGGCAAGCCTGGCAGGTGTGGTCCCTGACACATAGCTGAGAGACCTAAATCCTGATATTTAGGTAGAGAGAGAAAGGCAGAGAGAGAAAGGCAGAGAGAGAAAGGCAGAGAGAGAAAGGCAGAGAGAGAAATGCAGACAGAGAAAGGGAGACAGAGAAAGACAGAGAAAAGCAAAAAGAGAAAGGAAGAGAGAGGTGGGAAATAGGAGAGGAAAATTGAGAGGTGAAAGAAAGAAGGAGAGGAATGGAAGGAGAAAAAGAGGGAGGGAGGGAGGGGTGGAGGGAGAGAGAGAGAGAGAGAGAGAGAGAGAGAGAGAGAGAGAGAGAGAGGGAACTAGAAATGCAGGGCCAGTATGAGCCTATTGAAACAAACCACTAAGGCCACACTAAGTAATGCACTTTTGCCACAAAGTCTATACCCCATAAACCTTCAAACCCTGTGGAACAGTTCCTTGGAGACAATGCGTTCACATACAGGAGTGAGGGTGGGGAGTAGAGGTGTGGGGGTCATTCTTATTCAAAACACTAGAGTATCCAGTGACTCTCACTGTGTCCTACAGCATAAGAGAGCAGGATGTTCAGAATCACATACTCATACCTACAGGCATCTGCTACATATGAGAATCTCGGAGCCTCTGGTGCTGGGTTTGGTGCTGGCAAATTCTTCATGGCACCCTGGTAACTGAAGTAGGTGGGCACTGGGCTGAAGCTTTCCTGTGCACAAGCAAGCGAGATCTAACTCCAGGAAGCACAAGGCTAACAAAAGGACCAATTAGCTTGTTCAGGACTTGCAACTGTTTTCACATTTGAACAATGTCAAAATGTCATGGGACTGGAAAGGGTGTGTCAGGCCCTAGAAGGAAGGAGCATTGGTCAGAACTAACCCCAAATATTCCATGCTTCCTCAGAGGAGGCAACTCCAGTACGAGGGTATCTCTGCCAGAGAAGAAAATAGTCAAACATTGGGGGAATTCTCAATCCTGCTCTGATCCAATAGGCACAGGAGCATTTCATCTTCTGGCTGAGCAGTGGCTAATGGAGATCAGAGAATGTGGGGTTCAGACTCACGTTTGTCCTTTAGATGACCTCTGACATTGGGTAGTTCCTCAGCACAGGACTTGAATCATAACACAGCACATGACTCTTAGCTAACTCAGTGAAGAGATCCGTCTTACTCTCTGGTCCAGACAGAGAAACGTGGTAATGGGGTATCACATCCAGGCAGAGTCACAGAACCTGCTGTAGGTGGAAACTCACTTTACCCAATGCAGCAGAGTGCCACCTTCCCCTTAGGATGAACCTTCAGATGGCAGTGCTGGTGCATGCTTTTCATCCCAACACTGAGGAGGCAGAGGCAGGTGGAGCTCGGTTAGTCTGAGCCTAGTCTGGTCTATGAAGCAATTTCCAGGATGGCCAAGGAGACACAAAAACACCCTATCTTGTAAAGAATAATAAAACAAAATAAACAATAACAATAAAACCCCCCCAAAAAATAAAAAAGAAATAGAGAAAAGGAAAAAAAACAGAGAGACAAGTTATCCGTGTACTGATAGGTCACAGTGTATTGTAAGTTTTGTCAACTTGATACAAACTGGAGAACACTGTAAGAAAGAACCTTTAATGAGTCATTTCTTCCATCAGATGGACACGGTGGGCAGATCCTTGAGGATATTTTCTTGACTGTTAATTGATGGATAGATGTGACGCCATTCCCGAGTCTGTGGTCCATGCTTGTATAAGAAGGCAGGCTGAGCAAGCCAGTGAGCAGTTCCCTCCATGGCCTCTGCCTCAGTTCCTGCCTCCAGGTTCCTGCTGAGCTCCTGCACCCTTCCTTCAAAGAGAACTGTGCCATGGAATGTCAGCCAAGTCAACCTGTTCCTCCCAGCATGGTGGCTTGGCTCAGGGTCTCATCAGAGCAACAAAAAACAAACTAGGGCAGACAGATGGACAGACAGACAAGCTTATCTTTCCATTTGACTGAAACATGGGTTGGCTCATCTCTATCTGTGAACCACCGAGACTCTTCACCTCATGACCCAGCCCAGCCTGTAGCTTGGTTCCCTCCCCCACGATCCTCTTTCCTGCTTCCTATGTTTAGAGTCAAAAATACAAGCACCTGCTTCTCTGCACATGGTCCTTTTTAACACTTAATTTTGGTTTTAGTTATTTGAGACAGAGTTTGTGAGAGTGGACAGGGCCACAAAACAGAAGAACTGGTAAGGTCATAGCAAGTTTAGAACCCTGAAAAATCTCATAATTGAGAATAGCAGTTTGGATAAGCAAAGACCATCTTTTTCATAATGAATGCTGAAGGGGAAGGGCTTCATCAAACAGAGCCATGCAAAATTCTCTCCTAGAGGCCCCTCCATATTCCTGGTATCCACTCAGAGCTAAGCCGGATCACAATCCCCATGACTCAAGTTCAGTGTGGGAGTGTGGGGGCACTGACTCCCATTCCCAACTCTTTTTGGTCCCCAGTGGCACTTGGGTTCACAGGAGTTTAAGAACCACAGCATCTGTCCCAGCCCAAATCACCTGGAAAATTGTGGGCTGGGACCCAGGTCCTAGACTGCTTCTCTTCTTTCCTGAGGAGTTCGTTGGTGGCCTCGAATCCAATGATGAGAAAGACTCTTTGCCCAACACCTCCCCCTTCTTGTGTTTTTCCTCCCCTGTGTGTCACAGCGGAGTCCTCTAAGGACATGGGGCCCTAGGAAGAAACCTGACCTTTTCATGTATTTTCTTCTGTCTGAAGCCATCAGTGGAACATAAGCCCGGGTACGCACTGTGGAATGTTCTGAGAGATGGGGACAGGAATGGGTTCCAGAACTCAGCTGTCCCTGTCATAGGAGTGGGATTAGTCTGAGTCTGGGCCCAGAGCACCTCAGAGCCATGGCACTGCTGAGCAGTCTTTCCTTAAAAGAAAGGGGTATGTTTGTAAGAAGGTAAAGTGAGGAGGAATATGTTTTGGTGGATGTGTGGTGGGTTGTGGGCCAAGGGGGTGCCTCTTTGGCCCCTTGCTGAAGCATCCATTCCCCCCGAAGGACCAGCCATACAACCTTATAGTATAGACTTATTTTATTCAGGGCATGGGGAAGGGAGTTAAGAAGGAGTAGGGGCAGAGAAAAGGAGACGGGGAGAGCAGAGAAGAGGGGTAGACAGGTAAAGGAATAGAGGCTGGCGAGGAGCACCTGGACAGAGAAGGAAGGGAATGAGGAGAGAGGAGTAAAGTGGCCAGAGGACAGAGTGGAGCAAGAAGGCAAGAGCAAGATCAAGATAGAGAAGGGGGGCAGGAAGACCCTCTTATAGCTGTTGCCAGGTAACTGTGGGGGTGTAACTTGACAAAATGCTAACAGAAAGATTCTTTTCCCGACTAGGAAAAGGCTTCGTTCATAAAGCACTTGCCTTCCTTGCAAGTACAAAGATATGAGTTCAATCCCTACAACCTACAGGGTTTGTTTCTTTTTAGGGGAGGGCAGTTGTGTGAACTTGTAATGGCAGAATGGGGTGGGGCAGGTAGATTTCTGTAATTCTTGGCCAGCCATCTGACCGACTTGACAAAGGTCTAGGTCAATGAGAAATCCTGTCTCAAACAATAGTAGAATTACATCAGAAGATATTTTTTATATACACACCTGCCTCAAACATGCACACACACACACACACACACACACACACACACACACACACACACACACGAGAGAGAGAGAGAGAGAGAGAGAGAGAGAGAGAGAGATAGACAGACAGACAGACAGATACACTGAGAGACAGAGATTATTTTCCATCTCCTGGAAAGTTTCTTCATCAGTCCTGAGTATCAGAACTATGGGTCTTCTCCTGGCCAACGTCACCTCCCCTAAAGCATCTCTGAGGCCTGCTCATCCACAGGACCACGCTGAGCATACCAAGGAGCAGGGGCAACTTTAGAAAGACCAGAAGCTGGAAGGAGATGCTGCCCAGCAGGGACCTGCAGGAAACAAAGGAGGCAGGAAGTAAGCTGCCACCTTGCCAGATGGCTCAGCCTTCCTGGTGTCAGTATCCTAGTCCTCAAGGACCAGACAAGGACAAGCCTGAGATGGTGCGAGGTCAGTCTCTCTGCAAGTGCAGGGCTGGTCATGATGCCTGAGGACAAGCTCTCATCCAGGAAAGCTTTACTAGATAACACAACACCAGGCCGAAGGCTTCACTGCTCCCTCGCCTTTGACCTATCTTCTGCTCCATTCATCCCCAAGATGATCCTGCCCACCCTCATCAGCACAGAGTGTTAGGAGGCTGGGGACAAGCTACATCTTGCAATGGTTGTTGGCTGATTCCACTCTGTAAGTGGATCAAGACTGGTATCACAGATCATTGTGTCCCTTTAGTGTATACCCTGTGGGAATCATGAGGTTCATATGACATGATTCTGCTAGCAGCCTTCAGATGAAGATATAGAACTCTCAGCTCCTCCTGCACCATGCCTGTCTGGATGCTGCCATACTCCTGCCTTGATAATGATGTAGTGAATCTCTGAACCTGTAAGCCAGCCCCCAATTAAATGCTGTCTTTAAAAGAGTTGCTTAGGTCATGGTGTGTGTTCACAGCAGTAAAACTCTAAGCCTATCCCCACACTGACTATTGGAAGAGTTCCGTAGGAGCAATGAGATTTGTTTATAGGCTGGAACCAGTAACTGATCAGAGAGGGCTCTCTTCTAAGTCAATGAAGACCCAACCACGGCCCTCTGCCCTGCCCTCTGGGGGACACACAGAGGAGACATTTGCTTTGCTCAGTCTCCTGGCATTCAGGTGAAGATGTTACCTTCCTGCAGGTTGAGGCTTAGAAGAGAAGACTTGGTATACTAAAAGGTAAACAGACTGGGGAGTCCACCTCCTTTTACATGAAAATCCACCATCCCAAGTGTTTCTACAGGATAGTTACCGAGGTTAGCAAATAAAATTACCCCGTGGACAGGCCAATCTTGTTAGGATAAATGACTTTTTAAAAAAGTACAAATATTGCATGTAGCATATAGTTACACTTGGGATATCCTTAGGCATGAAGTGGTTGGTTTTTCCTGAATCCCAGGATTCCTGGGCATTTTGGGCCTTTATGAGAAGTCCTAACAGAGGAGAAGTCACAGGGTCAGCACAGAGGGAAGGAGCTGCCAGGGTTCACCTCTGCTTACCTGGTTCTGGGACTGCCCTGAGTCACCTGGTCATTGCCAGTGTTCTCTATGGTTGATGCTGAGGTTGTCAGAACTGTGCATGTGGTTGTCCTTATTTTAGTGGAACTCTCTGATGCTAAAGATGCAAAGAGAACATGGTTCAGTCCTCCTGTACATAGTCCGGATCTGGGTATAGCCTTAAGGTTTTCTACTAGGAATTAAGGAGCTCACTTTCCAGTCAACATCCACAATTTACATTATTTACAATATAACTTTATTTATTGACATTAATTAATTAATTAAAAAGTGTTTCTCTATATAGCCCTGGATCATATGAGACTTACTCTGTAGACCAGGCTGGCCTCAGACTCAGAGATCTGCCTACCTCTGCCTCTCTAGTGCTAGGACTAAAGCTGTGTACCACCATGCCTAACACATTAATTCTTTTCCAAAGAAAGATGATGTGCAGGAAAAAAAAGAGCATTCCTTTAAAACTTGAATCCTTGAGAGTGTACTCATTTCTGCCTGGTGTTCAAAATGCAGAAACACTTCAGTTTTGCATATTTTGTCTATTTTATTTTTAAAAACAAACTCATACGTATGTATGTATGTATGTATGTATGTATGCATGTATGTATGTATTTTTGTATGTATCTGTGGCACCATGTGTTTACAGTGCCCATTGAGTCCAGGAAAGGTCTCAGATCCCCTGGACCAAGTAGATACTAGGAACAAAATCCAGTCTGAAGAGCAGCCAGTGCTCTTAATCACTAGCCATCTCTCCAGCTCCAATTTTGTCTATTTTCTTGTTGTAGTTGTTTAAAGCAAGACATAAATTTGATCCTTATTACTCTGTCTTGACCGGAAGTAGAGGTTCAGCGGCTTCTTTTATTTATGTTAAAGGAGATGGGGGTCTCAGCATAGGAGTTTAGCTCAATGGTAGAGTGTTGGGCTAGCACATGTGAGATTGTGATTTCAGTTTTCAGACCTGTAAGAGTGAGAATATCTAAGACACATATGCAAGGGGACAAGACTTATCTATTTCACCTCTATCTCAGTAGAAAACAGGACAAAGAGAGTAGATTCTGTTTATCTTTCCTAGTAAGGCTTTTACAATGGCGGCTGATCCCTCACCCCAACTAGAATTTTCTGGGAGTTTTTTTCTTACCTGTGTCAATATTCACTTTAACTTTAAATATGGGATCTTTTCCAAATTTTGTAATCCCACACCAGTAAATGTCAGCATCGCTTGACCTCAGATTCTCCATGGTCACTGTGATGGTGAAGTTTGTCTGGTTATCCCAGATGGACACACGGTTCTTCTTCACCAACTGCTCTGATGAGTCAGTTTCAACGAGAATCTTACATGATCTCCAATCAGCTCCTCGGCACCAGTACTTGCTGTAATCCTGGTTCGAGGTATATCGGCACTGCACTGTCAAGGAGCCCTGCTCCCGACCGCTCACCTCCTCTGGACCTGTGATTGAATCCTCAGCAGTAGAGCATCCTGGAAAACACAAACCCGTGGACCACTGATCTCCTCCTCCAAGGGCAGGGTACAGGGCCCTGTGCCCAGTAGAGTTCATGAGCTGAATAACAACCAGTGAAGGGTTTCCCTTTTCCTAGGACAGATCATCACCATTATCCTATTGGTTATAGCCTCAAAAGTAAAAAGCAAAACAACAAACAACAACAACAAAGAATAAAAAACAAAGAAAACAAAAAAAAAAAAACAAACAAAAATAAATAAATAAATAAAAAGAAATGCAGAAGAGCCCAGTTACAGCTCTCAGAAGATAAAATGGTGACAGTGATCAATCATGGCTGGAGCAGAGGAACTGTGAGAAGGCCAGGTCCCCTGGACATGATCCTAGCTCCATTTTGGTACCACTGACCCTGAGGAGGTTCATCTGAAGAAGTCACATCACCTGACCACACGGAAGCCATTTTTGGTTGTTCCTACAGTCTCTGGGATAAATGCCTTGGAGGTTGACCAAAATGACACCAGCCAGTCTGATTTCTGGGTGTTCCAGGCCCACAGCACACAGACCATTTTTGGTCCTGTAGGTCCAAGTAATCTGAGTCCAGAGCTCCTGATAAGGACTGAGGATGCAGCACCTTTGCTGAGGTGCTTACACAGCACGAACACAAGAAACAAGTACCAAATGCCTGCTGTGAAAAAGGGATAAAAGATCTGGAGAGATGGCTCACTGGTTAAGAGAACTGGCTGCTCTTCCAGAGGTCCTGAGTTCAAATCCCAGCAACCACCTGGTGGCTCACAACCATCTGTAACAGGATCGGATTCCTTCTTCTGTTGTATCTGAAGACTGTTACAGTGTGTAAATATACAGTGTATGTGTATGTATGTATGTAAATATATGTGTATGCACATTTATATATATTTCTTATATATATGTGTGTATGAAATATATAAATATTTCCAAAAGAAAAAATATGAAAGAATCGTTTCAGGGTATTAGCTTCAACACCAACAACTAAGTATATCCCTAACGCCACAGGTAAGAAAACAAAAATTGTTGAGTGTAATTATTTTAAGTAAAAGGACCCAACCAACAGCATGGAGAGCCAGCGTACAGTGTGGGAGAAAATATTTTCAAACTATGGGATTGACAGGTGGAAAGCCAAGTGAGGTAGGGTGTGTGTAACACAAAAGGCAGGAGGGTGTGGAGATGATTGGCAAGTGAGTCTGTGAGCTCCACGTGCAGTGGGAGCCCATGTCTAAACAAACATGGCGGAGAGCTAGAGAAAGGTACCCAGTGCCAGTATGTGGCTTCCACATGTATGTGTGCACCCATGTGTGCAACTAGCCACACACACCAACATTTACACGTACATACAACAGAGAGACACATTTTTTTCCTCAAACGGAACAGTGGTTGTCAGCCTGGGAAAGGTGTTAGGAAAGAAAGGAGAGTGCGCACAGCATAGAGGGAGAGTTGTTAGGGCAGCGGGGTCTGCCATTTGACAAGAAAGACAACTTCTAGTGTATGATCCAATTTCAAAATATGGTTGACTACTGAATATTTCTCAAAGTCTCATACAGAAGATTTCTTCAAAGTGACAAATGGCTTTGATGAAAGCCCAGCTACCCTGATTTGATTCTTTTGTCCTGTACATACATGTACATACATGTTCAAATGCCATATTTTACTCCTTCAGGTTTTTCCCTTTTTGAAACAGGCATTCAAAATGTGGACCTGGCTGACCTTGAAGTCACAGAGGCTCACCTACCTCTGCTCTCTGAGTGCTGGCATTAAAGGCAATCACCAGCACTCCTGGCCCCTGTAAGTATTAATTACTGTGTCAATTACAAATCAAAATGTAATTGGAGATGGGGCTGCATGCTAAAAATCCCAAGTTCAGGGTCATCCTTGACTGTGTGGGCCAAACATAAAACTAAAAATACATTTTAAAGAGATTTACTTCATCACTCATTCATCAGCTTTGTGCACAGCTAAAGTTTAGTATCAGACTAGAGAAAACTTTGTTTTGTTTTTTTATCTTTTTCTCTTTTAATTTGGTTTTAGTTTTTCTTCAATACCCACAGAATCCATCAGATGCCTAAAATTTGCTTAGTACTTGGGAGTGTACTTCAGTGAGTCTCTGGTAAATGACTCAGCTGGTTTTCCCGAACCCAGAGCAGACCATCTGTGTCAACCTCACCACCGACATGGAAGTGTCTAAATTCCCAGTTAATTACCTGAGAGGAAGAGGAAAAGCAGAGCTGAGAACTGCCACATGGTCTTGTCTCCTCTCCTGTCCCTGGTGGCCACTGATGCCAGCACCCTGGCAGGAATTGAAGCTCAGCTTGAGTTTCCTTTTGTGTCTCTAGTTACCTTCCTTCACAAAACTTCTCGGTCTTACATAGTAAAAGAAAGATGGTATCAGTCTTTGTGAAGGTCATGTGGGTACAGACGGTGAACAGGAAATCTGAGTTGAGAAACACCTCCATGTCAGCAGAGTGGTTCAGATCTTTACTGCCAGCACTAGGGAGACAGAGGCAGGTGGATCTCTGAGAGTTATAGGGAAGCTACCAGGATTACGTAGAGAGACTGGATCAAAACAAGTAATAAACCAAAATCCCCTCCTCCATCAGATAGAAACATAAAGACTATTTTCTTAATGGGTGAATTTTTTGAGAGGGACCAGCCCCTTTCAGGTCTGGGCTGGTGGTCCTGGCTTCTATAAAAAGCAGGCTGAGCAAGCCAGGAGCAGCAGATCAGTAATTGACAGCCCTCCATGGACTCTGCGTTGACTCCTGCCTCTGGGTTCCTGTCCTGTCTGACTTCCTGTTTTGACTGCTTTTGATGCTCAACTGAGATAAGGAAGAGACAACAAAATGAACCTTTTCTTTCCAGATCTGATTTTTGTCTGGTGTTTCATAATCCCAACAGAAACCCTAAGTGAGGAATGTGCTCCCACTCAAAGTCCCAGTGTGGACTTTTCAGAAAACCTTTCTTTCTTTTTTACAAGCTTTATGTTATGTTTCATGTGTAAGTATTTTGTCTGTCTGTATATCTGTTTGTCTGGGCAGCATATAAATGCAGTACATACAGAGGCTAGGAGTAGGTATTGATTTCTTGAACTGGGTTGGGAGACACCCAGGGTAGGTGCTAAGAACTGAAGTCATTGTCTCTGCCACATCGGCCATTACTCTCCACTGAACGATCATCTCTCTAGCCCAGATTTGATTTCCATTTTGGGAACTTGATTGGTTCTTCCCAAGATGTGAATAGCAAAGGACCCGGACTGTGTTGCTGAAGCCTTGCTGATATCTAGGAATAGAGAGACACCAAGTCTCAAGACTACAGCTCTAGCTAGAAGACCACGGAGTACCAGTGTGAACCACGCTGGCTCAGTGGCTGAGGATCCTCCTGAGCCTGGTGACCTGAATCCAGTGCTTGAAACTCAGGGGACACTGAAGGGGGAGAATATATTCCACAAAGGTCTGCACTGACTGTGGAATACACACATACACATATGTCACAAATACACTCAATAATCATAAAACAAAATGTAAGAAGTTAAACATAAAATGTTTACAATACAGGAGAACAATTTAGTTATCAGGGAGTCTCCTTTTCTTCTTCCTGTTATTACTAGGCTCCTCCTCTTCTCTGTCTTCTTAGGTTGTTTATTTTTTGAAAAATATTTTTGCTTGTTTTTATTTGCATGAGTTTTGTTCCTCTGCTCATGGTATTGCACATGGCAGTGCCCAGAAAGGACAGAGGAGGGAGTTGGATCCCCCAAAATGGAGTTAGAGGCCATCGAGAGCTGCTGTGTGGTATGAACCTAGATGAGCAGCCAGTGCTTGTAACTGCTGAGCCATCTCTCCAGTTCCTACTTGATTTTTGAGACAGAGTCATGTGGGGTCTAAGATGACCTGGAATTGACTTTGCAGCTGACAGTGAAACTCCAGATTCTCCTTCCTCGGCTTCTCCTGTGCTGGGATTATGGACGTGCCTTTGTCTTGGTGTAATAATCTCTTAAGTGAGAGCCAAAGGCATGATGCACAAAAGAAATAATGGTTAATTTGCTACATTACAGTTAAAAGGTATTTATCAAGAGATATATCTCCTTTTTCATATCTCTATCTATATGTCTATCTATCAATTAGTATCTATTGCTATATCCAGCTATAGCTGTCTGAATATATATTTATATGTGTACGTGTACATCAGACAGTGCAGGTAGTTGAGTCAGTAAAGGGTTTTCTGTACAAGAATGAAGACATGAGGCAGATCAGCAGTATGCATATAAAAAGAAGATCTTGGTGACATGTGTTGTCATCCAAGCTTGGGTTTTATTGAATAACTAAAGCAGGAAGGAAAGTGAGGAAGAAGGGGGAAAGAAGGAAAGGAGGGAGAAGAAATGGAGAAGAGCCTCCAAAGTGTTGAACCACAGAAGGGAAATGCATGTCATAGGGTGATTACATGGCCAGGCAGAGGGCAGCAGAAACAAGATGCCTGTTAGAGCATCAACATCTCAGCTGCATGAATCTCAGGGACATGATGCTAAATGACAAAGCCATGACTT
Organism: Micromys minutus; assembly: GCF_963924665.1. Classification (NCBI taxonomy): domain Eukaryota; kingdom Metazoa; phylum Chordata; class Mammalia; order Rodentia; family Muridae; genus Micromys; species Micromys minutus. The sequence continues at coordinate 60,417,121 of NC_137979.1, forward strand.
TGAAATGAAGACCATTACTGGGCATGGTAGCACATGCCTATGACCACAGAACTAGGGAGGCAGATGCAGGAGGATTGTGGGTTGGAAACTAGCCTGGGCTAAATTGTGAGATCCTGTTAATGAAAAAGAAAGAGGAAGAAAGAAGGAAAAAAGGAGAAAAGTGAGAGATAGACTGACAGACAAACAAACAGACAGGAGGGAAGGTGGGGTGCATCTCTGTGGCAAAGTCCTTTTTCTACTCTGGAACACTGAGAGAAATAGTTTCACACTGGTCCTCTTATGGTAATGCAGTTGAATTTTTATGACGTCAAGGCCAACCTGGTCTATATAGTGATTTCTGGACCAAGCATCCATATAAATACTCTACGTGAAAAAAAAGTATAACTGTGTGTATATAACAATCAGAAACAGAGAACCTTCACAACATACCCCTGGCAAGCCCATGAGCATGTACATGGCAAAGCCTTAAGCCAAGAAATATAAAACGCTAGGTTCAAGTTGTCATCAAGGTGGCTGGGAAGCAGGGATGAGATATCAGGCAGGTAAATCATCAGTATAGATCACATTCTGTTACCGAATCTGCAGGAAACAGTGCCATAAGAGATGCACATATTTATAGGACAGGTTGTCAAACTGCCTTCTAAATATCTATGTCTTGACCCTTTCATTAGCGCTGCCCTGGCGTTGGTTGGAGATGCTTCCTTCTGCTGTAGAGTGAGTGACCATCGGGTGCTCAGCCCTATACACTCCCCCATCCCAGCCCACAGCAGGGAGGGAGAGGAAGAGTTCCACAGCCAGAGGCAGAGGAGGAGATGCTCTGAAATGCTCTGTTCTGTATGTGACACTGTCTCAGGATCAAGTTTCACTGGAGCTGTGGTACAGGGACAAGATCAAGTCAGCAGGATCAGCCACTGATCCAGCAGAGGCCACTAACTCTTTTCAGTGAGTTACAATATAAAGGGGGGGATGGTAAAGGGCGAGAGAACATGAAGAGGAGCAGGGAAGACATGCCTGAGGGAGTGGGAGGGTGGGATCAGAGGATATGATAGTCATGTACAAATTGTCAAAGGATAAATAAAAGTATGCTATTAGAATTGTGTTCAATTATTTTTTACTTAATTAATTAATGTATTTATTTTTGCACTGTAGGTTTTATTCTCTTCCCAGTCTACCCTCCTACTTTTCCACATACAATGCTTTCTCCTAACCCCAGTGATCCAGTTAATTTATTTCATATATGTGAATGTTATATCTGCATGTACACCATCATGCCAGAAGAGGGCATCAGAACACATTACAGACACTTGTGATCCACCATGTGGCTACTGAGTGTTGAACTCAGGACCTCTGGAAGTGCAGTCAGTGCTCTTAACCACTGCGTCATCTCTTCACCCAGAAGTTATTTAAATATATAGGTATTTACTGGGTACATTCTTTTATGTGTTTGATACAGCACAAGGGATCTTCCAAAAGTCTCAGAGCATTCTCATAAACATGGATTTACTGGTTGTCCTCAGCCACCAGAGATGTGTCCAGGGACAGGTCCTCGATGTCAACAGACTTCACTGGTTCTCATAACAGGATCAACTGCCCCATCTCCCAGAGCACCTCTGAGGCCTGTTCACCCAGAGGACAGCACTAAGCATGCTCAGGAGCAGGGGCAACTCCAGGAACATCAGGATGCAGAAGTAGATGCTGCTCAGAAGAGACCTGTGAGAAACATAGTCACAACACACTCACTTCCCAGAATGCATCACTGATGCCCTGTGCTATGTGCCTGTCTCTTACCCAGGTCTGTGTCCACAGAGATCTATGCAGGAATAATGACAAGGACTGTCTGAATGACCAGTGTCATTGGTTTGTAGTCCAAGAAGTAGCCTGGAGCTGTGGGCCTAACCTGTTCTCTCCAACCAAGACCATGGGCCTCTACCTTTATGCCTTCTAACCAGGAAGGCACCGCCTCTCCAATCCTCGCTCAAAATATTTTCTAACTAGACTCCTCCCACTTAACATTCAGTAACTTTTATTTATTTATATATATATGTGTGTGTGTTTAATTATTTATTTATTTGCATTGTTAGTGCTGTCCTAAAAATCATTATGTAGACCATGATGGCCTTAAATTCATTTGTCTTCATCTCTCAAGTACTTGGTGGCCTGTGCCTCCACACCCAGAGGCTTGTTTATTTTGCATAGATAATAGTGTGTGTGTCCTGAGGTGTATGTATGCAGGTGCACATACATGTGTGTGAATGTGGAGGTCAGAGAATAACCGTGGTAATTTATCAAGAGTCACCACACTGTGTTTGTCTGAGACAGGTCTCACTGTGGAGCTCTGGCTGGGATGAAATTCACAATGGAGTTTGAACTGGTCATTAAGTCATAGAGCTTGATGGGCCTCTGCCTCCCAGGAGCTGGTATTAAAGATGTGAGCCACCACACCTGGCTGTTCAATCTTCTGTCCTGTCAGGATCTCTCACTAGCCTGCCGCTTTCCAGGTAGGCTGTCTAACTCGTGAGTCTCAGGCATCCTCCTGTCTGAGCCTTAGCAGCTCTGGTATTTCAAGTTGGTGCCACCATGCCTGAATTTTCTGTAGGTGATGTGGCTCAAACTCAGATGTTCTTTACCTGTACAAGCTTCTCCCTAGGACCATTTCTCTAGGCTCTGGATGCCTAGAGGAAATGCCTGCTAGACAGGAAGCTAATTCAAGCTCAGAGGGTCTGTATCTGAGTGTCATTTCGGTGTCCTTATATTTGGATAAGCAACTGGCATTATGAGACCCACCCAGTCTTCCTGAGATTGGGAAATGCTGGAAAGGCTTATAAGAGGGAGAACCAAACCCTTGTACCTCTGCTCTCTCAATATGGCCCCTTCTCCCCAATCCAAAGGCCTCAGGGATATCTGTTTCTTACTTAGATTCTGGTCTGGGAGCAGGAATTGTGTCTTCTGAGGTCATGCTAGGCTGAGTGTGCACCGGTGAGGATGTGGTAGGCTCAGGAGTTTCAGTACCATTCCCAGGGCTCGAACCTGTGATTGGAGCAAAGGATTAAACACAAGACAGTTCCCATGGCCCCCACTCTCTCCCCCCCCCCAGGGAAACCTCTGTCACTCTGCCATACACAGGTCCCTAGAGGCCTGCTGGACAGTTGTCCAACAGCCTACCAGCACCATGGCCACACCAAGGCTTGGTCAGGGATTTGCTTCCCACCCATCATGGTGTCCAGTGTCTGGGAGGCACTTGCCAACATGAAGACAGTCTTCTTATAGAGGAGGATTTACACGTCAGTGACAAGACCCTTAGTGGTGCCAGGTGCCATTCAGCCACAGCCACACCTTTTGCCCCCATTATTCTGGGAACAAACATGGGAGTGGGACTCCTTGTCTGCCTAGCACACTCATTCCCAGCATCAGCCAGAAAGGCAACAGGGCAGTCTTCTCTGAGGAATGAGCAGATGGAAAGGTCTAGAAAGGTAAATGCTTGCAGGGCTCTGCAGAGAGGGTCCTGTACTGCAGAGAGCTAGCAACATCCCTGGGATTTTAGTTCCCAGACTTGAGTGTGAAACAACAGTGGGAATTTTAGGGAAACATAAGGGAAGAATCAACACTGAGAAACAGGAACTGGGTGTGGTCATGTATGCTTGCAGGACCAGTACTGACAGGCAGAGACAGGAAGATCAGTTATTCAATGTGAATCCTAAGTGCACAGTGAAGTTGTGGTTAACCTGGGCTACAGGATATCCTCTCCCAAATAGTGATGATGACGATGAGGAGGAGGAATAGGAGGAGGAAGAGGAAGAAGAGGATGAGGAAGAAGAAGCAGAGTAGGAGGAAGAGAAGGAGAAGAAGAACAGTAACAAAAAAAAAAACAACAATAACAACAAAACAATGGTAAAAACTGGGAATAACAGACAGGTTTGATCCCTTCCTTCAGCCCCTGTCAACTCTCCAGTGCTTACAGAGATGCACTGATTTGTGTTCTATAAACATGGGAGATCCCCTTGGTGTAGAATGAACTAAAGACACAGAGAACATTGGGGACAAAGTAGCTGAAAGCCTGTCTTCCATCCAGCTAGGCCCTCGGCCTGCAGAAGGAAAACCTTGGAGGACTTTCTGAGTTTCTTCAGCAGTAAATGGCTCTGGGAAAGGCAGACTCAAGAGAGCTTTTAGGGGCTGAGTGGGTTCCTCAGGGCACTGAGAAACCCAATACACTGTCTAGGCTCCTCCCTCTGTCTCTGCTGGTCGCTCAAAAGTCCCAGAACCTGTGATGAAGCTCCTGCTCCAAGAACCTCCATGGAAGGGGAGTGTCCACTCAGTCTCAGGTCAGAGCTGCCTTTGAGAGAGGGGAGCTGATGTGCCGGGTTACTGTTCTGTATGGGGATGGGGACAGGACCATATGAGACCTGTGAGAGAGGACTGGTGTCTTATCAGGACAGGAAGTCTCAGAGTGCCTGTGATTCAGAGCCTGTCTCTAGAAAGTTTCACAACCGAAACTGTCCATGGTGCACACAGAGAATCTTGAGCAGGGGCAGATGAGGTGGCTCAGTGGGTCAAGGCCCTTGCTTGCCAATCCTGATGACTGGAGTTTTATCCACAAGGTGAAAATAGAGAACTAACACCCAGAATACTCCTCTGACTCACATACGCCATGGGCAAGTCCCTATAAACAAATACATAAACAAGAAAACAAGGAAATTAAATAACAACAGGCACAGGCTCTCTACTGTGCCTGTGTGTACAAGTACACCCATGTACTGGTATACATACACTATCACTCATACCACACACACTCTCTCTGAAGAAGGTGTGAGCTCACACTCTCTGTCCTGAACACCTCATCACCATGTTCTTTACACTAAGGTCCATGACTTCTTCCTACCCAGGAAAAGGCAGGCCTGAACTTAAGCTGCCCTGGCATGAAGAAGGTTTACCTGGGAGCACAGACAACTCAACCTTGAAGTACTTATCAGTCGTCCAGGAGCGATCAAACTTCATAAAGCCATTGAAAAATGGTGTATCCACCGCACACATGTAGGTGCCTGCATCCTCCAGGGTGAGGATCTCCAAGGTCACTGTGAAGGTCAGGTTGTCTGGATGGTCCCTAATGGACACTCGGCCATTCCTGGCTCCTTCCGAGCTTTTGGTATTGACAATGTCGTTGCATTGTAACTTAAGTACTGACAGTCTGCACCAGTATTTGACATTAGTCTTGAATTTCTCCTCATACTGACATGACACGCTCAGGGTCTCCCCCACAGTGCCTGTCACAGTGCTGGGGCCACGCACAGGGACACAACCTGGAAAACACAAACATCCTTTCTGTATCTCACATTTGAATGGGAGGAAGGGCTCCCTTGAGTCGTGCCTTAACAAACCCTCTGGCCTTGAGGAAAATGAGAAATGAGACAGGCTTTGTCAGACCAGGAATCAGGAGGATTTAGAGAGATTATAAAATAGAGATTATGTGGTCATGACAATGATTGTCAGAGGTCATCCTCTCAGTGGGTCCTGGTTCTGTCTCAGATGTGGTAGACATGGCTCTACTGTGCACAGAAACATGGAATCGCCTGTGAAGCTGATGCTGAAAACTCCTGTGTCCTACCCACCACCAATCCCACCCTCCTGCCTTTTCTCTAGGCCAGTCTGCCTGTTGTGGCTACTCTCTCTAACCGCACACAGCCTTTTCAGGCTCACAACAGAAGTTCCCCTTTTCATAGATGTTCCCGACACACCTGCCCCCCCCCCCAGCTCACCTGGGACCCAAGAGAGGAGCAGAGCATAAAGTAGGCTCAAACTTATTATTCTGAGAATCATTTCTTCAGCTCAGCTGTCACCTGCACCCAAAGAGTGCCAAGAGGGGAGAAGGGGCTGTCTCCTTGTAGACAGTAAAATGTCCTCTTGCCTAGTTCTCCTTTATGATTTCTGCTTCCTTGTTTCTGTCTCCCATGTGAGGCTCCAGATGAACAAGTGCAAAAAGAGCTTTGTAGACATTCCAATCCTCAGATGCTTTGATTCTGACTGCACCCAGCAAGTTGGGAGACCATGGCTGAGGGTTGAGGATGCCCTATGTCCCCTAGCTGTCACTGCAGGGCTTCCAGACTCCTGCTAGGGCCATGGGGAGCATTTCCTTTTCTGGTCAAGTTGCCTACCCTCTGTGGCAAGCCACTTCCTGAGTTGACTTGAAAGCTGCCCTTCTCTTACTTTATCTCTGTGACCACAGAGGATCCACCTCCTTCCAAAATTTGGATTATAGGGATCTCTTAGTCCATGGGGTTTTATGGCTACTTCGGGGTTCACACTGCTGGTCAAACTTTCTCTGTGATGGACCCCTCAATCAGAGTTAATCTGGGTGCACAGTTCTCACAAAGGGTCAAAGCTTTCTCCTCTCCCAGCTCCTCCATCTTGTTCTGTTTGGTTTGTTGTTTGTCTGTTCAGTATCTCTAGCCCAGGCTGGCCTATCCTTGGATATCCTTGAACTGATTCTTCTGCCCCCACCTCCTGATGAGAAGTTTGTGTGTCACCACCATCCTTTCCTGCTATGCTCAGGATTGACCCAGAACTACTCTCACAACAGGGAAGCACTCTGCTGACTAATGCACATCACTGGCCATGACTATTTGAGAGAGTATCTCATACTCCAAGCTGGGCTGGAAGGCACCATTTAGCTCAAGCTAACCTTGACCTCACAGAAACCTCCCGTCCCTTGAGCGCCTGGAGTGGATGGGAGGCACTGTGCAGGGCAGCTCCATCTTGTGTGTCTCCTGATTCTGTACCTAGGCATGGACATGATTTGGCGTCGGTGTTGGGTGGAAGAATGAACTAAGGACCTCAGATCTCTCCTTTCTGGTGACTCAGTTTCCCAATACTGGCTGTACATTTTCCTTTGTTGTTGTGTAAGAAAGGAAGAGACTGTGTGTGGAGCCTGGTGGCCCACTTGACCACAGAGGCACCTGCACGCTCTGATCCACAGCAATATCTGCAGGTGGGATGACATTGGTGGGGGACATTTATACTTACGTTTTCCTGTGTTGGACTCGCCTTTGGGTATCCACTTAAAAGAAAAGATTTATTTATTTTATGTATTTGAGTACCGTTGTTTTCTTCAGACATACAAGAGGGCATTTAATCCCAGTACAGATGATTCTGAGCCACCATGTGATTGCAGGGACTTGAACTCAGGACCTCTGGGAGAGAAGTCAGTGCTCTTAACCTCTGAGCCATCTCTCCAGTCTAGGTAGTTACTCTTATTCCACTCACTTCCAAACTGCCTGCAAACACAGGTTCAGATTCATCAACTTTTTATGACAGTTGCTGCCAAAGCAAAACCACAACTCCAGACTTGTCACAACCACACAAGTTTATTTCTTGCTCTCTGAAAAAATGAGTCACCAAAGTCCTAATCTCATGCCCAAGCTGAAAATGTCTCTTGTCCACTGTAGGTGGCAAGAAACCACATGATGGCTCTTACAGCCTCAGTGGGAGGGGCAGGAGATTGTCATATAAACTCACATTTTCATGGGAGTGGGGAGAGAGTGTGGGTTGATATAACACCATTTTCTGCGGTAATCCACAGCTCTCATGATCCAGTGAACCTGAGAATGACCTTGGGGACACAGGTGACAGCAGGAAGGTTAGACAGATGTATTAATGGAAGTTGCTGGGGCCTTTTCCCTTGACCTCTAAGCAGCATGACCATCAAACTGGCTCCCGGAGAAAGCATGTCTATCAGACAGATCCTGGAACTTTCGCCCACAGGAGTACAAGGGACAGTGGCGAGGGGGGTGACAGATTCTATGTGTGGTAGATGGGATACTGTCCCAGTTAATTCAGTCACTAAGCCAGCATCATACTTTTCTTTACACTATGTGACATCTTTCCAAAGAAATAACTTAGATTATCTTTGTCAGAGGTTGTTGATTTTTGTTTGTTTTTAATTAAATTAATTAAGTATTTGACACAGTCTCTCTTTATGCTAGGCTGCTCGCCAACCCTTGATCCTCCAATCACAGCCTCCCAAGTTACAGGTGAATGCCACAACATATTACTATTAATATTATTTTTTCTCTCTCTCAGATAGGTTTTCCCTGTGCAACTCAGCTGACTAAAACAGTCCATGTAGGTCAGGCTGGCCTTGACCTTGTGGCTAACCTCGTGTCTCAAACTCCTGAATTAAGAGGGTCAGGTACATGCACTACCATATTTAGCTGGTTTATTTGTTTACAATAATGAATTTCTGAGGCAGAGAAGGCAGATCAGTAATTAAAAGTTCTTCTAAGTATGAGGAACTAAGATCCATCCCCAGAGTACATGGTTAAAGAGTCAGAGCATGGTGGACATGCATGTAATCCCGTGGCTGAGGAGGCAGAGACAGGTAGATTCCTGGGGCCCATTAGCCAGCCCACCGAGTCATGTCACCCATGAGAGACTGTAAGAGGATGGTGCCTGGGGCACAACACCAGGCTCTCCATCCTCAAGTGCTCGTGTGCCCCACCCATGTGCATGGAAACAGAGTGTGGTGTCCATTAACCTGAGATTCTCTTAGAAGCAGGGCTCAGTTTTTGTGTGTTCTCAGTGCCTTGTTCACCATAGCTGGAGTGAATGAGACCGTACCTTTGACAGCATGCATCAGAGACGGGAAAGATTAGCAACTTATTTGTGTATCCAGCAAAAAGTCTAGTGAGGTAAGTACTACACCAAGTCAGGCTTCCAAGCTTCTGCTGTCTTCCTGTTCTGAGAACTCCCTAGAGCTGACTTCGCCTGCACAGCTAAGATGGCCTTTACTGCAACAGTCGGAGAGAGGTAGGGAGTGGACTGCAAGCAAGCTCTCTATGCAGGCCTGGGGGCTGATTCACACTCACCCATACATGTCAGGCCACAGAAACAAACAGAGCCACAGAAACACATGCAGTTGCTATGGGGAAAAGAGGAAACTGAGAAGATAATGTCTTCTAATGGGCACATGCTGAATGCTACCCTGCAGCTTGACGCAAGAAATCCCAAAAGGGGAACGGCCTTCAGATACCAGAAGAGGAAGTTTGTAGACACATCAAGTGCTGATCACTGCAACTCTATGGTTACAGACACATTCTTGAGGTGCCTAGTAGGGCTCCTCTGGACCTGTGGCATGTCCTTATGTCTGTTTCTTCAGGTTCTTCTCTTATAATCAGGATTCTCTATGGAGCAGGATGGAGGCGGGTCCCGGAGCTGATGCCTACTCTGGTCTGGATGGCAGACTGGATGAATAGAGGGAAGATAAGAAGGGGTAGAATACAGGTATTCATCCCTTTCTGCTTTCTACTTGTGGACCCAATGTGAGCAACCATCCTCATATCCCACTAACCTGCCTTTCTACTATGGTGGACTAATTTTTTTTTAAAAACCATTAGCCAGAATAAACCTCTCCCTCTTTAAGCTGCATTTGTCTCATTCTTTACCACAGTAATGAGAAAAATATTACTGACACATGGTCTCTGAAGAAAGAAAGGAAAGATGGCGGTGTTGCTGCATGCTTTTAGTCCCAACACCAGGAAGGTAGAGGCAGGTGGAGCTCTGGGTCTGAGCCTAGCCTGGTCTGTGGAGCAATTTCCAGGATAGCCAAAGACACACAAACATACTCTCTCTCTCTAAAAGAAAAGTAAAACAAAATAAACAATAAGAACAAAAATCCCAAGAAAATAAAAAGAACTAAAAAATGATAAAGAGAGCAACAAGTTATTTGTATACTCATAAGTTTTGTCAATTAATTACAAACTGGAGAACACTGTAAGAAAGAACCTTTAATGAGTCATTTCTTCCACCAAATGGACACGGTGGGCAGATCCTTGAGGATATTTTCTTGACTGTTAATTGATGGATAGATATGACGCCATTCCCGAGTCTGTGGTCCATGCTTGTATAAGAAGGCAGGCTGAGCAAGCCAGTGAGCAGTGCCCTCCATGGCCTCTGCCTCAGTTCCTGCCTCCAGGTTCCTGCTGAGCTCCTGCACCCTTCCTTCAAAGAGAACTGTGCCATGGAATGTCAGCCAAGTAAACCTGTTCCTCCCAGCATGGTGGCTTGGCTCAGGGTCTCATCAGAGCAACAAAAAACAAACTAGGGCAGACAGATGGACAGACAGACAAGCTTATCTTTCCATTTGACTGAAACATGGGTTGGCTCATCTCTATTTGTGAACCACCGAGACTCTTCACCTCATGACCCAGCCCAGCATGTATCTTGGTCCCCTTCCCCCACTATCCTCTTTCCTGCTTCCTATGTTTAGACTCAAAAATACAAGCACCAGCTTCTCTTTACATGGTCCTTTTTAGACTTAATTTGGGTTTTAGTTATTTGAGACAGAGTTTGTGACAGTGGACAGGGCCACAAAACAGAAGAACTGGTAAGGTCATAGCAAGTTTAGAACTCTGACAAATCTTATAATCTAGAAGAGCAGGAGTTCCAACTAGCTCCTGACAAGTTTCCTGTCTTTGACCACGTGTGTGACCATGACACCCCACTAAGAGGATCATGACAGCCAGTTACATAGCATAAAAACCTTGAGGTCTCCACGCTAGTAAAGTATCTAGGCCAAGATTGTTTAGCCTGCACATTCCTTCCAGCAAAAGGTGTTTAATCTCTGTTTCACCCTGCCTAAGGCATATGCATTCACATCTGCCATGAATAAAACAGTTTGGATAAGCAAGGACTATCTCCTTCATCCATGACTGTTGAGGGGGGAGGCCTTCATCAATCAGAGCCATGCCAATTCTCTCCTAGAGTCCCCTCCATATTCCTGGTACTCACTCAGAACTAAGCAGGCTCACAATCCCCACATCTAAGGCTCAGTGTGGGTATGTGGGGGACAGTGACTACCATCCCCGAGTCTTTTTTGTTTCCAGTGGCACTTGGGTGCACAAGAGTTTGAGAACCACAGCATCTGTCGCAACCCCAAATCACTTGGAAAATCATGGGCTGAGCCCCTTGTCCTAAACTGGCTTTCTTCTTTACTTAGCAGTGTGTTGGTTGTCAGGCATCCCAATGGTGAGAAAGACCTTTTGCCTAACACCTCCCCATTGTGTTTCCCCTTCCCTGTGTGTCTCAACAGCCTGTGTTCTCACACCCCAGCAGCAAGGTAGAAATGTCGACAGACAACAGACTTCTTACTATGTAGCCCTGGCTATCCTGGAGCTTACTTCATAGTCCAGGCTGACCCTAGACTCGCAGAGATCCTCCTGCCTTGGCCTCCTGAGTGCTGGGGTTAAAGGTGTTCACCTCCAGCGTCTGCCTCATTTCATGGCTGTTGAGTAGATTGTTTTGCTTCTAATGTACAACATTTTGGTTTTTGTTAATGTCACAAATGAAAGGCCATAGTGATGACTTTCAGGATCAATATCCCCCTGATTTGGGTCCTCCATTGCGCTTACTGCAGTTTGCTAGTATTTAGTGCCCTTGTGACACACATAAGCTTCATTAGGGTAGGCATTCTACACTCTGGTTTATATCAGGTCTTGGCACTCAGTAGGCTCTTAAGAAATATTTGTTGAATTAGAGTAATCTGTTCATCATTCTGCCTTTATTATCAACTCGAATGGCCAATTTAAATTTATTATGGAGTGTATTTCTCTATCAAAACCAACCCAGGGACTGGAAAGCTGTCTCCATTAAGTAGTTGTTCTACCAGAGGACCTGGGTTCAATTCCCTGTACCCATATAGGGTCTCACATCTGTCTTAACTCCAGACCCACGGAAGCTGGTGCCTTCCCCTTGCCTATGTGGGGCACTGGACATGTACAAGCTACACAGACATGCATGCAGACAAATGACCCATACACATAAAATAAGTGAACAAAAATTACAGGAGGAAGCAAAAAAAAAAAAAGTTCTATTGTTGCAGAGGTCCTAAGTTCCGGTCTTAGCATCTACCCCAGGTGGCTCACAACCAGGAATTTGCACCGAACTCCCATGGACATACCAACATAGAAATACATACACCTTAAAAATGATGATGATGGTGGTGATGATGGTAATGATGATGATGTTAATAAACCTTTTTGGAAAAACATTCCAGGATCTTTGGAGATGTGCAGAAGTCAAGGTTCCTTATGCTCTTCCGTAGGACCAGGTTTAATTCCCACCATTGATATAGCAGCTACAAGCATCTGTAACTTACTCTCTATGGCTCCTTCTGGACTCTGTGAGCAGCAGGCTCACATTTAGTGCCAGACAAACAGGCAGTAAAGCACACAAATATAAAAAATAAGACATTTTAATAACAAAAAGAAACTCATCCCATGGTCACCTGGGAGTCCCAAAGCTGCAGCCTCAGGTGTCCAGCGAAGCTCGAATCCAAGTCAGCTGCGGAATCTCTGCTTCTCTCCTTCCTTCCCTTCTCCAGAATCTCAGCTTCCTTCTGCCCTCCCCCTCCAGAATCTCAGCTTCCTTCTGCCCTCCCCCTCCAGAATCTCAGCTTCCTTCTGCCCTCCCCCTCCAGAATCTCAGCTTCCTTCTGCCCTCCCCCTCCAGAATCTCAGCTTCCTTCTGCCCTCCCCCTCCAGAATCTCAGCTTCCTTCTGCCCTCCCCCTCCAGAATCTCAGCTTCCTTCTGCCCTCCCCCTCCAGAATCTCAGCTTCCTTCTGCCCTCCCCCTCCAGAATCTCAGCTTCCTTCTGCCCTCCCCCTCCAGAATCTCAGCTTCCTTCTGCCCTCCCCCTCCAGAATCTCAGCTTCCTTCTGCCCTCCCCCTCCAGAATCTCAGCTTCCTTCTGCCCTCCCCCTCCAGAATCTCAGCTTCCTTCTGCCCTCCCCCTCCAGAATCTCAGCTTCCTTCTGCCCTCCCCCTCCAGAATCTCAGCTTCCTTCTGCCCTCCCCCTCCAGAATCTCAGCTTCCTTCTGCCCTCCCCCTCCAGAATCTCAGCTTCCTTCTGCCCTCCCCCTCCAGAATCTCAGCTTCCTTCTGCCCTCCCCCTCCAGAATCTCAGCTTCCTTCTGCCCTCCCCACTACACTTGGAACCAACTGCTTATTTGGCATATGTCTTAGTCAGAATACCAGTCAGTACATCATCTTTCTGACCTTATCTTAAAGCTCAAAATTGGGAAGAAGCTGCAAAACTTAACAAAAGGTGGAAGGAGGATCTAGAAGGAGAAGTCAGTGGTGAAATGACTCTTTGAGTCAACCGACACCAAACACCTTCACTTCCAGCCCTGCAAACCAAGTAATGGTTGATGGAGACTGTAAAATGTTCTCTGATTGCACATCTGTGCCGTGGAATGTGCACACACAATCTGTAAACACCATCACACACACCACACACACACACACACACACACACACAGAGAGAGAGAGAGAGAGAGAGATAGAGAGAGAGAGAGAGAGAACTTTTTTTCCTAAGGGCAAGATTCTGAGTAGAGTAAGATGGGACATGGACTATCTACAAACACACACACACACACACACACACACACACACAAAACACAACACACACAGAGGTAATTCTTTCCCCAAGGACAAGACTCTGAGAAGATTCTGATGGGAGAGGAACATGAATTATCTTTGCTGAGTCTGGGGATACTGTTGTTTGTAAATGGAGGAGCCATGAGATGGGACCTCATGGTTGCCACCAATTTATTTATTACCTCTTATTTTCAGCCTCCCAGGTCAGGGGGACTGTAGCCCTGGGCACTTGTAAACACAAGGCTTAGGTGTTGGTTAGAAAAAGTCTATTCTAGGTTTTGGTGAGAAGAAACATGTCATGGTGGGGTGGGGGTGATGACCAGGACTCACAGGAAATCTCATGTCCACAATGGCCATGGGGTTAACTTTTGGGGTGTCCTCACCAAGATATTATGACTGTCGATGATGACTGGGGAACCTGTGCATATTATGATGTCTGCGCTAACTTGGTTATGCTGGAGCTTTGGATGGTGTCCTCATAGAAAGGAAAATGACAGAGCAGTCCCATCAAACACATGTAGAGGACAGAACCAAGCTTGTGCAGCTGTGGGACAGAAGAGTCATGCTAGCCTAAGATCACATTTGGGCTTCCATTCTCTGAGTACCATCGGGCAACTTGCCTGTGTTTGCCCCCGATGTTGGAGGTGAATGAGATGGGCTCATGAACTGTGGTCTTTGCGTGAGAGCAAGGGTGTCTGACAGAGATAGGTGTCTGTCTGCCTCACATTTCAGCTCAGGGACGTTCACCCCAGAAGATGCAGAAAAAGATCTATGTTCCTGTCACAAGCAAATCACAATGAGTTCTGGGTATCTCCACTGCTGGGGCAGATTTTCAAGGGCACAGCTGGACACTCACAGCAGGAGAGGAGGAAGAGGGCCATGCCCACTGGCCTGCCAAGAATAGCAAAGCGACCAATGACGAAAGTTGCCAGCAAGGCAGCAAGTTGAGTAATAAGAAAAGGAGAAACTGTGTAGGGAAGGAATTCACTCAAAGCAGAAAGGGTGGGGCTAAGCCCCAGGACTGCTTGCAGAAGGGAGAGTAAACATAACAAGTGTGTGTGTGTGTGTGTGTGTGTGTGTGTGTGTGTGTGTACTGGGGTGACAGACACATCCCAGAAAGATTAAGGTTCAGACACACAAAGAGAAAATGCTTCCCTCTTTAAATTTTTATTTTATTATTTTAAAAATTCTTACAGAGCCTCACAGGTATGGTCAATGAATTTTAGTCACTTCTGCTATTACCCTCCCTTGTCCCCTTGTCCGCCTTCCCGTCCCCACTTCCTTTCCTCCTGTCCCCACTTCCTTCCTCCCTTTCTTACTTCCTACTTCCTCTCTTCCTTCCTTTTATTTCATTCTTTTATTTTTCTTGTCCCCTCCCCCACGACCACATTTCTCTGTGTAGCCCTGGTACTTGCTGTGTTTCACTGTGTGGTCCTGGAACTCACTCTGTAAACCAGGATGTAAATCTTGAACTGAGAAATCCACCTGCCTCTGCCTCTTGATTATTGGAATTAACAGCTTGTTCCATCTCTGCTCTAATGAGCCCCTCAACTGATTACATGTCATGTGGTGTGTGTGTGTGTGTGTGTGTGTATGTGTGTGTGATGTGTGTGTGTTTGTGTGTGTGTGTGTGTAGGTGGGTGGGTGGTTGTGTGTGTGTGTGTGTGTGTGTGTGTGTGGTGTATGTGTGTGTGTCCCACTGATTTTAAGTGGGATTGCTTGTCTGAGCATGGTTGGTTGGAAACATGGGCAACTGATTGGCAGCTATACCACAAAGCAAATGAAATCTGTCCTCTCAACAGAGGCAGACTCACTAGAGCCCAACAGGTCACCAAGGAGAAGATGTTGTCCTGGGGACCCTTGTCACACAATGTGGGAGTGTGCTCTTGTTAAATGTGAGCTTGGCTCTGGCCATCAGTGTCCAATGGAGGAAAAGACTGTGTTGTGCTGCAGAACTCAGCATGGCCGAGGCTGGTGGGTAAAAACAACTATTTTCCCCATGAACATTTACCTTTGAGGCTCTTGGCTTCATCTGTGGACTTTAGTTGGGTCTTCCTTATTTTGGAGCTTATATGTGGAGGGTGTCTAAGTAACTAGACATTTGATAGATGCTTTTGAACGATAGGGACAGAGTTTAATGGACTGGTGGTGAGACCTTCACTGGAGGGGTCCTGCGGTGAAGTAGGTTTGTGACTTGAGAGGCCAGCGGCCCTCATGCATCTAACTCCCCATTTGGTCTCATGGTCAGGGAATCTGAGTCCAGGGACCAACATCAAGCTAAAAGTTGCGGACTTGTGATAGTGGCACAGATCCTAGGTCAACTTCTCTATCCATGTTTGCAACAGGCAGAGTTACTTACCTGTGTCTCATCCATAAGTAAACGAACTCCAGTGTGAACATGACAAATTTTATGACACTTGGTGAGGCCACATTTTCCCAGATATTTTGGTCAGTCACCTGGCTGGTGGCCCACAGACTTGATTTTACCTGTGTCCTCTGAGGAACTGGGGCCCAAGAATGAAAATTGACCTTTTCTGTTTTTCCTACTTCTTTGGAAGCCATCGGTGGAACATAGGCCCAGGTAGGCACTGTGAGATGTTCTGAGAGATGGGGACAGGAATGGTTTTCAGAACTCAGCTGTCCCTGTAATAGGAGTGGGATTAGTCTGAGTCTAGGCCCACAGCACCTCAGAGCCACACTACTTAATAGAAATATTCTTTTCCAGACTGCAGAGAGGTAAAGCACTTGCCTTCCATGCAAGTACAAGGACATGAGTTCAATCCCTACAACCTCCAGGGTTTGTTTCTTTTTAAGGGAGGGCAGTTGTGTGAGCTTGTAATGGCAGAATGGGGTGGGGCAGGTAGATTCCTGGAGTTCTCTGGCCAGTCATGTGGCTGACTTGTCAAAGGTCTAGGTCAATGAGAAATCCTGTCTCAAACAATAATGGAATTACACCTGAAGATGTTCTTCATATCAACATCTGCCCCCACAATGTATACACACATAGACACACATACACACACACTCATACACACACACACACACACACACACACACACACGAGAGAGAGAGAGAGACAGTGAGACAGAGAGTCAGAGACAGTTTATTTTCCATCTCCTGAGAAATGTTTCTCTCAGTCCTGGGCATCGGAACTATGGGTCTTCACGAGAAGACTTTGTCTCCCCCAGAAGGTCTCTGAAGCCTGCTCACCCAGAAGACCAACTGAGCATGCTCAGGAGCAGAACAGCACTTGGAAGGAGATGCTGCCCAGCAGGGACCTGCAGGAAACAAAGGAGGCAGGAAGTAAGCTGCCACCTTGCCAGATGGCTCAGCCTTCCTGGTGTCAGTATCCTAGTCCTCAAGGACCAGACAAGGACAAGCCTGAGATGGTGCGAGGTCAGTCTCTCTGCAAGTGCAGGGCTGGTCATGATGCCTGAGGACAAGCTCTCACCCAGGAAAGCTTTACTAGATAACCCAACACCAGGCCGAAGGCTTCACTGCTCCCTCGCCTTTGACCTATCTTCTGCTCCATTCATCCCCAAGATGATCCTGCCCACCCTCATCAGCACAGAGTGTTAGGAGGCTGGGGACAAACTACATCTTGCAATGGTTGTTGGCTGATTCCACTCTGTCAGTGGATCAAGACTGGTATCACTGATCTTTGTGTCCCTTTAGTGTATATCCTGTGGGAATCATGAACAGTATTAAACCCCTTTCCCCACCTCCCTGACCTATTCTATTCCTTTCCCAGATCTCCTCTCTCTCCTTGGACCATCCTTGCTTTCTCCTTTGGCCCAAGAGCAGGCCATCCTCAGCTCGTGGAAAGTATCTACAACTGCAGATACTCTGAGTCACAGGATAGCCCAAACACATTTCTGGATGGACCATCCCCTCTAATGTCCAGAAATGTTTCCAAGGACTGAGCTCTCTCCGTGCTTCATACTCTCTTGGATCGACATTTCTCAGGATCCCTGTTCTCTCTGTCACTTGATAACTAACATTCCATCCACTTGCAAAACAAGCAATAAAAACACTTCCAAAGCACTAGCAGAGAAAGACATTTTTGTTAAGTAATAACCCTTGAGAGAGTTTATAAGGTGGGATGCTCTGAAACATGTTTGTGTAACTTAAGGTTTAGGGAGCAGAAAGAACACAGTAGAAAGGGTAGGGGACTAGATGAGACCTGAGGGACAATTCTCAGGAGAAACCAGCCTATGCCTAAGTTTAGCTTGTGGCTTATCTGTGTCCTTGACCTGGAGACTTGACTCCAACAGGCTGTGATGAAATTAGGCCAAGGTAGCTCTACAGTGCTGGGATTCCTCTAAACACCTTCAAGAGTGACATGCATCATAAGGGCACAGCACAGTCCTCAGTTTCCTACTTCTCCTCTGCACTGTGTAGACCCCTGTATGGTTTGTATATGCTTGGCCTAGGGAGTGGCACTGTTAGAAGGTATGGCCCTGTTGGAGTAGGTGTGACCTAGATGCCTAGAAGTCAGGATTCTGCCAGCATCCTTCAGATGAAGATGAAGAACTCTCAGCTCTTCCTGCACTATGTCTGCCTGGATGCTGCCATGCTCCCACCTTGATAATGGACGGAACCTTTGAACTTGTAAGCCAGCCCCCAATTAAATGTTATCCTTATATGAGTTGCCTTAGTCATGGTTCAGTAAAACTCTAACTAAGACAACTCCCTACACTGGTTCTTGGCAGAACTGGATAGAAACAATGAGATTTATTTATAAGCTGGGTATATATCCCATCCCAGTAACTGATTGGAGAGGGTTCGCTTCTAAGTCAGTGAAGACCCAACAGTGGCACTCTGCCCTGCCCTCAGTCTCCTGGCATTTGGGTGAAGATGTTACCTTCCTGCAGCTGAGGTTTAGAAGAGAAGTCTTGGTATACTAAAAGGTAAACAGACTGGGGAGTCCACCTCCTTTTACATGAGTATCCACCATCCCAAGTGTTTCTATAGGATAGTTACTGAAGTTAGCAAATAAAATTACACCGAGGACAGGCCAATTTGGTATTCAGATAAATGAATATAGCCATGTTAAATAATGCTTGGGATATAGTTAGGCAAGAAATGATTGGTTTTCCTGAATCACGGGATTCCTGAACATTTTGTGTTTTATTGGGAGGCCCTCTCAGGGGAGAGGCCACACCACAATCCTCAGTTTCCCACTCCTCCTCTGCACCGTGTGAACTCCCGGAATGTTTTATATATGCTTGGCCAGGTGCAGTTCTGCTTACCAGATGAAGGGGCTGCTCCGAGTCACTCCATCTTTGACAGTGTTCTGCAGGGTTGGTGGTGTGGTTGTCAGGACCGTGGATGTGTTTGTCTGAGCCGTGGGTGTGGTTGTCAGAACCAAGGTTGTGGTTGTTAGAACCATGGGTGTGGTTGTCTGAGCCGTGGGTGTGGTTGTCATTGTTGTAGTTGAAATAACTGGGGCTGAAGATGCAAAGAGAACATGGTTCAGTCCTGTGGTTAGTCCCGCTCAGGCATGGCCTGAAGTTCTTTTCACTAAGAATTAAGGGGCTCAATTTCCAGTCACCATTCTAAATTTCTTTTTTTTCTTTTCTTTCTTTTTTTTTTTTTTTTTTTTTTTTTTTTTTGAGGCAGACTTTCTCTGTGTAGCTCTAGATTATTTAGGACTCACTCCATAGACCAGGCTGGCCTCAAACCCAGAAACCTGCCTACCTCTGCCTCCCTAGTGCTGGAAATAAAGGTATGAATGGAGAAACTGAGTCAAGCAAGCACCTTTGACATTATCTCCTGAATTTCCAGCATTCAAAAAGACAAGAGCTAAGTAGGTCTTCTTTTTTGCTTTCTAAAGTAAGATGTAGCCATTTATGTCACTGCACCTGAACCTGTGGCAGCCCCTTTGTGACTGGTTAAGAGGGAAAGGCAGAGACTCTGGAGCAGCAGTTAAAAGATCAGGCTGCTGGATCAGAGAACCAGAAGGCTGCTGGGAATGTGTGCTCTGAACGCCATGCAGAGGGGGTTCTGGTGAAAAGGAGACCTCTCTCGGACACTCGAATAAAGGCCGTCCTTGTGTCCTTGTCCAGAGGCATGCTGGAAGAGTGAACTTCAAGGTGATCAATCAGAACACCTAGGAAAGGGGACCACAAAAGAGCAAAGCGCCCAGGCTGCAGCGCGGTTCTCTTAATGGCTTATCGCCAACTGAGAGCAGAGGGATCATTTGAAGAGAAAGCTTACTAAAAAGAAAGCAGAGCTGGATAGACAGAGAAGGAGCCACCGGGACCTAATGAGAAAAGATTTTTCCAGAACAATCTCTGGCCAAGGAGATTACAGCTCATAAACAGATGGTGCTGGTGTTGAATCCTGGCACTAAGAAGGATTCCTTGAGGTGACCCCCAAAAAAAAGCCCCAAGGCTGCATGGGAACTGTAGTTTGCTGGCAAAGAAATCCTGAACTTCAGCCATGATTCTGAGGGGCAGGATGCAGCCTCACAAGCAGCAGGCCTTGGCAGCAGGATTGTCAAGGCTCAGAGAACTAAGCTTCGGAGTCCCGGAGGCTCTCACCACCGCTGAAGAGGAAACCCAGTGAGACCAGGAAGAAGGCTGCCTTTAAGTTCGAGTCTCTGTGGAAAGTGTCTCAGATGATGTGCCTCAGTGTGGTAGCCAAGCCACAGTGGAAACCCAAGGAGAAGACTCAGCCCATGAAGACTAAAGCAGGGCCGGAGGCCAGCAAAGCCCCTCAGGAGAGAAGGTAACTTTGAGGGCTGCAATTAGATGTTTGCTTCATCGGCTTGGCTTCCGCCTTTGGCTCATTAACCATCACTTGTCCATCCATATGTCTGTCCACCTCTGTATCTTACAGAAGTGTAACTTAGTGTAACTTGTTTTGAAACTCCAGGCTCACCTCTGCAAGAGGCTGACAACTATCTCAGATGAGGACTTGTGAACCTATGCTGGGATAAGTTAAGGCTTTGGGATTATTCAATGGTGTGTGTGTGTGTGTGTGTGTGTGTGTGTGTGTGTGTGTGTGTGAAGGTTGTGAGTTTTAGGAGTTGGTAAGAGCTAGGGATTGAATGCTGCAATTTGTTCCCCGAACTCAGTGCTGGCATCTCTTTCTGTAAATATTTGCTAAGGATATAAGAGGGTAAAACTGAATCAGACTATGGTGTTTAGAAAGGGACGCTTGGGAAATGGTTAATTAAGGTCGTTAGATTAGAGACCTAATGACTGAGTCCCAGTAGTGTTGTTAGGGGTAGGGAGAAGAGACTATACACATAGTAATGTAAGGCTTCCCACCAAGTTGTGCTACTGTCCAAACCACTGACATTTGGATTCCTAGCTTCTCAAACTGTCAGTCAGATAAAATAAAGCTACATTTTATAGGGAAAAAAAGGTGTGTACCATCATGCCTACCACATTAATTCTTTTCTAAGGAAAGATGATGTACAGAGGAAAATAAACATAAACACAACTCTCCTTGAAAACTGGCATACTTCAGAGTGTACTCATTGCTGCCTGGTGTACGATACGCAGAGAAACTTCAGGTTTGCGTATTTCATTTCTTAGAAAATAGTCAAGTATATGTGTGTGCATTCAAGTATATGTGTGTGCATTCAAGTATATGTGTGTGCATGCTTCCTTGTGTCTTCTATGTGTACCATGTGCTTGCAGTACCCTTTGGGGCCAGAAGAGGGCCGCAGAGCCACTGGAACTGAATTACAGGTGGTTTCAAGCTACCAAGTAAATGCTAGAAATGAAATCCAGTCTGAAGAGCAGCCAGTGCTCTTAATCACTGAGCCATCTCTCCAGCTCCAGATTTGTCTATTTGCTTTGTTGTAGTTGTTTAAAGCAAGACATAAGTTTGATCCTTATTACTCTATCTTGCCCAGAAGTAGAGGTTTAGCGGCTTTATTTATGTTAAAGGGAACGGGGGGTCTCACCATGGGAGTTTAGCTCAGTGGTAGAGTGCTGGACCATATGAGATTCAGAGTTCAATTCCCAGATCTTTAGGAGTGAGGGTATCTAAGACACATGTACGGGGACCAGGAGACAAGACTTACCCACTTCACCCTCTATTTCGTAGAAACCAGGACCAAACAGTGTAGACTCTGTTTATCTTTCCTAGTAAGACTTTTACAAAGGCTGCTGATCCCTCACCCCAACCAGGATTTTCTGGGATTTTTTTTCTTACCCGGGTCAATGTTCACATTAACTTTAAACATGGGATCATTTCCAGATTTTGTAATCCCACACCAGTAAATGTCAGCATCGCTCGACCTCAGATTCTCCATGGTCACTGTGATGGTGAAGTTTGTCTGGTTATCCCAGATGGACACACGGTTCTTCTTCACCAACTGCTCTGATGAGTCAGTTTCAACGAGAATCTCACATGATCTCCAATCAGCTCCTCTGCACCAGTACTTGCTGTAATCCTGGTTCGAGGTATATCGGCACTGCACTGTCAAGGAGCCCTGCTCCCGACCGCTCACCTCCTCTGGACCTGTGATTGAATCCTCAGCAGTAGAGCATCCTGGAAAACACAAACCCGTGGACCACTGATCTCCTCCTCCAAGGGCAGGGTACAGGGCCCTGTGCCCAGTAGAGTTCATGAGCTGAATAACAACCAGTGAAGGGTTTCCCTTTTCCTAGGACAGATCATCACCATTATCCTATTGGTTAAGCCTCAAAAGTAAAAAGCAAAACAACAAACAACAACAACAAAGAATAAAAAACAAAGAAAACAAAAAATAAATAAATAAATAAAAAGAAATGCAGAAGAGCCCAGTTACAGCTCTCAGAAGATAAAATGGTGACAGTGATCAATCATGGCTGGAGCAGAGGAACTGTGAGAAGGCCAGGTCCCCTGGACATGATCCTAGCTCCATTTTGGTACCACTGACCCTGAGGAGGTTCATCTGAAGAAGTCACATCACCTGACCACACGGAAGCCATTTTTGGTTTTTCCTACAGTCTCTGGGATAAATGCCTTGGAGGTTGACCAAAATGACACCAGCCAGTCTGATTTCTGGGTGTTCCAGGCCCACAGCACACAGACCATTTTTGGTCCTGTAGGTCCAAGTAATCTGAGTCCAGAGCTCCTGATAAGGACTGAGGATGCAGCACCTTTGGTGAGGTGCTTACACAGCACGAACACAAGAAACAAGTACCAAATGCCTGCTGTGAAAAAGGGATAAAAGATCTGGAGAGATGGCTCACTGGTTAAGAGAACTGGCTGCTCTTCCAGAGGTCCTGAGTTCAAATCCCAGCAACCACCTGGTGGCTCACAACCATCTGTAACAGGATCGGATTCCTTCTTCTGTTGTATCTGAAGACTGTTACAGTGTGTAAATATACAGTGTATGTGTATGTATGTAAATATATGTGTATGCACATTTATATATATTTCTTATATATATGTGTGTATGAAATATATAAATATTTCCAAAAGAAAAAATATGAAAGAATCGTTTCAGGGTATTAGCTTCAACACCAACAACTAAGTATATCCCTAACTCCACAGGTAAGAAAACAAAAATTGTTGAGTGTAATTATTTTAAGTAAAAGGACCCAACCAACAGCATGGAGAGCCAGCGTACAGTGTGGGAGAAAATATTTTCAAACTATGGGATTTACAGGTGGAAAGCCAAGTGAGGTAGGGTGTGTGTAACACAAAAGGCAGGAGGGTGTGGAGATGATTGGCAAGTGAGTCTGTGAGCTCCACGTGCAGTGGGAGCCCATGTCTAAACAAACATGGCGGAGAGCTAGAGAAAGGTACCCAGTGCCAGTATGTGGCTTCCACATGTATGTGTGCACCCATGTGTGCAACTAGCCACACACACCAAGATTTACACATACATACAACAGAGAGACACATTTTTTTCCTCAAACGGAACAGTGGTTGTCAGCCTGGGAAGGGTGTTAGGAAAGAAAGGAGAGTGCGCACAGCATAGAGGGAGAGTTGTTAGGGCAGCGGGGTCTGCCATTTGACAAGAAAGACAACTTCTAGTGTATGATCCAATTTCAAAATATGGTTGACTACTGAATATTTCTCAAAGTCTCATACAGAAGATTTCTTCAAAGTGACAAATGGCTTTGATGAAAGCCCAGCTACCCTGATTTGATTCTTTTGTCCTGTACATACATGTACATACATGTTCAAATGCCATATTTTACTCCTTCAGGTTTTTCCCTTTTTGAAACAGGCATTCAAAATGTGGACCTGGCTGACCTTGAAGTTACAGAGGCTCACCTACCTCTGCTCTCTGAGTGCTGGCATTAAAGGCAATCACCAGCACTCCTGGCCCCTGTAAGTATTAATTACTGTGTCAATTACAAATCAAAATGTAACTGCAGATGAGGCTGCATGCTAAAAATCCCAAGTTCAGGGTCATCCTTGACTGTGTGGGCCAAACATAAAACTAAAAATACATTTTAAAGAGATTTACTTCATCACTCATTCACCAGCTTTGTGCACAGCTAAAGTTTAGTATCAGACTAGGGAAAACTTTGTTTTGTTTTTTCATCTTTTTCTCTTTTAATTTGGTTTTAGTTTTTCTTCAATACCCACAGAATCCATCAGATGCCTAAAATTTGCTTAGTACTTGGGAGTGTACTTCAGTGAGTCTCTGGTAAATGACTCAGCTGGTTTTCCCGAACCCAGAGCAGACCATCTGTGTCAACCTCACCACTGACATGGAAGTGTCTAAAGCCCCAGTTACTTACCAGAGAAGAAGAGGAAAAGCAGAGCTGAGAACTGCCACATGGTCTTGTCTCCTCTCCTGTCCCTGGTGGCCACTGATGCCAGCACCCTGGCAGGAATTGAAGCTCAGCTTGAGTTTCCTTTTGTGTCTCTAGTTACCTTCCTTGACAAAACTTCTCAGTCTTACATAGTGGAAGAAAGATGGTATCAGTCTTTGAAAAGGTCATGTGGGTACAGACGGTGAACAGGAAATCTGAGTTGAGAAACACCTCCATGTCAGCAGAGTGGTTCAGATCTTTACTGCCAGACTAGGGAGGCAGAGGCAGGTGGATCTCTGAGAGTTATAGGGAAGCTACCAGGATTACGTAGAGAGACTGGATCAAAACAAGTAATAAACCAAAATCCCCTCCTCCATCAGATAGAAACATAAAGACTATTTTCTTAATGGGTGAATTTTTGGAGAGGGACCAGCCCCTTTCAGGTCTGGGCTGGTGGTCCTGGCTTCTATAAAAAGCAGGCTGAGCAAGCCAGGAGCAGCAGAACAGTAATTGGCAGCCCTCTATGGACTCTGTGTTAACTCCTGTGTCTGAGTTCCTGTCCTGTCTGAATTCCTGTTTTGACTGCTTTTGATGCTCAACTGAGATAAGGAAGAGACAACAAAAGGAACCTTTTCTTTCCAGATCTGATTTTTGTCTGGTGTTTCATCATCCCAACAGAAACCCTAAGTGAGGCATGTGCTCACTCTCAAAGTCCCAGTGTGGACTTTTCAGAAAACCTTTCTTTCTTTTTTACAAGCTTTATGTTATGTTTAATGTGTGAGTATTTTGTCTGTCTGTCTATCTGTTTGTCTGGGCAGCATATAAATGCAGTACATACAGAGGCTAGGAGGAGGTGTTGATCCCTTGAACTGGGTTGGGAGACACCCAGGGTAGGTGCTAAGAACTGAAGTCATCGTCTCTGCCACATCGGCCATTGCTCTCCACTGAACGATCATCTCTCTAGCCCAGATTTGATTTCCATTTTGGGAACTTGATTGGCTCATCCCAAGATGTGAATAGCAAAGGACCCGGACTGTTTTGCTGAAGCCTTGCTCATATCTAGGAATAGAGCGAGACACCAAGTCTGAAGACTACAGCTCTAGCTAGAAGACCTTGGAGTACCATTGTGAACCACACTGGCTCAGTGGCTGAGGATCCTCCTGAGCCTGGTGACCTGAATCCAGTGCTTGGAACTCAGGTGACAGTGAAGGGGGAGAATATATTCCACAAAGGTCTGCACTGACTGTGGCATACACACATACACATATGTCACAAATACACTCAATAATCATAAAACAAAATGTAAGAAGTTAAACATAAAATGTTTACAATACAGGAGAACAATTTAGTTATGAGGGAGTCTCCTTTTCTTCTTCCTGTTATTACTAGGCTCCTCCTCTTCTCTGTCTTCTTAGGTTGTTTATTTTTTGAAAAATATTTTTGCTTGTTTTTATTTGCATGAGTTTTGTTCCTCTGCTCATGGTATTGCACATGGCAGTGCCCAGAAAGGACAGAAGAGGGAGTTGGATCCCCCCAAAATGGAGTTAGAGGCCACCAAGAGCTGCTGTGTGGTAAGAACCAAGATGAGCAGCCAGTGCTTGTAAGTGCTGAGCCATCTCTCCAGTTCCTACTTGATTTTTGAGACAGAGTCATGTGGGGTCTAAGATGACCTGGAATTGACTTTGCAGCTGACAGTGAAACTCCAGATTCTCCTTCCTCTGCTTCTCCTGTGCTGGGATTATGGACGTGCCTTTGTCTTGGTGTAATAATCTCTTAAGTGAGAGCCAAAGGCATGGTGCACAAAAGAAATAATGGTTAATTTGCTACATTACAGTTAAAAGGTATTTATCAAGAGATATATCTCCTTTTTCATATCTCTATCTATATGTCTATCTATCAATTAGTATCTATTGCTATATCCAGCTATAGCTGTCTGAATATATATTTATATGTGTACGTGTACATCAGACAGTGCAGGTAGTTGAGTCAGTAAAGGGTTTTCTGTACAAGAATGAGGATATGAGGCAGATCAGCAGTATGCATATAAAAAGAAGATCTTGGTGACATGTGTTGTCATCCAAGCTTGGGTTTTATTGAATAACTAAAGCAGGAAGGAAAGTGAGGAAGAAGGGGGAAAGAAGGAAAGGAGGGAGAAGAAATGGAGAAGAGCCTCCAAAGTGTTGAACCACAGAAGGGAAATGCATGTCATAGGGTGATTACATGGCCAGGCAGAGGGCAGCAGAAACAAGATGCCTGTTAGAGCATCAACATCTCAGCTGCATGAATCTCAGGGACACCATGCTAAATGACAAAGCCATGACTTTGAAATGAAGACCATTACTGGGCATGGTAGCACATGCCTATGACCACAGAACTGGGGAGGCAGATGCAGGAGGATTGTGGGTTGGAAACTAGCCTGGGCTAAATTGTGAGATCCTCTTAATGAAAAAAAAAAGAGGAAGAAAGAAGGAAAAAAGGAGAAAAGTGAGAGATAGACTGACAGACAAACAAACAGACAGGAGGGAAGGTGGGGTGCATCTCTGTGGCAAAGTCCTTTTTCTACTCTGGAACACTGAGAGAAATAGTTTCACACTGGTCCTCTTATGGTAATGCAGTTGAATTTTTATGACGTCAAGGCCAACCTGGTCTATATATTGATTTCTGGACCAAGCATCCATATAAATACTCTATGTAAAAAAAAGTATAACTGTGTGTATATAACAATCAGAAACAGAGAACCTTCACAACATACCCCTGGCAAGCCCATGAGCATGTACATGGCAAAGCCTTAAGCCAAGAAATATAAAACGCTAGGTTCAAGTTGTCATCAAGGTGGCTGGGAAGCAGGGATGAGATATCAGGCAGGTAAATCATCAGTATAGATCACATTCCGTTACCGAATCTGCAGGAAACAGTGCCATAAGAGATGCACATATTTATAGGACAGGTTGTCAAACTGCCTTCTAAATATCTATGTCTTGACCCTTTCATTAGCGCTGCCCTGGCGTTGGTTGGAGATGCTTCCTTCTGCTGTAGAGTGAGTGACCATCAGGTGCTCAGCCCTATACACTCCCCCATCCCAGCCCACAGCAGGGACGGAGAGGAAGAGTTCCACAGCCAGAGGCAGAGGAGGAGATGCTCTGAAATGCTCTGTTCTGTATGTGACACTGTCTCAGGATCAAGTTTCACTGGAGCTGTGGTACAGGGACAAGATCAAGTCCGCAGGATCAGCCACTGATCCAGCAGAGGCCACTAACTCTTCTCAGTGAGTTACAATATAAAGGGGGGGGGATGGTAAAGGGCGAGAGAACATGAAGGGGAGCAGGGAAGACATGCCTGAGGGAGTGGGAGGGTGGGATCAGAGGAGGATATGATAGTCATGTACAAATTGTCAAAGGATAAATAAAAGTATGCTATTAGAATTGTGTTCAATTAATTTTTACTTAATTAATTAATGTATTTATTTCTGCACTGAAGGTTTTATTTCCTTCCCAGGATACCCTCCTACTTTTCCACATACGATGCTTTCTCCTAACCCCAGTGGTCCAGTTAATTTATTTCATGTATATAAATGCTATATCTGCATGTACACCATAATGCCAGAAGAGGGCATCAGAACACATTACAGACACTTGTGATCCACCATGTGGCTACTGAGTGTTGAACTCAGGACCGCTGGAAGTGCAGTCAGTGCTCTTAACCACTGAGCCATCTCTTCACCCAGAAGTTATTTAAATATATATGTATTTATTGGGCACATTCTTTTTTTGTGTTTGATACAGCACAAGGGATCTTCCAAAAGTCTCAGAGCATTCTCATAAACATGGATTTACTGGTTGTCCTCAGCCACCAGAGATGTGTCCAGGGACAGGTCCTCGATGTCAACAGACTTCACTGGTTCTCATAACAGGATCAACTGCCCCATCTCCCAGAGCACCTCTGAGGCCTGTTCACCCAGAGGACAGCACTAAGCATGCTCAGGAGCAGGGGCAACTCCAGGAACATCAGGATGCAGAAGTAGATGCTGCTCAGAAGAGACCTGTGAGAAACATAGTCACAACACACTCACTTCCCAGAATGCATCACTGATGCCCTGTGCTATGTGCCTGTCTCTTACCCAGGTCTGTGTCCACAGAGATCTATGCAGGAATAATGACAAGGACTGTCTGAATGACCAGTGTCATTGGTATGTAGTCCAAGAAGTAGCCTGGAGCTGTGGGCCTAACCTGTTCTCTCCAACCAAGACCATGGGCCTCTACCTTTATGTCTTCTCACCAGGAAAGCAGCGCCTCTCCAATCCACACCCAACTATCTTCTAACTAGACTCCTCCCACTTTCATTTTGGTGACATTAACTTATTTATTTATATGTGTTTGTTTATTTGTTTATTTATATTGTGTAGCCCTAGCTGTACTGGAACTCATTATGTAGACCACGATGGCCTTAAAGTCATACAGATAGATCTGTCTTCACTTCCCAAATACTGGGTGGCCTGTGCCTCCACATTCAGTGGCTTGTTTATTTTACATAGACAATGTGTGTGTGCTGAGGAGTATGAATGCAGGTGCACATACATGTGTGTGGATGTGGAGGTCAGAGAATAACCATGGTCATTCATCAAGAGTCACCACACTGTGTTTGTTCTGAGACAGGTCTCACTGTGGAGCTCTGGCTGGGATGAAATTCACAATGGAGTTTGAGCTGGTCCTAAAGTCATAGAGCTTGACCTGCTTCTGCCTCCCAGGTGCTGGGATTAGAGATGTGAGCCACCACACCTGGCCGTTCTATCTTCTTTCCTGACAGGATCTCTCACTAGCCTGCAGCTTTCCAGGTAGGCTGTCTAGCCAGTGACTCTCAGGCATCCTCCTGTCTGAGCCTTAGCAGCTCTGGTATTTCAAGTTGGTGCCACCATGCCTGAATTTTCTGTAGGTGATGTGGCTCAAACTCAGATGTTCTTTACCTGTACAAGCTTCTCCCTAGGACCATTTCTCTAGGCTCTGGATGCCTAGAGGAAATGCCTGCTAGACAGGAAGCTAATTCTAGCTCAGAGGGTCTGTATCTGAGTGTCATTTCGGTGTCCTTATATTTGGATAAGCAACTGGCATTATGAGACCCACCCAGTCTTCCTGAGATTGGGAAATGCTGGAAAGGCTTATAAGAGGGAGAACCAAACCCTTGTACCTCTGCTCTCTCAATATGGCCCCTTCTCCCCAATCCAAAGGCCTCAGGGATATCTGTTTCTTACTTAGATTCTGGTCTGGGAGCAGGAATTGTGTCTTCTGAGGTCATGCTAGGCTGAGTGTGCACCGGTGAGGATGTGGTAGGCTCAGGAGTTTCAGTACCATTCCCAGGGCTCGAACCTGTGATTGGAGCAAAGGATTAAACACAAGACAGTTCCCATGGCCCCCACTCTCTCTCTCCCCCCCCCCAGGGAAACCTCTGTCACTCTGCCATACACAGGTCCCTAGAGGCCTGCTGGACAGTTGTCCAACAGCCTACCAGCACCATGGCCACACCAAGGCTTGGTCAGGGATTTGCTTCCCACCCATCATGGTGTCCAGTGTCTGGGAGGCACTTGCCAACATGAAGACAGTCTTCTTATAGAGGAGGATTTACACGTCAGTGACAAGACCCTTAGTGGTGCCAGGTGCCATTCAACCACAGCCACACCTTTTGCCCCCATTATTCTGGGAACAAACATGGGAGTGGGACTCCTTGTCTGCCTAGCACACTCATTCCCAGCATCAGCCAGAAAGGCAACAGGGCAGTCTTCTCTGAGGAATGAGCAGATGGAAAGGTCTAGAAAGGTAAATGCTTGCAGGGCTCTGCAGAGAGGGTCCTGTACTGCAGAGAGCTAGCAACATCCCTGGGATTTTAGTTCCCAGACTTGAGTGTGAAACAACAGTGGGAATTTTAGGGAAACATAAGGGAAGAATCAACACTGAGAAACAGGAACTGGGTGTGGTCATGTATGCTTGCAGGACCAGTACTGACAGGCAGAGACAGGAAGATCAGTTATTCAATGTGAATCCTAAGTGCACAGTGAAGTTGTGGTTAACCTGGGCTACAGGATATCCTCTCCCAAATAGTGATGATGACGATGAGGAGGAGGAATAGGAGGAGGAAGAGGAAGAAGAGGATGAGGAAGAAGAAGCAGAGTAGGAGGAAGAGAAGGAGAAGAAGAACAGTAACAAAAAAAAAAAAAACAACAATAACAACAAAACAATGGTAAAAACTGGGAATAACAGACAGGTTTGATCCCTTCCTTCAGCCCCTGTCAACTCTCCAGTGCTTACAGAGATGCACTGATTTGTGTTCTATAAACATGGGAGATCCCCTTGGTGTAGAATGAACTAAAGACACAGAGAACATTGGGGACAAAGTAGCTGAAAGCCTGTCTTCCATCCAGCTAGGCCCTCGGCCTGCAGAAGGAAAACCTTGGAGGACTTTCTGAGTTTCTTCAGCAGTAAATGGCTCTGGGAAAGGCAGATTCAAGAGAGCTTTTAGGGGCTGAGTGGGTTCCTCAGGGCACTGAGAAACCCAATACACTGTCTAGGCTCCTCTCTCTGTCTCTGCTGGTCGCTCAAAAGTCCCAGAACCCGTGATGGAACTCCTGCTCTGAGAACCTCCATGGAAGGGGAGTGTCCACTCAGTCTCAGGTCAGAGCTGCCTTTGAGAGAGGGGAGCTGATGTGCCGGGTTACTGTTCTGTATGGGGATGGGGACAGGACCATATGAGACCTGGGAGAGAGGACTGGTGGCTTATCAGGACAGGAAGTCACACAGTGCTTGTGATTCAGAGCCTGTCTCTAGAAAGTTTCACAACCGAAACTGTCTATGGTGCACACAGAGAATCTTGAGCAGGGGCAGATGAGATGGCTTAGTGGGTCAAGGCCCTTGCTTGCCAATCCTGATGACTGGAGTTTTATCCACAAGGTGAAAATAGAGAACTAACACCCAGAATACTCCTCTGAGTCACATACGCCATGGGCAAGTCCCTATAAACAAATACATGAACAAGAAAACAAGGAAATTAAATAACAAAATGGTTTCTAAGAGCACAGGCTCTCTACTGTGCCTGTGTGTACAAGTACACCGGTGTACTGGTATACATACACTATCACTCATGCCACACACTCTCTCTCAGAAGAAGGTGTGAGCTCACACTCTCTGTCCTGTATTCCTCATCACCATGTTCTTTACACTAAGGTCCATGACTTCTTCCTACCCAGGAAAGGCAGGCCTGGACTTAAGCTGCCCTGGCATGAAGAAGGTTTACCTGGGAGCACAGACAACTCAACCTTGAAGTACTTATCAATCCCCGAGGAGCGATCAAACTTCATAAAGCCATTGAAAAATGGTATATGCACCGCACACATGTAGGTTCCTGCATCCTCCAGGGTGAGGTTGTCCAAGGTCACTGTGAAGGTCAGGTTTTCTGGATGGTCCCTGATGGACACTCGGCCATTCCTGGCTCCTTCCGAGCTTTTGGTATTGACAATGTCGTTGCATAGTAGCTTAAGTACTGACAGTCTGCACCAGTATTTGTCATTTGTCTTGAATTTCTCCTCATACTGACATGACACGCTCAGGGACTCCCCCACAGTACCTGTCACAGTGCTGGGGCCACGCACAGGGACACAACCTGGAAAACACAAACATCCTTTCTGTATCTCACATTTGAATGGGAGGAAGGGCTCCCTTGAGTTGTGCCTTAACAAACCCTCTGGTCTTGAGGAAAATGAGAAATGAGACAGGCTTTGTCAGACCAGGAATCAGGAGGATTTAGAGAGATTATAAAATAGAGATTATGTGGTCATGACAATGATTGTCAGAGGTCATCCTCTCAGTGGGTCCTGGTTCTGTCTCAGATGTGGTAGACATGGCTCTACTGTGCACAGAAACATGGAATCACCTGTGAAGCTGATGCTGAAAACTTCTGTGTCCTACCCACCACCAATCCCACCCTCCTGCCTTTTCTCTAGGCCAGTCTGCCTGTTGTGGCTACTCTCTCTCACCGCACACAGCCTTTTCAGGCTCACAACAGAAGTTCCCCTTTTCATAGATGTTCCCGACACACCTGCCCCCCCCCAGCTCACCTGGGACCCAAGAGAGGAGCAGAGCATAAAGTAGGCTCAAACTTATTATTCTGAGAATCATTTCTTCAGCTTAGCTGTCACCTGCACCCAAAGAATGCCAAGAGGGGAGAAGGGGCTGTCTCCTTGTAGACAGTAAAATGTCCTCTTGCCTAGTTCTCCTTTATGATTTCTGCTTCCTTGTTTCTGTCTCCCATGTGAGGCTCCAGATGAACAGGTGCAAAAAGAGCTTTGTAGACATTCCAATCCTCAGATGCTTTGATTCTGACTGCACCCAGCAAGTTGGGAGACCATGGCTGAGGGTTGAGGATGCCCTATGTCCCCTAGCTGTCACTGCAGGGCTTCCAGACTCCTGCTAGGGCCATGGGGAGCATTTCCTTTTCTGGTCAAGTTGCCTACCCTCTGTGGCAAGCCACTTCCTGAGTTGACTTGAAAGCTGCCCTTCTCTTACTTTATCTCTGTGACCACAGAGGATCCACCTCCTTCCAAAATTTGGATTATAGGGATCGCTTAGTCCATGGGGTCTTTATGGCTACTTCAGGGTTCACACTGCTGGTCAAACTCCCTCTGTGATGGACCCCTCAATCAGAGTTGACCTGGGTGCAGAGTTCTCACAAAGGGTCACACTTTCTCCTCTCCCAGCTCCTCCATCTTGTTCTGTTAGGTTTGTTGCTTGTCTGTTCAGTATCTCTAGCCCAGGCTGGCCTCTCTTTATCTAAGGATATCCTTGAATGGATTCTTCTGCCCCCACCTTCTGATAAAAAGCTTGTGTGTGTGTCACCACCGTCCTTTCCTGCTGTGCTCAGGATTGAACCCAGAGCTTCTCTCAGGTCAGGGAAGCACTCTGCTGACTAATGCACATCACTGGCCATGACTATTTGGGAAAGTATCTCACACTCCAAGCTGGGCTGGAAGGCACCATTTAGCTCAAGCTAACCTTGACCTCACAGAAACCTCCCATCCCTTGAGCGCCTGGAGTGGATGGGAGGCACTGTGCAGGGCAGCTCCATCTTGTGTGTCTCCTGATTCTGTACCTAGGCATGGACATGATTTGGCATCCATGTTGGGTGGAAGAATGAACTAAGGACCTCAGATCTCTCCTTTCTGGTGACTCAGTTTCCCAGTGCTGGCTCTACATTTCCCTTTCTTGTTGGGGACAAATGGAAGAGACTGAGTCTTGAACCTGGTGGCCCACTTGACCACAGAGGCACCTGCACGCTCTGATCCACAGCAATATCTGCAGGTGGGATGACATTGGTGGGGGACATTTATACTTACGTTTTCCTGTGTTGGACTCGCCTTTGGGTATCCACTTAAAAGAAAAGATTTATTTATTTTATGTATTTGAGTACCGTTGTTTTCTTCAGACATACAAGAGGGCATTTAATCCCAGTACAGATGATTCTGAGCCACCATGTGATTGCAGGGACTTGAACTCAGGACCTCTGGGAGAGAAGTCAGTGCTCTTAACCTCTGAGCCATCTCTCCAGTCTAGGTAGTTACTCTTATTCCACTCACTTCCAAACTGCCTGCAAACACAGGCTCAGATTCATCAACTTTTTATGACAGTTTCTGCCAAAGCAAAACCACAACTCCAGACTGTCACAACCACACAAGTTTATTTCTTGCTCTCTGAAAAAATGAGTCACCAAAGTCCTAATCCCATGCCCAGGCTGAAAATGTCTCTTGTCCACTGTAGGTGGCACGAAACCACATGATGGCTCTAAAGCCTCAGTGGGAGGGGCAGGAGATTGTCACATAAACTCACATTTTCATGGGGGTGGGGAGAGAGTGTGGGTTGATATAACACCATTTTCTGCGGTAATCCACAGTTCTTATGATCCAGTGAACCTGAGAATGACCTTGGGGACACAGGTGACAGCAGGAAGGTTAGACAGATGTATTAATGGAAGTTGCTGGGGCCTTTTCCCTTGGCCTCTAAGCAGCATGACCATCAAACTGGCTCCCGGAGAAAGCATGTCTATCAGACAGATCCTGGATTTTGGCCCACAGGAGTACAAGGGACAGTGGTGAGGGGGGTGACAGATTCTATGTGTGGTAGATGGGATACTGTCCCAGTTAATTCAGTCACTAAGCCAGCATCATACTTTTCTTTAAACTATGTGACATCTTTCCAAAGAAATAACTTAGATTATCTTTGTCAGAGGTTGTTGATTTTTGTTTGTTTTTAATTAAATTAATTAAGTATTTGACACAGTCTCTCTGTATTCTAGGCTGCTCGCCAACCCTTGATCCTCCAATCACAGCCTCCCAAGTTACAGGTGAATGCCACAACATATTACTATTAATATTATTTTTTCTCTCTCTCAGATAGGTTTTCCCTGTGCAACTCAGCTGACTAAAACAGTCCATGTAGGTCAGGCTGGCCTTGACCTTGTGGCTAACCTCCTGTCTCAAACTCCTGAATTAAGAGGGTCAGGTACATGCACTACCATATTTAGCTGGTTTATTTGTTTACAATAATGTATTTCTGAGGCAGAGAAGGCAGATCAGTAATTAAAAGTTCTTCTAAGTATGAGGAACTAAGATCCATCCCCAGAGTACATGGTTAAAGAGTCAGAGCATGGTGGACATGCATGTAATCCCGTGGCTGAGGAGGCAGAGACAGGTAGATTCCTGGGGCCCATTAGCCAGCCCACCGAGTCATGTCACCCATGAGAGACTGTAAGAGGATGGTGCCTGGGGCACAACACCAGGCTCTCCATCCTCAAGTGCTCGTGTGCCCCACCCATGTGCATGGAAACAGAGTGTGGTGTCCATTAACCTGAGATTCTCTTAGAAGCAGGGCTCAGTTTTTGTGTGTTCTCAGTGCCTTGTTCACCATAGCTGGAGTGAATGAGACCGTACCTTTGACAGCATGCATCAGAGACGGGAAATATTAGTAACTTATTTGTGTATCCAGAAAAAAGTCTAGTGAGGTAAGTACTCCACCAAGTCAGGCCTCCAAGCTTCTGCTGTCTTCCTGTTCTGAGAACTCCCTAGAGCTGACTTCGCCTGCACAGCTAAGATGGCTGTTACTGCAACAGTCGGAGAGAGGTAGGGAGTGGACTGCAAGCAAGCTCTCTATGCAGGCATGGGGGATGATTCACACTCACCCATACATGTCAGGCCACAGAAACAAACAGAGCCACAGAAACACATGCAGTTGCTATGGGGAAAAGAGGAAACTAGGAAGATAATGTCTTCTAACGAGCACATGCCGGAAGCTACCCTGCAGCTTGACGCAAGAAATCCCAAAAGGGGAACAGCCTTCAGATACCAGAAGAGGAAGTTTGTAGACACATCAAGTGCTGATCACTGCTACTCTATGGTTACAGACACATTCTTGAGGTGCCTAGTAGGGCTCCTCTGGACCTGTGGCATGTCCTTATGTCTGTTTCTTCAGGTTCTTCTCTTATAATCAGGATTCTCTATGGAGCAGGATGGAGGCGGGTCCCGGAGCTGATGCCTACTCTGGTCTGGATGGCAGACTGGATGAATAGAGGGAAGATAAGAAGGGGTAGAATACAGGTATTCATCCCTTTCTGCTTTCTACTTGTGGACCCAATGTGAGCAACCATCCTCATATCCCACTAACCTGCCTTTCTACTATGGTGGACTAATTTTTTTTTTAAAACCATTAGCCAGAATAAACCTCTCCCTCTTTAAGCTGCATTTGTCTCATTCTTTACCACAGTAATGAGAAAAATATTACTGACACATGGTCTCTGAAGAAAGGAAGGAAAGATGGCGGTGTTGCTGCATGCTTTTAGTCCCAACACCAGGAAGGTAGAGGCAGGTGGAGCTCTGGGTCTGAGCCTAGCCTGGTCTGTGGAGCAATTTCCAGGATAGCCAAAGACACACAAACATACTCTCTCTCTCTAAAAGAAAAGTAAAACAAAATAAACAATAACAACAAAAATCCCAAGAAAATAAAAAAGAACTAAAAAATGATAAAGAGAGCAACAATTTATTTGTATACTCATAAGTTTTGTCAATTAATTACAAACTGGAGAACACTGTAAGAAAGAACCTTTATTGAGTCATTTCTTCCACCAAATGGACACGGTGGGCAGGTCCTTGAGGATATTTTCTTGACTGTTAATTGATGGATAGATGTGACGCCATTCCCGAGTCTGTGGTCCATGCTTGTATAAGAAGGCAGGCTGAGCAAGCCAGTGAGCAGTGCCCTCCATGGCCTCTGCCTCAGTTTTTGCCTCCAGGTTCCTGCTGAGCTCCTGCACCCTTCCTTCAAAGAGAACTGTGCCATGGAATGTCAGCCAAGTCCACCTGTTCCTCCCAGCATGGTGGCTTTGCTCAGGGTCTCATCAGAGCAACAAAAAGCAAACTAGGGAAGACAGATGGACAGACAGACAAACTTATCTTACCATTTGACTGAAACTCGGGTTATTTCATCTCTATTTGTGAACCACCGAGACACTTCACCTCATGACCCAGCTCAGCCTGGATTTTGGTCCCCCTCCCCCACGTCCTTTTTACTGCTCCCCATGTTTAGACTCAAAAATACAAGCACAAGCTTCTGTTTACATGGTCCTTTTTAGACTTAATTTTGGTTTTAGTTGTTTGAGACAGAGTATGTGATAGTGGACGGGGCCACCAGACTGAAGAACTGATAAGGTCATAGCAAGTTTAGAACTCTAACAAATCTCAAAATCTAGAAGAGCAGGAGTTCTTACTAGCTCCTGACCAGTTTTCTGTCTTGGACCACATGTGTGACCATGACACCCCACTAAGAGGATCATGACAGCCAATCACATCGCATAAAAACCTAGAGGTCTCCATGCTAGTAAGGTATCTAGGTAGGCCCAGATTGTTTAGCCTACATATTCCTTCCAGCAAAAGGTGTTTAATCTCTGGTTCACCCTGACTAAGACATATGCATTCACATCTGCCATGAATAAAACAGTTTGGATAAGCAAGGACTATCTCCTTCATCCATGACTGTTGAGGGGGGAGGCCTTCATCAATCAGAGCCACGCCAAATTCTCTCCTAGAGTCCCCTCCATATTCCTGGTACTCACTCAGAACTAAGCACAATCCCCACATCTAAGGCTCAGTGTGGGTATGTGGGGGACAGTGACTACCATCCCCGAGTCTTTTTTTGTTTCCAGTGGCACTTGGGTGCACAAGAGTTTGAGAACCACAGCATCTGTCGCAACCCCAAATCACTTGGAAAATCATGGGCTGAGCCCCTTGTCCTAAACTGGCTTTCTTCTTTACTTAGCAGTGTGTTGGTTGTCAGGCATCCCAATGGTGAGAAAGACCTTTTGCCTAACACCTCCCCATTGTGTTTCCCCTTCCCTGTGTGTCTCAACAGCCTGTGTTCTCACACCCCAGCAGCAAGGTAGAAATGTCAACAGACAACAGACTTCTTACTATGTAGCCCTGGCTATCCTGGAGCTTACTTCATAGTCCAGGCTGACCCTAGACTCGCAGAGATCCTCCTGCCTTGGCCTCCTGAGTGCTGGGGTTAAAGGTGTGCACCTCCAGCGTCTTCCTCATTTCATGGCTGTTGAGTAGATTGTTTTGCTTCTAATGTACAACATTTTGGTTTTTGTGAATGTCACAAATGAAAGGCCATATCCCCAGCGATGACTTTCAGGATCAATCTCCCCCTGATTTGGGTCCTCCATTGAGCGTACTGCAGTTTCCTAGTATTTAGTGTCCTTATGACACACATAAGCTTCATTAGGGTAGGCATTCTACACTCTGGTTTATATCGGGTCTTGGCACTCAGTAGGCTCTTAAGAAATATTTGTTGAATTAGAGTAATCTGTTCATCATTCTACCTTTATTATCAACTCGAATGGCCAATTTAAATTTATTATGGAGTGTATTTCTCTATCAAAACCAACCCAGGGACTGGAAAGCTGTCTCCATTAAGTAGTTGTTCTACCAGAGGACCTGGGTTCAATTCCCTGTACCCATATAGGGTCTCACATCTGTCTTAACTCCAGACCCACGGAAGATGGTGCCTTCCCCTTGCCTATGTGGGGCACTGGACATGTACAAGCTACACAGACATGCATGCAGACAAAGGACCCATACACATAAAATAAGTGAACAAAAATTACAGAAGTAAGCAAAAAAAAAAAAAAAGTTCTATTGTTGCAGAGGACCTAAGTTCTGTTCTTAGCATCTACCCCAGGTGGCTCACAACCGGGAATTTGCACCGAACTCCCATGGACATACCAACATAGAAGTACATACACCTTAAAAATGATGATGATGGTGGTGATGATGGTAATAATGATGATGTTAATAAACCTTTTTGGAAAAACATTCCAGGATCTGTGGAGATGTGCAGAAGTCAAGGTCCCTTATGCTCTTCCGTAGGACCAAGTTTAATTCCCACCATTGATATAGCAGCTACAAGCATCTGTAACTTACTCTCTATGGCTCCTTCTGGACTCTGTGAGCAGCAGGCTCACATTTAGTGCCAGACAAACAGGCAGTAAAACACACAAATATAAAAAATAAGACATTTTAATAACAAAAAGAAACTCATCCCATGGTCACCTGGGAGTCCCAAAGCTGCAGCCTCAGGTGTCCAGCGAAGCTCGAATCCAAGTCAGCTGCGGAATCTCTGCTTCTCTCCTTCCTTCCCTTCTCCAGAATCTCAGCTTCCTTCTGCCCTCCCCCTCCAGAATCTCAGCTTCCTTCTGCCCTCCCCCTCCAGAATCTCAGCTTCCTTCTGCCCTCCCCCTCCAGAATCTCAGCTTCCTTCTGCCCTCCCCCTCCAGAATCTCAGCTTCCTTCTGCCCTCCCCCTCCAGAATCTCAGCTTCCTTCTGCCCTCCCCCTCCAGAATCTCAGCTTCCTTCTGCCCTCCCCCTCCAGAATCTCAGCTTCCTTCTGCCCTCCCCCTCCAGAATCTCAGCTTCCTTCTGCCCTCCCCCTCCAGAATCTCAGCTTCCTTCTGCCCTCCCCCTCCAGAATCTCAGCTTCCTTCTGCCCTCCCCCTCCAGAATCTCAGCTTCCTTCTGCCCTCCCCACTACACTTGGAACCAACTGCTTATTTGGCATATGTCTTAGTCAGAATACCAGTCAGTACATCATCTTTCTGACCTTATCTTAAAGCTCAAAATTGGGAAGAAGCTGCAAAACTTAACAAAAGGTGGAAGGAGGATCTAGAAGGAGAAGTCAGTGGTGAAATGACTCTTTGAGTCAACCGACACCAAACACCTTCACTTCCAGCCCTGCAAACCAAGTAATGGTTGATGGAGACTGTAAAATGTTCTCTGATTGCACATCTGTGCCGTGGAATGTGCACACACAATCTGTAAACCCCATCACACACACCACACACACACACACACACACACACACACACACAGAGAGAGAGAGAGAGAGAGATAGAGAGAGAGAGAGAGAGAGAACTTTTTTTCCTAAGGGCAAGATTCTGAGTAGAGTAAGATGGGACATGGACTATCTACAAACACACACACACACACACACACACACACACACAAAACACAACACACACAGAGGTAATTCTTTCCCCAAGGACAAGACTCTGAGAAGATTCTGATGGGAGAGGAACATGAATTATCTTTGCTGAGTCTGGGGATACTGTTGTTTGTAAATGGAGGAGCCATGAGATGGGACCTCATGGTTGCCACCAATTTATTTATTACCTCTTATTTTCAGCCTCCCAGGTCAGGGGGACTGTAGCCCTGGGCACTTGTAAACACAAGGCTTAGGTGTTGGTTGGAGAAAGTCTATTCTAGGTTTTGGTGAGAAGAAACATGTCCATGGTGGGGTGGGGGTGATGACCAGGACTCACAGGAAATCTCATGTCCACAATGGCCATGGGGTTAACTTTTGGGGTGTCCTCACCAAGATATTATGACTGTCGATGATGACTGGGGAACCTGTGCATATTATGATGTCTTCGCTAACTTGGTTATGCTGGAGCTTTGGATGGTGTCCTCATAGAAAGGAAAATGACAGAGCAGTCCCATCAAACACATGTAGAGGACAGAACCAAGCTTGTGCAGCTGTGGGACAGAAGAGTCATGCTAGCCTAAGATCACATTTGGGCTTCCATTCTCTGAGTACCATCGGGCAACTTGCCTGTGTTTGCCCCCGATGTTGGAGGTGAATGAGATGGGCTCATGAACTGTGGTCTTTGCGTGAGAGCAAGGGTGTCTGACAGAGATAGGTGTCTGTCTGCCTCACATTTCAGCTCAGGGACGTTCACCCCAGAAGATGCAGAAAAAGATCTATGGTCCTGTCACAAGCAAATCACAATGAGTTCTGGGGATCTCCACAGCTGGGGCAGATTTTCAAGGGCTCCAGCTAGACACTCACAGCAGGAGAGGAGGAAGAGGGCCGTGCCCACTGGCCTGCTAAGAAAAGCAAAGCCACCAATGATGAAAGTTGCCAGCAAGGCAGCAAGTTGAGTAATAAGAAAAGGAGAAACTGTGTAGGGAAGGAATTCACTCAAAGCAGAAAGGGTGGGGCTAAGCCCCAGGACTGCTTGCAGAAGGGAGAGTAAACATAACAAGTGTGTGTGTGTGTGTGTGTGTGTGTGTGTGTGTGTACTGGGGTGACAGACACATCCCGGAAAGATTAGGTTCAGACACACAAAGAGAAAATGCTTCCCTCTTTAAATTTTTATTTTATTATTTTAAAAATTCTTACAGAGCCTCACAGGTATGGTCAATGAATTTTAGTCACTTCTGCTATTACCCTCCATTGTCCCTTTGTCCCCCTTCCCATCCCCACTTCCTTTCCTCCTGTCCCCACTTCCTTCCTCCCTTTCTTACTTCCTACTTCCTCTCTTCCTTCCTTTTATTTCATTCTTTTATTTTTCTTGTCCCCTCCCCCACGACCACATTTCTCTGTGTAGCCCTGGTACTTGCTGTGTTTCACTGTGTTGTCCTGGAACTCACTCTGTAAACCAGGATGTAAATCTTGAACTGAGAAATCCACCTGCCTCTGCCTCTTGATTATTGGAATTAAAAGCTTGTTCCATCTCTGCTCTAATGAGCCCCTCAACTGATTACATGTCATGTGTGTGTGTGTGTGTGTGTGTCTGTGTTTGTGTGTGTGTGTGTGTGATGTGTGTGTGTTTGTGTGTGTGTGTGTGTGTGTGTCTGTGTTTGTGTGTGTGTGTGTGTGATGTGTGTGTGTTTGTGTGTGTGTGTGTGTGTTTGTATGTGTGTGTGTGTGTGATGTGTGTGTGTTTGTGTGTGTGTGTGTGTGTGGGTGGTTGTGTGTGTGTGTGTGTGTGTGTGTGTGTGTGTGGTGTATGTGTGTGTGTCCCACTGATTTTAAGTGGGATTGCTTGTCTGAGCATGGTTGGTTGGAAACATGGGCAACTGATTGGCAGCTATACCACAGAGCAAATGAAATCTGTCCTCTCAACAGAGACAGGCTCACTAGAGCCCAACAGGTCACCAAGGAGAAGATGTTGTCCTGGGGACCCTTGTCACACAATGTGGGAGTGTGCTCTTGTTAAATGTGAGCTTGGCTCTGGCCATCAGTGTCCAATGGAGGAAAAGACTGTGTTGTGCTGCAGAACTCAGCATGGCCGAGGCTGGTGGGTAAAAACAACTATTTTCCCCATGAACATCTACCTTTGAGGCTCTTGGCTTCATCTGTGGACTTTAGTTGGGTCTTCCTTATTTTGGAGCTTATATGTGGAGGGTGTCTAAGTAACTAGACATTTGATAGATGCTTTTGAACGATAGGGACAGAGTTTAATGGACTGGTGGCGAGACCTTCACTGGAGGGGTCGTGCGGTGAAGTAGGTTTGTGACTTGAGAGGCCAGCGGCCCTCATGCATCTAACTCCCCATTTGGTCTCATGGTCAGGGAATCTGAGTCCAGGGACCAACATCAAGCTAAAAGTTGGGGACTTGTGATAGTGGCACAGATCCTAGGTCAACTTCTCTATCCATCTTTGCAACAGGCAGAGTTACTTACCTGTGTCTCATCCATAAGTAACTGAACTCCAGTGTGACCATGACAAATTTTATGACACTTGGTGAGGCCACATTTTCCCAGATATTTTGATCAGTCACCTGGCTGGTGGCCCACAGACTTGATTTTACCTGTGTCCTCTGAGGAACTGGGGCCCAAGGGTGAAAATTGATCTTTTCTGTTTTTCCTACTTCCTTGGAAGCCATCAGTGGAACATAGGCCCAGGTAGGCACTGTGAGATGTTCTGAGAGATGGGGACAGGAATGGTTTTCAGAACTCAGCTGTCCCTGTAATAGGAGTGGGATTAGTCTGAGTCTAGGTCCACAGCACCTCAGAGCCACAGTATTTAATAGAAATATTCTTTTCCAGACTGCAGAGAGGTAAAGCACTTGCCTTCCATGCAAGTACAAGGACATGAGTTCAATCCCTACAACCTACAGGGTTTGTTTCTTTTTAAGGGAGGGCAGTTGTGTGAGCTTGTAATGGCAGAATGGGGTGGGGCAGGTAGATTCCTGGAGTTCTCTGGCCAGTCATGTGGCTGACTTGTCAAAGGTCTAGGTCAATGAGAAATCCTGTCTCAAACAATAATGGAATTACTCCTGAAGATGTTCTTCATATCAACATCTGCCCCCACAATGTATACACACATAGACACACATACACACACACTCATACACACACACACACACACACACACACAAGAGAGAGAGAGAGAGACAGTGAGACAGAGAGTCAGAGACAGTTTATTTTCCATCTCCTGAGAAATGTTTCTCTCAGTCCTGGGCATCGGAACTATGGGTCTTCACGAGAAGACTTTGTCTCCCCCAGAAGGTCTCTGAAGCCTGCTCACCCAGAAGACCAACTGAGCATGCTCAGGAGCAGAACAGCACTTGGAAGGAGATGCTGCCCAGCAGGGACCTGCAGGAAACAAAGGAGGCAGGAAGTAAGCTGCCACCTTGCCAGATGGCTCAGCCTTCCTGGTGTCAGTATCCTAGTCCTCAAGGACCAGACAAGGACAAGCCTGAGATGGTGCGAGGTCAGTCTCTCTGCAAGTGCAGGGCTGGTCATGATGCCTGAGGACAAGCTCTCATCCAGGAAAGCTTTACTAGATAACCCAACACCAGGCCGAAGGCTTCACTGCTCCCTCGCCTTTGACCTATCTTCTGCTCCATTCATCCCCAAGATGATCCTGCCCACCCTCATCAGCACAGAGTGTTAGGAGGCTGGGGACAAACTACATCTTGCAATGGTTGTTGGCTGAGTACACTCTGTCAGTGGATCAAGACTGGTATCACAGATCATTGTGTCCCTTTAGTGTATATCCTGTGGGAATCATGAACAGTATTAAACCCCTTTCCCCACCTCCCTGACCTATTCTATTCCTTTCCCAGATCTCCTCTCTCTCCTTGGACCATCCTTGCTTTCTCCTTTGGCCCAAGAGCAGGCCATCCTCAGCTCGTGGAAAGTATCTACAACTGCAGATACTCTGAGTCACAGGATAGCCCAAACACATTTCTGGATGGACCATCCCCTCTAATGTCCAGAAATGTTTCCAAGGACTGAGCTCTCTCCGTGCTTCATACTCTCTTGGATCGACATTTCTCAGGATCCCGTTCTCTCTGTCACTTGATAACTAACATTCCATCCACTTGCAAAACAAGCAATAAAAACACTTCCAAAGCACTAGCAGAGAAAGACATTTTTGTTAAGTAATAACCCTTGAGAGAGTTTATAAGGTGGGATGCTCTGAGACATGTTTGTGTAACTTAAGGTTTAGGGAGCAGAAAGAACACAGTAGAAAGGGTAGGGGACTAGATGAGACCTGAGGGACAATTCTCAGGGGAAACCAGCCTATGCCTAAGTTTAGCTTGTGGCTTATCTGTGTCCTTGACCTGGAGACTTGACTCCAACAGGCTGTGATGAAATTAGGCCAAGGTAGCTCTACAGTGCTGGGATTCCTCTAAACACCTTCAAGAGTGACATGCATCATAAGGGCACAGCACAGTCCTCAGTTTCCTACTTCTCCTCTGCACTGTGTAGACCCCTGTATGGTTTGTATATGCTTGGCCTAGGGAGTGGCACTGTTAGAAGGTATGGCCCTGTTGGAGTAGGTGTGACCTAGATGCCTAGAAGTCAGGATTCTGCCAGCATCCTTCAGATGAAGATGAAGAACTCTCAGCTCTTCCTGCACTATGTCTGCCTGGATGCTGCCATGCTCCCAC
Source organism: Micromys minutus (assembly GCF_963924665.1). Lineage (NCBI taxonomy): Eukaryota > Metazoa > Chordata > Mammalia > Rodentia > Muridae > Micromys > Micromys minutus. The sequence continues at coordinate 60,461,529 of NC_137979.1, forward strand.
CTTGATAATGGACGGAACCTTTGAACTTGTAAGCCAGCCCCCAATTAAATGTTATCCTTATATGAGTTGCCTTGGTCATGGTTCAGTAAAACTCTAACTAAGACAACTCCCTACACTGGTTCTTGGCAGAACTGGATAGAAACAATGAGATTTATTTATAAGCTGGGTATATATCCCATCCCAGTAACTGATTGGAGAGGGTTCGCTTCTAAGTCAGTGAAGACCCAACAGTGGCACTCTGCCCTGCCCTCAGTCTCCTGGCATTTGGGTGAAGATGTTACCTTCCTGCAGCTGAGGTTTAGAAGAGAAGTCTTGGTATACTAAAAGGTAAACAGACTGGGGAGTCCACCTCCTTTTACATGAGTATCCACCATCCCAAGTGTTTCTATAGGATAGTTACTGAGGTTAGCAAATAAAATTACACCGAGGACAGGCCAATTTGGTATTCAGATAAATGAATATAGCCATGTTAAATAATGCTTGGGATATAGTTAGGCAAGAAATGATTGGTTTTCCTGAATCACGGGATTCCTGAACATTTTGTGTTTTATTGGGAGGCCCTCTCAGGGGAGAGGCCACACCACAATCCTCAGTTTCCCACTCCTCCTCTGCACCGTGTGAACTCCCGGAATGTTTTATATATGCTTGGCCAGGTGCAGTTCTGCTTACCAGATGAAGGGGCTGCTCCGAGTCACTCCATCTTTGACAGTGTTCTGCAGGGTTGGTGGTGTGGTTGTCAGGACCGTGGATGTGTTTGTCTGAGCCGTGGGTGTGGTTGTCAGAACCATGGTTGTGGTTGTTAGAACCATGGGTGTGGTTGTCTGAGCCGTGGGTGTGGTTGTCATTGTTGTAGTTGAAATAACTGGGGCTGAAGATGCAAAGAGAACATGGTTCAGTCCTGTGGTTAGTCCCGCTCAGGCATGGCCTGAAGTTCTTTTCACTAAGAATTAAGGGGCTCAATTTCCAGTCACCATTCAAAATTTCTTTTTTTTCTTTTCTTTCTTTCTTTTTTTTTTTTTTTTTTTTTTTTTTTTTTTTTTTTTTTTTTTTTTTTTTGAGGCAGACTTTCTCTGTGTAGCTCTAGATTATTTAGGACTCACTCCATAGACCAGGCTGGCCTCAAACCCAGAAACCTGCCTACCTCTGCCTCCCTAGTGCTGGAAATAAAGGTATGAATGGAGAAACTGAGTCAAGCAAGCACCTTTGACATTATCTCCTGAATTTCCAGCATTCAAAAAGACAAGAGCTAAGTAGGTCTTCTTTTTTGCTTTCTAAAGTAAGATGTAGCCATTTATGTCACTGCACCTGAACCTGTGGCAGCCCCTTTGTGACTGGTTAAGAGGGAAAGGCAGAGACTCTGGAGCAGCAGTTAAAAGATCAGGCTGCTGGATCAGAGAACCAGAAGGCTGCTGGGAATGTGTGCTCTGAACGCCATGCAGAGGGGGTTCTGGTGAAAAGGAGACCTCTCTCGGACACTCGAATAAAGGCCGTCCTTGTGTCCTTGTCCAGAGGCATGCTGGAAGAGTGAACTTCAAGGTGATCAATCAGAACACCTAGGAAAGGGGACCACAAAAGAGCAAAGCGCCCAGGCTGCAGCGTGGCTCTCTTAATGGCTTATCGCCAACTGAGAGCAGAGGGATCATTTGAAGAGAAAGCTTACTAAAAAGAAAGCAGAGCTGGATAGACAGAGAAGGAGCCACCGGGACCTAATGAGAAAAGATTTTTCCAGAACAATCTCTGGCCAAGGAGATTACAGCTCATAAACAGATGGTGCTGGTGTTGAATCCTGGCACTAAGAAGGATTCCTTGAGGTGACCCCCAAAAAGGAGCCCCAAGGCTGCATGGGAACTGTAGTTTGCTGGCAAAGAAATCCTGAACTTCAGCCATGATTCTGAGGGGCAGGATGCAGCCTCACAAGCAGCAGGCCTTGGCAGCAGGATTGTCAAGGCTCAGAGAACTAAGCTTCGGAGTCCCGGAGGCTCTCACCACCGCTGAAGAGGAAACCCAGTGAGACCAGGAAGAAGGCTGCCTTTAAGTTCGAGTCTCTGTGGAAAGTGTCTCAGATGATGTGCCTCAGTGTGGTAGCCAAGCCACAGTGGAAACCCAAGGAGAAGACTCAGCCCATGAAGACTAAAGCAGGGGCAGAGCCCAGCAAAGCCCCTCAGGAGAGAAGGTAACTTTGAGGGCTGCAATTAGATGTTTGCTTCATCGGCTTGGCTTCCGCCTTTGGCTCATTAACCATCACTTGTCCATCCATATGTCTGTCCACCTCTGTATCTTACAGAAGTGTAACTTAGTGTAACTTGTTTTGAAACTCCAGGCTCACCTCTGCAAGAGGCTGACAACTATCTCAGATGAGGACTTGTGAACCTATGCTGGGATAAGTTAAGGCTTTGGGATTATTCAATGGTGTGTGTGTGTGTGTGTGTGTGTGTGTGTGTGTGTGAAGGTTGTGAGTTTTAGGAGTTGGTAAGAGTTAGGGATTGAATGCTGCAATTTGTTCCCCGAACTCAGTGCTGGCATCTCTTTCTGTAAATATTTGCTAAGGATATAAGAGGGTAAAACTGAATCAGACTATGGTGTTTAGAAAGGGACGCTTGGGAAATGGTTAATTAAGGTCGTTAGATTAGAGACCTAATGACTGAGTCCCAGTAGTGTTGTTAGGGGTAGGGAGAAGAGACCATACACATAGTAATGTAAGGCTTCCCACCAAGGTGTGCTACTGTCCAAACCACTGACATTTGGATTACTAGCTTCTCAAACTGTCAGTCAGATAAAATAAACCTACATTTTATAGGGATAAAATGGTGTGTACCATCATGCCTAACACATTAATTTTTTTATAAGGAAAGATGATGTATAGAGAAAAAAAAAAACATAAAAACAACTCCCCTTGAAAACTGGCATCCTTCAGAGTGTACTCATTGCTGCCTGGTGTACGATACACAGAGAAACTTTAGGTTTGCATATTTTATTTCTTAGAAAATAGTCAAGTATATGTGTGTGCATTCAAGTATATATGTGTGCATTCAAGTATATGTGTGTGCATGCTTCCTTGTGTCTTCTATGTGTACCATGTGCTTGCAGTACCCTTTGGGGCCAGAAGAGGGCCGCAGAGCCACTGGAACTGAATTACAGGTGGTTTCAAGCTACCAAGTAAATGCTAGAAATGAAATCCAGTCTGAAGAGGAGCCAGTGCTCTTAATCACTGAGCCATCTCTCCAGCTCCATATTTGTCTATTTGCTTTGTTGTAGTTGTTTAAAGCAAGACATAAGTTTGATCCTTATTACTCTATCTTGCCCAGAAGTAGAGGTTTAGCGGCTTTATTTATGTTAAAGGGAACGGGGGTCTCACCATGGGAGTTTAGCTCAGTGGTAGAGTGCTGGACCATATGAGATTCAGAGTTCAATTCCCAGATCTTTAGGAGTGAGGGTATCTAAGACACATGTACGGGGACCAGGAGACAAGACTTACCCACTTCACCCTCTATTTCGTAGAAACCAGGACCAAACAGTGTAGACTCTGTTCATCTTTCCTAGTAAGACTTTTACAAAGGCTGCTGATCCCTCACCCCAACCAGGATTTTCTGGGATTTTTTTTCTTACCCGGGTCAATGTTCACATTAACTTTAAACATGCGATCATTTCCAGATTTTGTAATCCCACACCAGTAAATGTCAGCATCGCTCGACCTCAGATTCTCCATGGTCACCGTGATGGTGAAGTTTGTCTGGTTATCCCTGATGGACACACGGTTCTTCTTCACCAGCTGCTCTGATGTGTCGGTTTCAACGAGAATCTCACATGATTTCCAATAATCCCCTCGGCACCAGTACTTGCTGTAATCCTTCCAGTACGAGTCATATCGGCACTGCACTGTCAAGGAGCACTGCTCCTGACCCCTCACCTCCTCTGGACCTGTGATTGAATCCTCAGCAGTAGAGCATCCTGGAAAACACAAACCCGTGGACCACTGATCTCCTCCTCCAAGGGCAGGGTACAGGGCCCTGTGCCCAGTAGAGTTCATGAGCTGAATAACAACCAGTGAAGGGTTTCCCTTTTCCTAGGACAGATCATCACCATTATCCTATTGGTTATAGCCTCAAAAGTAAAAAGCAAAACAACAAACAACATCAACAAAGAATAAAAAAAAAGCAAAAAAATAAATAAATAAAAATAAAGGCAGAAGAGCCCAGTTACAGCTCTCAGAAGATAAAATGGTGACAGTGATCAATCATGGCTGGAGCGGAGGAACTGTGAGAAGGCCAGGTCCCCTGGACATGATCCTAGCTCCATCTTGGTACCAATGACCCTCAAAAAGTTCATCTGAAAAAGCCACATCCCCTGACCACATGAAAGCCATTTTTGGTAGTTCCAGCAGTCTTAGGAACAATGCCTTGGAGGCTGACCAAAATGACACCAACCAATCTGATTTCTGTGTGGTGCAGAGGCCACAGCATGCAGACCCTGTGCTGTTCTTCTGATCCATGTAATTTGAGTTTCACAGCCCCTGGTAAGGCCTGAGGATGCAGCACCATTGGTGAGGTGCTCACACAGCATGTGCAAGCAACAAATATCAAGTATATTCTTTTAAAAAATAATAAAGGGAGCTGGAGAGATGGCTCAGTGGTTAAGAGCCCCGGCTGCTCTTCCAGAGGTCCTGAGTTCAACTCCCAAAAACCACATGGTGGCTCACAGCCATCTATAGTGAAATCTGATGCCCTCTCTGCTGTTCATGAAAACAGAACACTCACATATATGAAATACATGAATAAATACATCTCTAAGAAAAACTATAGGGGCTGGAGAGATGGTTCGACGGTTAAGAGCATCAAATGCTCTTCCAGAGGTCCTGAGTTCAATTCCCAGCAACCACATGGTGGCTCACAACCATCAAATGAGATCTGATGCCCTCTTCTGGCATATCTGAAGACAGTTACATTATATATACATTTTACAAATATTTCTTAAAGAATATTGAAGCCCTGAAGTGCTTCTTTCATAGTTTTTCCAATAACAATTACTACTACAACAAAATATGTCCCTAATGACACTGGTAAGAAAACAAAACTTCCTGAATTCTGTGATTTTAATGAAAAGAACCCAACCAACAGCATGGAGAGCCAGCCTGCAGTGTGGGGGAAAATCTTTTCAGACTACGGCTCTGTCCGGACTGTATGAGCAAGAATTCAGCTGGAGGAGTCCAACAGCAATCATCATCCAATTACAAATGAACAAATGAGGGGAAGTGGAGGCGCGGCTGAGTCAGCCAAATATCTACAGTGCAAGCACAACCAAGAGGAACCCGAGTTTCTATCCCCAGCAGCCACGTAAAAAGTCAGGGGTGATGGTGGGATATCCCTGTAGCCCAGCAGCAGAGGTCAGCGGTAGAGACAGGAGATTCTAGAAGCTCCCTGGCCTTCCAAGCCAACTTCAGTTTCAGTGAGGAACCCTGTCTCAGAAAATAAAGGTGGGAGTTGTTCATGGTGGCACATGCAGGCATGTCTCTGTGAGTTCAAGGCTAGCCTGGGTTACATAGAGAGTTGTGAGCCAGCTAGAGCTAAATAATAAAACCCTGTGTCAAACACGAAATAAAATGAAAAACTAAAGGCAGGGAGCATTTAAGGGATGTTACCTGGCCACTCCATCTCAGGCCTCTATACATGTGCTTAACCACGGGCAGATGTGCCTGCACACATGCAAGCTCACACCTACACACCAGTGCTCACACCTACACACACATGCTCACTCCCACACTCCAATGCTCACACCTACACATATATGCTCACTCACACACACACATGCTCACTCCCACACACCAGCGCTCACACCTACACACACATGCTCATGCCTATACACATTCCCAAAATGCATGCTGACATCTACACGTGCATACTCACACCTACACACACACACACACACACACACACACACACAAACAGACAAACAGAGCAGACAGTTCTCAAAGGAGAAACCAATGGTCAATAAATATACAAACCACAATGTTCAATTTCACTAGTTGTCAGGGAGATCAATGAGAATTGGAATCACAAAGCTCATCACACCCTAGTTTGAATGGTTACACAGAGGATGATCACACACAGTGTGCTGGAGTGTATATTAGACTTTATGGGAGACGGTGTGGGAGTTCCTCATAAAACTAGCACAGAAGTGCCACATCACTCTGCCATCCCGCCGGGGGATATAGCCAGTGCTAGTTGGGTTTTTATAAACCTGACACCATTTTGGGAGCACACAGAAAGAAAGAACAGTAATTGAGAAACTGTCTCGTTCAGTTTGGCCTCTAGGCGAGCCTGGGGGACATTTTCATGATGTGGGACAGTTCAGTCCACTGTGGGCAGTGCCACCCCTGAGTAGTATAAAAAAGCAGGCTGAAGAAGCCCTGGGGAGCAAGCCAGCAAGTAACACTCTTCCATGCTCTCTGCTTCAGCGTCTACCTCCAGCTTTCTGCCCTGCTTGAGCCCGCTCTCTGACTTCCCTCCATGATGGACTATAATCTGGAAGTTTAAGTCAAATAAACCTTTTTCTCTCCAAGTTTTTTTTTTTAATTTTTTTTTTTTTTTTTTTGGACATGGTCTGTATCACAATAACAGAAAGCAAACACACAGCCCAGAGGCATGAATTGAGTGTGTCAAAGAGATGTCTCCCTGGTGTTTACCATGGTGACGTTTGTAGTAGCCATGCCACAGAATGTACAGACAGGGATGGACGGAGAACAGATTGTGGGCACGAATACAGTGAAGTCTCATCGTAAAAGGATTAAGTTCCACCATTTGCAGCCCATGGGTGAGACTGGAGAAATTGAGATAAATCAGACACAGGAAGATACTACCACACTTTTTTCTAAAACGTTATTAATGTTACTAATGCTAAAAGGTTATGTCTAAACAAACAAGGCAGAAAGATAGAGAAAGGTACCCAGTGCCAATCTGTGCCTTCCACTTGTATGTGTGCACCCATGTGTGAAACTGAGCATGTGTGCATATGTGTGAACATATGCACTCACACAGAGACATTCACATAAACATTCACACATACATACACCAGAGAGACACATTTTTTTCTCAAAATAACAAAAGTGAACCTCGAAGGAGTAGAAAACAGAACAGTGATTGTCAGCCTGGGAAGGGTGCTAGGGAAAAAGGAGAGTCCTTACAGCATAGAGAGAGAGTTGTAAGGCACAGCGGAGTCTGCCATTTGACCAGAACGACAACTTTCAGTGTTGTATGAAACAGATAAAAAATAAGGCTGACAACTTAATGTTTCAAAATGCTGCACAGAGAATATTTCAAAGAAGTGACAAATGGCTTTGATGAAAGCCCAGCTACCATGATCTGATCCTTTTGTCCTGTACATACATGTACATACATGTTCAAATGCCATATTTTACTCCATCAGGTTTTTCCCTTTTTGAAACAGGCATTCAAAATGTGGACCAGGATGGCCTTGAACTCACAGAGGCCCACCTACCTCTACTCTCTGAGTGCTGGCATTAAAGGCAATCACCAGCACTCCTGGCCCCTGTAAGTATTAATTACTGTGTCAATTACAAATCAAAATGTAACTGGAGATAGGGCTGCATGCTAGAAATCCCAAGTTCAGGGTCATCCTTGACTGTGTGGGCCAAACACAAAACTAAAAATACATTTTAAAAAGAATTAGCTCATCCACTCATTCACTGGCTTTTGTGGAACAGTTGGGGTAAAGAAACACTCTCTGGAAGGTTTGTTTTCTGTTTTAGTTTTGGCTTTTACTTTTTTAATTTGGTTTTGGTTTTTCTTCAATACCCACAGAATCCATCAGATGCCTAAAACTTGCTTTGTACTTGGGAGTGTACTTCAGAGAGTCTCTGGTAAATGACTCAGCTGGTTTTCCCAAACCCAGAGCTGACCATCTGTGTCAACCTCACCACCAACATGTAAGTGTCTAAAGCCCCAGTTACTTACCTGTGAGGAAGAGAAAAACCAGAGCCAAGAACTGCCACATGGTCTTGTCTCCTCTCCTGTTCCTGGTGGCCACAGATACCAGCACCCTGCAAGGACTTGAAACTCAGCTTGAGTTTCCTTTATGTCTCTTGTTAACTTCCTTGACAAAACTTCTCAGTTTTGCATAGTGGATGAAAGACGATATCAGTCTTTGAGAAGATCAAGTCATGGCATACGAGAGACAGCTGGGTAAGCGGGGAACTTCCTCTAATGACTAGTTGCAATGCTAGACCAGAACTGGAAACATAGATGAGATTCACAAAGAAATCTGCAGACAGACAGGTCGACAGAGACAGAGGAAAGATGGACTGCAGCAAACCCCTCACCCAGGAGGTTGCTGAGTTGCAGGGGATCATGGGAGAGGAGAGTAACCAAAGGCAGGGTGGCTGCAGTAGCAAGGGAGCACAGGCAGCCCTGCCTAAGCCCATGGCAGTAGCTTAGGCTAAGCCCAGGGTGGCAAAGGGCATTGCTGAAGGCTCAGCCTGAGGGGGCACTGCTATAGGCCTCAGAGCAGGGATTACTCTGACCAGAGGCATCTGTCATCATGGCTACTAGAGCCACAGGCATTGGCTCAGAGAAAGGGAAAGTGTGAGTTTAAGGCGAGGTCTCCTGTGGCTCAAGCTGGCCTTGAACTTGTGAGCTTCCTTTTTCCAGTACCAAAGTGCTGAGGTTACAGTTATTCACCAGCACCCTCAGTTTTATGAGGGTCTTAAGACTGAAACCAAGGTTTCATGGGTACTAGGCAAGCCCTCTACCCACTAAGCTCAATCCACAAGTCCATCCATGTTCTTTTTGTATAAGGCAGAGGTTTGCTGTGCAACTCAAGCTCTCTCCCACAGTGTCACCTCCCCAAGTTGTGGAAATCTGCATTTGGTTTAAATCCTGAGGACCAATGGCAAGTGTAGATAAATATAGGTACAGTGTATATTTGGTATAAAATTATCATGGGAGGAAGTTTATAACCTGCCCCCCAACATGAGCATGCATGCATGCAAACATGTGCCCGCAAACATACCTTGTAAATACATGCACACACATCATGTACACACAGGCATACAGGCATGTATACATGTGTGCACACATGCACACACACAGCATACACACACAGGGAATGCTTATGATCTCTAATCTTCGTTATCAACTTCACTGGATTTGAAGTCACCTATAAGACTCACCTGTAGGTACATCTGTGAGGATGTGCACAGAGAAGTTTGAATAAGGAGGGAGGACCAACCCTGAACATAGTCAGGTCTAAGCTCTAGGATGTGGTCTATAAGATGCTTATTGAAGAAAAGATCAAGAATCACACTGCCATCTACTGTCTGGAGCTGTCTTAGAACACCCAGACGTAGGGGAAGGAAAGAGAACAAAAACATTCACAGGAGGAAATGTGGAGACGACGTTTGGAGCAGAGATTTAAGGAAAGGCCATTCAGAGACTGCCCCACCTGGGTATCCATCCCATATACAGCCACCAAATCTAGACACTATTGTGGATGCCAAAAAGTTCATGCTGACAGGAGCCTGATATAGCTATCTCCTGAGAAGCTCTGCCAGAGCCTGGCAAATACAAAGGTAGATACTTGAAGCCAACCATTGACGTAAGAATGGGGTCCCCAATGGAGGAGTTAGAGAAATGAATGAAGGACCCGAAAGGAGTTTGCAACCCCATAAGAACAACAATGCCAACCAACCAGAGCTCCCAGGGACTAAACCACCATCCGAAGAGTACAAATGGACAGACCCATGGCTCCAGCTGCACATGTAGCAAGGTGTCCTCTGCTATGTATGCATTAATGGGAGGAGAAGCTCTTGGTCCTGCCAAGGCTCGATGTCCCAGTGTAGGGGAATGACAGGTAGGCAGGAGAGTGTGGGTGAGAGAGTTGGGGAGCATCCTCACAGAAGCAGGGGAGAGGACTGGGATGGGGGTTTCTGGGGGGGAAACCGGGAAAGGGGATAACACTTGAAATGTAAATTTAAAACATATCCAATAGAAAAAGAATTTGCAGCCAGGACATGAAGTACTACACCAAAAGGTCTAAGTGTATCTCATTGATTATTAAAAGAACAAGACCTGAAGATGTGACACCACCCAGGGCCCAGTCATCCAGGCAAAGAGCTAAATCTGCCCTGCTGACTGGTCTAAACCTCATCCCTGCAGACCCATCTGTGCATCTTAGAAGGTCAGTCCCCATGCCTGCTGGGAGCACCATATGGCCCGAGGCACGTTTCCACAGCTCTGACTCCTCATCCTCTAGTCAGAGGTTGCAGACGGCCGCCAGAGATTTTGCATGAACTGACAGACATTCTGTTTTGCTCACAGTGTTTTTAAGGGCAGCTGCCTGTATAAGTTTCACTGTAGAGCTCCGTCTTTGGTTCAGAGCTCATCTTTTGCTGTCTTCATTTCTCCCGGGGCTCTTGTCACACATCTCCCACTCAAATGTGCTTGACTTATTTTTGACAGAAAGAAAGAGAGAAAGGAAGGAAGGAAGAAAGGAAAAGAGGAATGAAGGAAGGAACAACAGTGGAAGATTGTGAGTTTAACACACACTGTTACAACAATTGGATAGCCACATGCTAGAAAACTCAGTCCTGTTGGCTACCAGACTAGCCAGAAAGCAGTGAGCTCCAGTTCAGGGAGAGATCCTGTCTCAAGGGAATAAAACAGAGAGTAATGGAGCATAGCAGCTCACAACCTCCTATAGCCTCTGTATGCTCACACACACACACACACACACAAACACACACACACAAACACACACACACAAACACACACACACACACACGAGAGAGAGAGAGACAGACAGACAGACAGACAATAGATAATCTAGATAATCTAAAATGTTTCAAAAGTTGGAACAAATATGAGACAACTCACAATTTCTTATACATGACACCAAAATTATAATCTTTATAAGAAAATTTGATGAGTTGTGTGTCATCAAAGTTTAAAATGTTTTGACCAGGGAGATGGCTCATGGGTAAGTGTTTGTTCTGTAACCATGAGGACCTAAGTTTAGGTCCCAGCACCTACACAAAACCTGGGTACAGTGGCACACATCTGTAACCTCTGCACTGAAGGGGACAGGGGACTCCTGGGCACTCCTGGAGACTTGCTGGCCAGCCAGTCAAGCTCAGGCAACAAGCTCCAGATTCTGTGAGAAATAAGGTGCAAAATAATATAGAAAAACAATGACAGCTCTGGCCTCCACGTGTGCAAGTACAGGCAGGTGTGCCTACACATACATGTGCACACAAACACACATATGCACTATACACCTACAAACACACAAAGCATAATTTTGTACACAGTAAACTATCATATGAGGAAGTCAAAACACAAGCCAGAGATTGACATAAAGTATGGACAAAGACTTCTGCATACAGTATGCAGAGAACTTTACAAAGAAAACAAAAAGCATTGATTTATTTAGTCTAGGCATGGCAGTGCGCATCTGCAGCACAAACTCGGGTGGATGAAGCAGAAGTGTGTCAGGACGGCTTAGCAGGTAAAGAAGTCTAAAGACCTGAGTTCAATTCCCAGGACCCACTTGGTAGAAGAGAACTAACTCCTTTACATTGTCTTCTGACTGTTACACTTGCACCGAGACACACAAATGTGTGTGGGTGCATACACACTAAGTAAAAAAAAAAAAAAAGTAACAAATTTTCAACAATGGCTTCAGTTAAATAATAAAGGCACAAAAATAGATGTGCCATTAAAGATAATGTGTGGGTAGAAATGAGACACATCAGAAATATTTGCAATGTCATTGGTCACTTGGGAAACTTGTGCCCATCGGAATATCTGGGATGAGCAAGAAGTAACTCGAGCAGGAGGCAGGACTCCATAGTTAAGAATGCTTGCTGCTCTTGTACAGGATCCAGATTCAGTTCCCAGCCCTCACATGGAGGCTCAAGACCATCCCTAACTCCAGTTCCAGGAATCCAATCCTCTCTTCTGTGTGCATATGGTGCACAGGCACATGTACAGGCAAAGCACTTCTAGGCATAAAACAAATCGAAATTCCTTTTAAGATAACATCATCATTCTGGAAATAGCTGGATTACTTCTTAGAAAACTAAACATATACTTACTATATAACTTAGTAGTTGTGCAAGCATACACCCTGGAGACATAAAAATGCACTATCGTATGAAAGGAAATACGTACAAAATGTGGACAACAGTTTTATTTGCAGTAGAAATGACCCAAATAATAATGACTTTAATAAACAGGGAGTTAAACAAACTGTAATAAATTGATACAATGGAATAATTCTCAGTAATAAAGAGGAATGATTTCCAAGAACACCTGCTTGTTTGGATCCCAGAGGCCTGATAGTTAACGGGGGGTGGGGGGAAGATGCCACTGAAATGCTTCCTTTTCTCGAACATTCTCAAAGTGACAGAGCCAGAGTGGAACAGAGATCAGTGGTCTCTAGTGGACAGTCATGAGGCAGACTGGAATGAAGGAGGACTTGTAATGTTGGAGAGATCCTCTGTTGTGACTGTGATGGTCGTTTCGTGGATGCATGTGTAGAACAACGCTGCATAGTTAAACACACATGTAAATGAATGCGTGTGAAAACCACCGAGAACAGAGTAATGGCTGCTGTGCAGTTCACAGCATTGTCTTCACCTCTGGTCTATACAGAGTCGCTGCGGTCTCTGTCCTTGGTCCTGAACGCGTACCTCAGTAGCCTCGCCGCCCCTCGGAGCTCTGTCCTTGGTCCTGAACACTCACCTGCTAATTCTACCCTCACCTACCTCTAGGAGCCAGTTAATCTCTCCCTGTGCCTTTCTCTCCAGCCCTGAACATGCTGCAAACCCAGCCCACACCTCTAGACTCCTATTTGACACCCTCTGCCTGGTAATGCAATCACACATGATCTGCTTCATCTAAGCCTGCCCCTCTCTTACCCACAACTGTCAGCAACACCACATTGCTTCTGTCTCATAGACTTAGACCCACTACTCCCTGACTCTTTGTTAAACCTGATGTACCACTGGCTAGGTAAAGTCTCCTAGCTTATATCAGGATCTTTGTGTTCTCAAATCTAACTAATATTCAAAAGGAAAAATGTAAGCAAATGTTGATGTATTCCCTGAGTCTTTACATCTAGTTATATTGCTCCTAAAAATATATCCTCTCTCAGGTAATGGCCATCACTAGCTCAAAGCTTGAGTCTGAGAGTGGAGAAGGAGGTCTAACCTGGAGTCAACAGAGATTGTGGCATTTGTGGATAACCCTCAGAGTCTTCCCTATAAAGAATAGCAGTGGAGAAATCAGCCTTTTGCAAAGCTAAGATTGCCCACCGGATGTCCAGATCTGACATCTCACCCTAGCATACTACCTGTCTTTGAATATCTGTCTTTTCACCAAGGTGGTCTGAGCCAGTTTCTTAAGTGAGAAAAGATGGACCCTCAGTTACACTGTGCACAGAAGACCTCCTCCCAGGTTAGAAAATGCAGAGTCACCCACCAGCATTTTCTCCAATGATACTCTGGATTACCACAGAACTCTACTTCTGAATTGATTGGCTATTTTCAGCCCAGGAAGGCATGTGCTGAACTCTGACACATGCTTTCTGGTCATGGGGACATAAGGAGGCTTCAAGATCATAGTGAGCTAAAAAGACAAATGGGGTCAAAGGATGCTCTGTGCTTGAGAGGGTTGGCAGTGGAAATGCTTTGCCAGAAGCCAAATCCTTTAGGGTTGTTCTAGAAGAGGGATCATGGCCTGTGAGCCGAGTCTGTGAGAAACATGTTCCTAAGGAGCTGCTCCTCTGTAGTAAGGAGGTCATTGTTGCCATCAGGGACAATGGCCTGGGATGCTTTTATGGTACCGAGAAGATCATGAGGCTAGACTTCTGGTCAAGAAACTTCTAGAAGATCCTTACCATTTGGAGATGATATGAGAACAGAATCCAAGAAATTTGGAGAAGGGAAAGAAAGACCTGTAACATAGGGTCTAGGAGAGTCTTGTTCCCTCTTTTTGGGGGGGGGGGTGTTTGAGACAGAGTCTATGATTTAGCCCTGGATTCCAGGAACTCACTATATAAACCAGGCTGGCCTTGAACTCACAGAGGTTCATTTGCCTCTGCCTCTCTGGTGCTGGGATTAACAGCATATAACATTACTCCCAGCCTTGTTCCTTTGTTTATGCTAAAGACACCACAGGAGTCTGATACCCACGATTCTCTGATAATCAGGTCCCCCTTTGAGACACAGAACAATGAAGACCAGAATTCAGGCACCGCTGCCTCCAAGCGGAGTTGATCCAGAATCCAATGTGTCTCTCACCCAGTCTGCAGGGCTGAGTCCCTCCCAGGGCATTTCTGGGAGTCTTCATTTCATAGCTCTTAGGCAGGTCATTCTACATTTCCCCAGGAACCCTCTGAAGCCTGCTCACCCAGAAGATAGCACAGAGCATGCTCAGAAACAGAGGCAGCTTCAGGAAGACCAGGATCTGGAAGTGGATGCTGCTGAGCAGGGACCTGTGGGTATGTGAAGATGGAAGATAAGTTCAAGGAGAGGGTCCAGTACTGACCTGTCTCTTCCTGCACTTCCAAATGCCTTTTCTCAAAAGCCCAAATGATCCAGAATCAGACTAGGAACTGACTCAAGGATATCTTCCCCTGTGCCTCCACCCTCCTTCCCGGTCTGTTATGGAGAGGTGGTGGGTAAAGAGAGGAAAGGGTTCTAGCTGAACATGTTTTTCTAGACTCATGTCCCAGAGATACCTACTGTCTCCTGGTATTAACTGACTTTATTGGTGGTGGGGCAGAGCTCAAATAGCACAAGCTGGTCTCATGATCCACTTATGACTTCGAACTTGTTTGTTTTACTGTTGATTCCCTAGTGCTGGCAGTGACAGGTGTGGACCACAACACCCAACCTCTGCATTTCTGGGGATTGCACTCTGGGCTTTGTGCACCTTAAGCAGCACTCTGGTAACTAAAGCTACATGTCCAGCCTTCCATTGACTTCTTAAAACAGTTTCTTCTGAATTTCCCTCCCTCGGGGCCTAGAGATATCCTGGCCCTCTCTGGGTATCTCCAAGAAGGAAGAATGGATGTAAACTTCAGCCCAGAGCTAAGCCTATTCCTTTACGTACCTCATGAGCAGCTCCAGGAAGCAAGAACCCCAGCTGAACAATTGACCTTTACACTTATTTATTTATTGTGAGGCCCAGAGATCGTACTAAGGTTTTTAGACTTGGTGGCAAGCAACTTTGCCCACTGAGCCACCGCCCTTGTCCTCAACAGTGACTTTTGAAAGAGACACAGAGCTAGGACTCCAAGTCTAGAGTCTGGTGGGGAAGGACAGAAAAGAGGTAGGAATGGGAAAGCTATGTGTATCTGTTAAACACAGATTCTGCCCCAAGCCTGTGTCCCTTGAGCCCCTCCTCCATCCTTGGCATTTACACAGAGGCTTGTAGGATGTGAAAACTGAGATCGGAGTGGGGTAATATTACTCAATACTAAGGTTTCCCCAATACAGGGTACCACTGCTGACCCCACAATCTGATGGCCACTGACTCTCCCCAGGCCTTGGGTCCTTACCACAGTTGGAAGATGAACATTGCATTAGTGTTAGTCCTCCAGTTCTGTCCAGCATTCACTAATGGAATGGTAGCAGTTGTGGCTGGGAATGTGGTCTCCATGGGAGTTGTGGCTATTGGAGATAAAGAAACACACCAGATCACTGTTTGGTCCCAAACCTGTACTGAGTATCTGTGTGGATCTGATGTCATACAGAATCATATATTTACCCCAGAGGTTTTGAGAAGTGCTTTAAGCCAAACCTCAGCCACATCCTAGATGAGGCTCCTAAGGGTGGACAAGCCTTCTTGCCAAAAGACTGGCCATTTGTGCCATCTCAAACTTTCTGCCCATCCCTATCTGACTCTGCCTGAGGGAGGGTAGAGAAGTCTCTCAGGGTTGCCCCCTGACTGGTGAGAAGCCTGTGAGCCAGTGTGAAGGAACACAGCTCAGCCTGTGGCCCAAGAATCTTCCTAGAGGCCATGGAGGGTTGCCAATCATCCTTCATATGGGAAACATTAGAGATCACTTTAACCTGCCGCTAAGGAGAGCATAGGTTGTTTCTCAGATCCTCCTAGAGACATCAGGCGTCATTCGTGTGACCTATACCTTGCCCCTTCCCCCGGACATGTCTATAACACACTCTTCCCAACCTGGCTGAGATGACCACAGCACTCAGAGACACACGGCAAGACAATGTACCAACACATATCACAAGTGCGGACCGATACTTCCTAAAGGCTTCATGACTGGAACCAGTGTAGTCTTACCTGGGGAAACATCCACCGTTACACGGACCGATGGGTCACGTGACCACGAATCCCAGATAAAGATAGTCTGAATCTTGCACCAATAAGACCCAGCATCATCTTCGCTGAGGTTCTCCATGGTGACTGTGATGGTGGAATTCCCAGCATAGTCTCTGATGGACACTCGGCCATTCTTCTTTTCTTTCTCATCTCCGTCGGTTTCTATGATAGTTTGACACGTTGTATCATGAGGTCCTCGGCACCAGTATTTCACATAGCCCTTATATGATTGTTCATATTGACACTGCACACGGAGAGAGCCTCCTACATAGCCAGACACAGAGCCAGGGCCCGTCAGAGATAAACAACCTGGAAAACATAAGTCAGAATCTAGGTCTCCTTCCGGGCGGGCTGAGAAGAAGCTATTTTCCTGAAGCCTAGGGAGATCCAGGAAGAATGCCAGGAGAGACATCTGTACTTGAGATGCAAGGCAAATGCACTGGGGGCTGTGGCAGAGAGACAAGTAGAAAATCTGCCCCCTGTGAAGACAAGGCACCAACTCACTGACTACACAGGGACTCTGCCTTTAGCTGCAGCCACAGCTGACCTAAGGTTAGATTGTTTACAAATCACTTTCTTTGCCCTAAAGCCTCTGCATTCTGAAATCTTCTACAAGTCAAACTTGCTCTTTAAAAATTCAACCTCTAAATTGCATGTAGAGGAGCCGTCCTAGTACTTGGGAGGCTAAGGCAGGGGGATTTTGAGTGTGAGTTTAAGGTCAGCTTCATCTAATTGGGAGTTTTGAGCCAACCTGAGCTACATAGCAGATACTGTCTCAAAACAAACAAACAAGCAAACAAAAAACTGATTTACTCCACTATTGTGACTAGGCTGTGTGCCCTGCCATTAGTTACTTTATATTGTGCAAACATAATTTTTTCAGATTGTGTCTTGCCATAAAAGACTCTAATTAAAACAATAATTTTATGCATTATTTTATGTGTGTGATATGCATACCCACAGAGGTCAGAGAGGACCCCTAGAATTGCAGTTAGAGATAGTTGTGAGCCTCCATGTGGGTTCTAGGAACCATCTGGGTCCTCTGTGAGAGCAACAGGTGCTCTTAACCACTGAGTCATCTTTTCAGTCCTGAGAGATTACACTTGGCAAGCACCTTTTGACTTGATTTTAAGGATGGAGGATTATTGCACACACCTGGATGGAAACATGAACTCCAGCACCACCCACGGGGCTCAGAACTAATTCCTGAAAGTAGAAAGGGGCCACCCTAAAATTTTATTGCGGGGTAAACAGAGGCTGTAGGGGCACATGGGCAGTATAGAAAGAAAGGGAAATTATGGGGACGAGAGAAAGAGTAGAGCCCCTTGTCATCGAGTCTGATTGGAGCCTCTCTCTAGCAGATGAGATCAGTATTTGCTGTAAAGGCTGCCATCACAGAGTTGATATTCACTTCATATATAGATATTTAACGTTAAAGAAGCAATGGTCCAGGTTAAGGCTTGGATATGCATGCCCTTGGTTCTGCCTTCATTCCTTTACTTCCATTGCCCAAGAAAGTGGTATCCTAGAGAAACCATGTCTTGAAAAAAATGTATGAATGAATGAATGAGTGAATGAAAGGAAGGAGGAAAAAGAAAACAAAGAAAGAAAAAAGAAAAAGGAAGGAAGAAGGAAAGAAAGGAAAAAGAAGGAAGGAAAGGAAGAAAGGAAGGAAGACAAAAGTATCTTTGGGACTGTTAATTGTTTTTGATAAACCTATTCCCTTGATCTGAAAGGCCAAATAAAGTTGCTTCTTGCCGAGAAGCTGCAAGAAAATGAATACATTGTAACAGCTGAAACCACTGGGAAGCATCCTGAGCTATTTCATGAACGTGAAAGCTTGTTTTGTTCCTTGAAACTTCCATAGCCAGTAAGTAGTAAGAGCCCAGCGGAGGAGATGGATGGAGATCTCATTTTCAGTTCTTTGTAGCTGCCTCTTACTGTGTGTTTGTAAAACCAGGACAATGCTGCCTTCTCTGCTTAGGTCACAAATGGTTCATAGGCTTAAGTGGCATTAACAGTCCCTAGGAGACCAGCTACTGCAGGCTCCACAGGCTGCTAAGAACCCATGACCCTCACGATTCTGTGCTTCAATGATGTCTTCTTTTATTATTTTTCAATTAAAGATTACCTTGTTCAAACTATGATTTCTAAAAAGAGAAGGTTCAGTGTGAGCGACCTTTGGAAGTCCTTGAGCTGTTTGAAAACCATGTTTTCTAGACTGAGCACTTCAGTAGGGCTTGGTGTCGTCTTGACCGGAAAGACGGGCAGTGAGTGACAGAGCAAAAGTGAACTTTAAGCAGCTTTGTGTGTGTGTGTGTGTGTGTGTGTGTGTGTGTGTGTGTGTGTGGAGAGTGAGAGGCCAAGTCAGCTGAGGACAGGGCAGCACTGACGACAGAAGTCTGTGGAGCCAGACTGTCTGACTTTCCACCCAAGTTCCAATCCGAGCATTTGCACAATATTCACGCCTCCAGATGGGGACTGGCTTCCGTCTCCAGGCTCCGCACTACCAGGAAACCTGAGATGGTCGAGCTCTCAGCTCCTCCATGCAGACAGTGGGGCACCGGAAGCCAGCGGTAGACACTGATTTAATCAAACCTAAGAACCTTCCAGAATTTTCGGGAGGAAACCTGCCTCTCCCGATACAGCACCAGGCCCAGAACACAAATACCCTTTGTGGTTTTGTTTTTGAGACAAGGTTTCACAGTGTGGCCAAATCAGCCTTGAGCTCAAGATCCTCTTT
>NC_137979.1:61823132-61969523 GCF_963924665.1 Micromys minutus
TGGCAGGATAGCCCTGGTAGCCCGAAGTAGCCTGAGGAGGTCCCTTCCCCTGAAGACATTTCTTCATCCATTGACTATGCTACGGAAAAGAGTTTTAATACAAGCCACCATGAGGCAAAGTGAGTGAGTTTATTGTTAGTAATAAATTGTTAATCATTTAAATTCTCAGAGTCCTATAAGGGGAGGACAGCACAGTCCTCAGACACGAGTGACGTCTCCAGTCTTTACAATGGCTGTGTTTAGCCGTTTGCTACATTCCTCAGAGGATGTACAGGTTTAAAAGCTAAGCAAAGTCAGGTGGAGCTCTGTGAGTTCAAGGTCAGCCTGGACCACATAGTGTAACACCTCCCCCTTGAGTCTTAAGAAGCAGAAAAGAAAGAACGAGTAAGTGGCCAGATGGGGGTGGCTCACACCTTTAATCCCAGCACCTGGAAGCAGAGGCAGGAGGATCTCTGTGAGTTCATCAGCTTGTTCTACAGAGCGGGTTCCAGGAGAGCCAGGACCACACAGAGAAACCCTGTCTCAAAAAAAGAAAGAAAAAAAACAATAAATAAATTAATTAATTTTTAAAAATTTATTATATATATATAAGTACACTGTTGGTGTCTTCAGACTCACCAGAAGAGGGCATCGGATCCCATCACAGATGTTTGTGAGCCACCATGTGGGTGCTGGGAATTGAACTCAGAACCTCAGGAAGAGCAGTCAGTGCTCTTAATCACTGAGCCATCTCTCCAGCCCTAAATTAATTAATTAATTAATAAAAATAATGATTAAGTAAAACTTAAAATTAAAGCTTAAGTGTTTAGTGAAAGTACATGTGTTAGTTTTTTCTTCTCTCTCTCTCTCTCTCTCTCTCTCTCTCTGTGTTTTGTTTGTTTTGTGACTGGCAGAGGAAATGAACTCATTTCAAGACTGCATCACACCTGAGGAGCCTGGAATCTTGTGCCTTATGTATGAAATGGGCAGTCCAGGGAAGGATGGTGCCCTTCACATGCGACATCTGGCCTGACCTGAGGGAGCTGGGGTTCCTGAGCGAGGCAGAGAACAGTATCTGGAACGAGGCCTTCTTCACGAGGACTTGGCTGTTTTGGTTTTTTTTTTTTTTTTTTCTTTATTATTATTCTTTTTCTTGAAACCAGGTGAGGGGTTCAAAGAGTTGGGGACACAGGAGAATCATTGTGAGGCATATGAGAGAACAGGAAAGACCTTGTGTTCCAGTTGGCTGTCACCTTGGTCAAATACTAGTTGATCCTTCCTGGGGCTAAAGCAAGTTTCCAAAGGACCCAAAGATAACATAGTGAGCGTTGAGCCAAGGGACTCAAGTGCCGGGACAATCCAGCCCCTCAAGAGATGGATGCTGTGTCTGCAGGCCCCAGGGTTGGGGGTTAGGCCTTCTCAGAGCAACGTGGCACAAGGCCACCTCCTAGAATTAGGAAGAATAGGGGGTGTCCCTTAGGAGGACTGTTAAGCCCACACTTGCCCTCAAATATATAGAGTAGCATCTCAGGCAGGACAGTGGAAATAGTCACACTGGGTGACAACTCCCAGTGTCCAGTTGTTGAGGCCAGGACATTGCTGTATACTCCAGGAGAGAAGTTCTTAGCACAAAGCATGTGCCGGTCCCAGGAATGAGCTAGATTAACAAAGTCCTTTTCCCACCCACATGGGGAAAGCAATATGTCCACTGCCAACCAAGCACCATGGGAAGCCACATGTTTTACATTTCTCCAGTTCCTGCCTCAACCCCATAGAAGGGGAGTACAGAATGGGGCAGGACAAGAAAAATAAACAAGCTGCAGGAGTTCCCTGCTCTGGTCTCCTCTGGGTCTGGCAATGCCTGTGAAATTTGAAACGGGCCTATCTCCTAAAGTGTTGACTCAGACTGAGGTGGTATCCAAGGACCCAGGGGCCTGCTGGGAAAGGGGTTTTGAGCAAGCACATCTGGTGGGAGTTAAGAGAGAGAGGGGGGGGGGGAAAGCAAGCATTCTCTCTCTCTCTCTCTCTCTCTCTCTGTGTGTGTGTGTGTGTGTGTATGTGTGTGTGTATGTGGTGGAGCACAGAGTCAGGCACAAAACCAGAGCTCCAAAAATGAGAGAGGTAAAGAGAAAGAGACAGACAGACAGACAGAGCTGTGTCTGTAATCCCAGTGCTGGGAAGGCAGAGGGGAGGATCCTGGGAACTTGCTTGGCCAATGTACCCACCTGGCCAAAACAGCATGCTGCAGGTTCAGTGAGAGACCCTGACTCAAAACGAATGTGGAGGGCAACTGAGGAAGATGATCAATATTGCCCTCTGGTTTCTGTGGGCTCACATACACATACGCTCGGTACTCGGGAAGTGCATGATGGGAACTCTAATTTGCTTCCTGTTCCAGGCACAGAAGCAACTTGGGGAGGGGAGGTCTTATTGGACTTCCACATCACAGTTCATCACTGAAAGGACATCAGAGCTGGCTCTCAGAGGGAACACAGAGGTTCCTTGGTACCTACTAACCTTCTAGTAGGTACCAAGCTTACTGGCTCGCTATCGGACTCACACCACGGAGAAGGGGAGGGGGGACACCCGCAGTGAGCTGGGACTCCCACAGATGAGCTTACAGGCCAACCTGATGGAGACATTTTATCAACTGAAGCTCCCTCTTCCGTGACAGCCATAGCTTGAACCGAGTTAATGGAAAAACTAACCAGCTGCACGGTGAGACCTGTGTCAAACAAAACAAACAGGTAAATGGAAAACAGGCCACCTCCAGTGGGGAGATAAGGGTTACAGATAAAGATTGCCCGGTGAGGCAGATCACAGCTGTAGCACCAAGACCAAGAGGACTGGGCACTGGTCACCACAGCAGTGTCCGGTGGTGGACACACTGGAAGGAATCTATTTGTAACCTACAAACCAATTCCTATAGTTGCTGGTTCCCAGGACAATCTCCAAAGACAGCCAACATCAATCCCGTGTTTCCCTGCCTTGCTTTCCCCTCAGCTCCTCACAGGTAGGAGAGAGCATTGTTCTGCCCCTCTAGAATCCGGGCCAATGACCTTAGTTCCTCGACTGACCAGTGCAATGAAGCAGAAGTGATGTCCGGGGACAAGAGGCTGAAGTAGGAGTCACGTCACTTCTGACTGCACCTCTCAGCATCTGTTCCAGAACCCAGCATCACACGGAAGGAGCGCACTGCCTGGAGCCCCCAGCCAGAAGCCACCTCCCCCTCAGCTAACAGTCAGAATCCACTATGAAAACTGTCAGGAGCCATATGAGACGTTCGGTCCCAGTGACAGGGCAGTCATAGGACACCCCCAAGTAAGAGCACCCAACTGTGCCCTGCCAACTCACAGCCCACGGAGAGATGAGCAATCGTCATTGCTTTCGGATACTACACTTAAGGGTGGTTCCTTACAGATCATCAGAACACGCCCCAAGGGAGCCAAGTACCTTCAGAGACACATGCTCCTCTCTGGTGTGGACAGTCACCCTTGCAGTGACCTCCTAGTGTTCTTTCTGGAACGCCATGTCCAAAAGCAGCTTGGGGAGTCAATGTAGGAACTCAAAGCAGGAGCATGGTACAGGACTTACTGGCTTGCTCCCCACAAAGGGGTCAAAGGGGTCAGCTTTCTTGTATAGCCCAGGCCCAGCTGCCTTCAGATGGTTTTCCCACAGCAGGCTAGGCCCTCCTAAGTCAATTAGCAATCAAGAAAATGCTCAGCAGGCCAATCTGATCCAGGCAATGTCAGACGAAAGCCCCTCATCCCAAGTGTGTCAACCTGACAGCCAAGATTTGCTGTTACAGGTCCTCACCACTGACCCATTGTGGCTGGCGGATACAGGCCATGTTAAAACACCCACACAGGTTCAAGTTGTTTTGTGTTTTGACTTTTTTTCTTTCCTTTCAAGACAAGGTTTCTCTGTGTAGCTCCTGGCTGTTCTGGAACTCTGAGACCAGGCTGGCCTTGAATTCTGAGATCCACCTGCCTCTGCCTCCAGAGAGCTAAGATTAAAGGCGTGTGCTAACCTGGCTCTTGGTTCAAGTTCTAATGCGCACACAGCACTGACTCTCTTCAGCTCACCTAAGAGCACTCTGAGTTCGCTTTCCACCTGTCCATCGCTCCTTACTTCCCTCCTCTTCCTGTGACTGCTCCTCTTCCTGTGACTGCTCTCTGCTTTCAAAGTAACCACCATGGCAGTGCAGCTGGGTTCCTAAAGGTCTGACAGAGGGCTGGTGGCTCAAATGTTCGGGTGCTTGCCTTGAATGCCCGTGACTCAGGAACTCAGCATCTGGAGTCAGGAGGATCAGAACAGACCATTCAAGGTCATCTTCAGGTACACAATGAGTTTAAGGGCAGCCTGAGCTACATAAGACTCTGGGAAAGTGTTTGTTTCACAAGATGAGGAACTGCCTTTGAGTATCCAGAACTCAAGCAAGAAGTCAGATGTGATGGTTCACACCTGTAATCCCAGTTACTGGAGACAAGAGAACCTGAAACTGTCTTGGGTACATAAAATTCCAGGCCAGTGAATCTGTCTCAGATAAAAAATAATCTACACATACCTGCACTCACATGTGGGCACATGAAGAAATCTGACCCTGTCCGGACACAGCAAGCCGACGATGAGTAACAAAACAGACAGATGGAGGCCGGCATCTTAGCCAGCAGCGTAAGGGCCTCATGGTGGAAGGTGGTTTCATTTCCCACACAAGGGCACGCTGGATCCCCTAGTAATTAAATACCAATTAGACACTGAGAAAAAGCCTGTTCCAAATCATACCACTGTTCAACAGGGAAATGGGGCTAATTTAACTTTATTAATTGATGAAAACTTCTGGGGCTGACACCATCTAGGAAGAACAAATCAGTGTTAGGAATTACAGAATCTGGACCAGACTTCCCTTTCCCTGGAGTATGGGTGATACCTCCTTATTTTCTTGAAGCAGGGCGGGCACATACCCTCTTTTTTTGGAGTGTGGGTGGCAGCCAGCTTTGTCACCATGCCCGTGCTCCCGTGCTGGTGTCTGGGAAGACGGGAGAAATTGCAATAGCATGTGTCATTTCTGTCCTGTGCCTGATTCCTTTCCAGGGCTGGTTATAGCTATGGTACACTTCAGAGAGTGCCGCTTGCTGGTTAGGGGAGCGGCTACACCCTTCTGTGCTTTCGAGTCTGCTTTGGTGGCTGTGCTTGAGGGTCTCAGTTCATGCCAGAATAATACTCTTGGGCTGGAGAGGTGGCTCAGTGGTTAAGAGCACTGACTGCTCTCCCAGAGGTCCTGAGTTCAATTCCTAGCAATCACATGGTGGCTCACAGCCATCTGTAATGGGATCTGATGCCTTCTTCTGGTGTGTCTGAGGACAGCTATCGTGTATTCACATACCTTAAGAAAACAGAACAAAGAACAACAAAAAACAATACTCTTGAGACTGAGGTGCCACTGGGGGAAAATGGCTTATCATACTGTTAAAAACGCTAGCCAGAGCCAGGTGGAACTAGGGCCAGGTGGAGGAGGCGCAGGCCATTAATCCGGGCACTAGGGAGGCAGAGGCAGGTGGATCTCCATTCCAAGCCAGCCTGGTCTACAGAGCAAATTCTAGGACAGCTGGGGCTACACAGAGAAACCCTGTCTTGAAAAAAGATAAATAAGTAAAAGCAAAACCAAAATGCTAGCCAGGGCTAGACAGACGGCTCGGAGGCTAAAAGCCTGGCTGTTCTTCCAGAGGACTGGGGCTCAAGACCTTAAACGGTGGCTCTCAGCCATCTGTAACTCCGGTTCCGGGGGATCTGCCACCTCTCTGGCCTCCGTAAGCACTAAGTATGAATGTGGTACATGGAAAGTCAGGCCAGCACAACACCCATATATACATAAGACGAAATAGAAAGCAAAGTAAAAAATTAAACATGAACAGAGATGTAATTCCTTTTAAAAGTTAGCCAGGGTTCAGCAGGATGGTTTAGTGTTGCTTGCTGCCAAGTCTGGCAACCTGAGTTCAGGCCTCAGGACCGGTGTAGTTGGGGAAGAGAACTAACTCTCTGAAATTGTTCTCTGACCAAATATATTACATACCCGCATGGAAACCTTATAATGAAATCTGTCACCGAGCAGAACTACTATAAGCTAGTTTAAGATGCTCGCAGGTAAAAGCATCAGTCCTCACCCAGTTTCTTCAACACACAGCAGCAGGGCTCACAGGAAGCCAGGACGCTGCTGCCTGCTGGACTGAGAGCTAAGGACAGTTTCATAAGAATCGGAAAGTCTCCTTGCATTTGCGGTGGCAAAGAAGAGGGGATTAGGGGAAGTGAAGAGCAGGAGAGACTGAGAAGGGTTAGCTCCTGTGATCCCGAGGGTCACAGCCCGAGCAGCAGGGATGCCCTGAGGCGGAGCTCCGCCTTCCTCACAGGTGACCATGACCGGGGATTCCACTGTTTCACTCATCTTCTTTCCGGAGGCAGAATCCATCTCGGGTGGTTTCAACAGGCACAAGGCCCTCAGCTGCCATCTGGGTGGATGGAGCCTGCCACCTCCTCTCCAGGGAGCAGCTTCCCTGAGGGGAAGGCACAGGCCAAACACTCCTGAGGGTCTTAGTACTTGGATCTCCTCAAATAAAGAAGCCCTGACTCTTAACACAACTTCCCTTCCCCTCCACCCTACCCCACCACCATTGTTAGTAGCAGGAATAAAAGGACAAAATGTCAAGTCAGAAGCCAGCATTGGGCAGTGTAGACACCTGCTCTGCCGTCGAGCTACAGCCCAGCCCAAGACTAGATTTACAGTGTCCACATTATTTTAGGGTTTATTTTATTATTTTAAATTACGTGTGTGTGTGTGTGTGTGTGTGTGTGTGTCTTGCGGAGGCCAGAAGACGATGTTGGATCGCCTACAGTTGGTTTTATAGGAAGTTGTGAGCTGTCTGATGTGGGCCAGACTAATCTAACAGTACACGGAGAAACCCTGTCTCAAATAGATAGGTAGAGAGATAGATTGATAGATAAATAGATGAATGGATAAATAAATATTTCTCCTCAGGTGTATGACACCAGTAGGGGTAATGAAGAAAGCCGAGAGCAAGGGGCTTCTAGAAAGTGTTAGTCTATTAATAGAGTTTATTCATAAAACCCTAAAGTTAAAAGTCGGACCTAGGAGCTGGTGACATAACCAGTGAGTGAGTTTGCCACACAAGCTTGGCAACCGAGCTGTCACCAGAACCCAAATACAGGGGATGGGGGGTGGGGGAGACCAAGTCCAGCGAGTGGTCCATGACTTCCTCACGCAGTGGGGCACTCTGCCCTCCACGCCCTCCACGCCACGTACCCTCACTGATGATACAGTAGTTATTTACTTAGGTTGTATTTTTATTTATGTATTCTGGGTGTATTCCGGGTATACCATAGCACACGTGTGGAAGTCAGAGGACAACCTTGGGAGCTGCCTTCTCCTGCTCTGTGGGTCCCGGGGATTGGGCTCAGTAAGTATGGAGGTAGTTGCCTTTGCCTGGTGAACCATCTCATTGGCCCATATTAATATATTTAAAATTTATCATCATCATCATCATCATATTTCTGTGTATGGGTGTTTGGGCTTCATACATGTAGCGTGTATTTATCGGGTACCTTTGGAAGCAGAGTAGAACATTGGATTACTGAGAACTGGAATGGCAGATGGTTGTGGGCCAACAACTGGAATGACAGATGGTTGTGGGCCAACATGTGGGTGCCGGAAGTCAAACCCTGGTCCTCTGGAAGAACAGCCAGTGCTCTTACCTGCTGAGCCATCTCTCCAGTCCTGCTAATACATTTTAAAAAGGTCGGACTTTGGTGGCACATGCCACTAGTTCTGATCTCTGTGAGTTCAAATTCAGCCCTGTCTACAGAGCAAGTTCTAGGACAGCCAAGGCTATACAAAGAAACCCTGTTTCAAAAACTAACAGAGAGAGAGAGAGAGAGAGAGAGAGAGAGAGAGAGAGAGAGAGAGAGAGAAGAAGAAGAAGAAGAAGAAGAAGAAGAAGAAGAAGAAGAAGAAGAAGAAGAAGAAGAAGAAGAAGAAGAAGAAGAAGAAGAAGAAGAAAAGCCAGATGTGGAGTCTCATGCCTTAATCCCAGTAGTTGAGAGACAGAGGCAAGAGAGATATGAGGCCAGCCTGGGCTACAGTGTAAAATTTTGTCTCATAAAGCCGAACATAAGTAAGTAAGTAAATCCATCAAGTTTATGACTGGATGCTGTTCTGAGTGCATGCTTACCTAGCACAGACCACCCATTTCGGAACATCTCTTTTCTCAAGAGGGACATGATAGTGAATGTTTGCGGTCTGACTCTCAGGAGGCTCTAGACCAACCTGGGTGGGATTCTGCTCTAAAAGCAAGGTAGGGATGAAAAGATGGCTCAGCGGTTAAGAGCACTGGCTGCCCTTCCTGAGGTCCTGAGTTCAATTCCCAGTAACCACATGGCAGCTCAAAACTGTCTGGAATTCCATTTCCAGGGAATCTGACACCTTCACACACCAATGTGTATACAATAAAAATAAACAATAAAAAAATAAATAAAAGCAAGGTAAAGGGATTGGGGATTTAAGCACGACTCCCTGGAGGGGGAAGAGTGCTTACCTGGTGTTCACTAAGCTCTAAGATCAGTCCCCAGCATGGGGGGGAACCTCATTATTTTAGAGATATGTTACTAAACAACCAATCTACAAGCTTTGAAATAAGAGACAGCGAAACTCAAAATTCCAACCAGGCATGATGTCACGTCTTTAATCTTAGCACTCTGAAGACACGGCCAGGCAGACTTCTATGAGTTTGAGGTCAGTCTGGTTTACATGGTGAGTTCTGGTGAGCCAATCAATCGATAAAATAAATGAATAGATAAATAATATTCTAGTTGGTTGTGGTAGTATACTCTTGACGCCAACACTTGGGAGGTAGAGGCAGGAAGGTAAGGAATTCTGAGTCATCCTTAGCTAAGCTGTGAGGTTGCGGCCAGGCTGGGGTTCAGTATCCTTTGCCTCAGAACAAAGGAGGGCTAGAGAGGTGACTCAGTGGGTAAAGCCCTTGCTTTGCAAACTCGAGGACCTGAGTTTGGATAGCACAGAAAGGCTGGGTGTGGTGGCCTGTAGCCGCAGAGCCTGGAGAATGAGGCCAGGCTGTTTCTGAGCCCTGACAGGCCAACCAGTTTAGCCAAAATAGTGAACTCTAGGATCGGGGGTGGACCCTGCCTCAGAAAATAAGGTGTCAACCTCTGGCTCATGGCCTCATGATCACATCTAGCCATAGACATCTCATGCATTCCACACACTCAATAAAACCCTTAAGGGCCAGCCATGGGGTCACATGCTTGTGATCCTAGCAGAAGGCAGTAAAGAGGCTCAGGAATTCAAGGTCATCCTGGGCTCCATGTGACCTTGTCTTAAAAAAAAAAAGTAAAAAGTAATAATGTTTTTAAAGGTGTGTGTGTGGTGGGGGCAGGGACAAAAAAACAAAACAAAAAAACAAAAAGAAAGAAAGGAAGAGAAGAGAAAAGAAAAAGCAGGAAGGAGAAAGCCCAGCTCCTCAGCACCTAGATAGGTGATCCCTTGGTGACCACACTCCGTTCTGAATGGGGAGAGGAGGCAGCTGGAATCATCTGACGGTACCTTGAAGGAGAGATGACATGCTCAGTTGCTTGTCATGTTGCTGTGGTCAGGGCTCCAGGGCACTGAATGGAGGGAATGAGGAACACGCCCCTTCAGGAAGCAGGCTCTCCGGACTCATCCGTGTAATGTCATGCTCTGCTGCATGAAGCTTCCTTATCTTACATCCTCCATCCTATAAGCATCAGCCTGCACGGGACGAAGCCCTTGTCCAGAGCCCCAGCTGCCCAGCCCGCCCTGTATAATCATTACTTAAATTACTGGGCTCCTGTCTGCAAAGAATTCAAGGCTTTGACCTTCAGGAACCGAGCCTCCAGGGAAGGGGAAGTTCTATTTTTGGGATGTGGATAATGAGAGAGAGGAGCAGGCAAGCTTCGCTCCTGGCTTTGTGGTGTCTTTTCCAGCTTGGTGAATCAGGGCATCTGCCTCCCTCTCCCTCGGTTGCCCCTAGCCCTTAATAACTTGGCTACAACTGCAGCAGCCCGATGGGTGCACATTGGCATAAGAGAGATGTATAACCCCCAGGGGCAGCACTTCTAAAATCTCAGACACCTTCAGGTAGGTGGACAAGGCCCCAGATCATTAGCACCAAGTCACTGTTTGGCTGGGGGCCAGGGCCAACCCACAGTCGGTCTGTTTGCTTTGGGAAACACCCAAAGACACATTTTGAGAACTGTGAAAGGAGAAAACACTTCAAAACAAAAAAGCACGGGGAAAACCATTCACATACCCATCCCAATGTTCAAGCTCTACATTGGTTTCCTGGGGCACAGGGGGAGCCCTGCTTTCCTGCTCCCTGACTGCAGAGATGCTGGTCCTGCTTCCTGCATCTCCTCCTCTTTCTAGGACCCGCTGAATCAGTTGGCTTGATATAGCTTCTCTTCTTCAGGAGGTAAGTACCTCAGACTAGGATTTCTGAGCAAACCAGGAAACATCCAGCCTGCTAGTATCCAGGATGTGGGGCTGGGTAAAGGCCAGGCCACAGCCCACTTCAGGCCCAAATGGAAGATGATGTCAGAGGGAGTCTAAGGAATGTTTCCACTGAGTGACTCTTTCCAATGTCTGTGGCTAGCAGTATGGTTAGCTTGGTCCAGTCTTGTCACAGAATAGAAACAGCTGGGCTTCCAGGTCACATGACAGGAGGTGGCAAAGCCACAGAGTTCCACTGGGGTCTGGAGAGGTGGGGGAGTGGACAGTGCCCATGGGTGAGCCGTTTCTGCAAAGCAGTACTGGGAATGTGTGCCAGGCTGAGAAAGGACAGGCTGGGCTGCTTCCAATCCCTTCCTCAGATGAAAGGATGGGGCCCTGCAAGCCTGTCAATACTCCGTTTAGCAACGATGCTAGTTTCTCCCTCTTAGGTAATTTTCAGAAATGGAAACCACTTTTTCTCTGGTTGCTGAATGAGCCAAAGACACACAGTCTACAGGCTCCCAGCTTAGTCCCAGCTTAGTCCCAGCTTAGTCCCAGCTTAGTCCCAGCTTAGTCCCAGCAAGCCTGATTCCAGATCCACACAACGTGAATGCTTATTTTGTCGAAAAGCAAGACCCCGGTGTACTTGTTTGGGTAAAACTAGAGAAGAGAGAAGTTGGGAAAGAAAGTTCCAGAGCTAAGTGAGGACAGATTGACATTATTTCCCTAAGTGGTTAGCAAAACAATGGCCTCACCTCAGTCTCTGGAGCCTGTGAACAAACACATTACATTATGTGCAGAAGAGCCCTGGCAGATGTGAGTAGGAATCTGGAGGTGGCCAGGGCATGTTGGTTCACACCTTTAGCACCAATACTTGGGAGGTAGAAGCAAGAGTATCTCCGTGAATGAATCCAAGGCCAGCCTGGTCTACACAGTAAGGACCAGCCTGGTCTACACAGTAAGGACCAGCCTGGTCTACACAGTAAGGACCAGCCTGGTCTACACAGTAAGTTCTAGGACAGTCAGAGATACATAGCGTGAGCCTGTCTCAAAACAGTGAGACAGAAAAAAGAATCTGAGGATGTGGTTGAGTTGGTGGAGTCCTTACATAGCATTAAAGAAGCCCTAGGTTCTATCCCTAGTCTTCACAAACTGGGTGTGATGTCACATGCCTGTATTCCAGTACTTAAGAATAATGGATGGATGCAGGAACATCAAGAGTTCTGGGGCTGGAGAGGTGGCTCAGTGGTTAAGAGCACTGACTGCTCTTTCCAGAGGTCCTGAATTCAAATCCTCACAACCATCTGTAATGAGATGAGATCTGATGCCCTCTTCTGGTGTGTCTGAAGAAAGCAACAGTGTGCTTAAATATAATAAATAAATAAATCTTTAAAAAAAAAGAATTCAGGGACATCCTTGAGACCACTTTGAGATGGAAGAGAAAGAGAAGAAAGAGGAGGAGAAAGGAAAAGGAGGAGAAAGAAGAGGAGGAGAAGGAAGAAGAGGAGGAGGAAGAGGAGGAGAGGAAAAGAAAGAGGAGAAGAAGGCAGAAAAAAGGAGGAGCCTAGAGATGACCCCAGGACATGACTATTGAAATAAAATCTGAAGATGCATTGATTAGTGGCTTTGGACATGATGGGTCCTCAGACCAAGGAGTGCCGGTGGGTTCTAAAAGCTAAAAGACCAGGTGGTACAGACCCTGGTCCACTCTGGGCTTTGGCTTCCAGAACTGGGAGGATGAATTTGTGTGAAGTCTGTTCAGAGAAGTGAGGACAGGAAATGAAACACCCAGCTCATCCAGGCACTGGGGACAAACCCATCTGCTAAGGAAGCTGAAGATGCCATAACCAAGGTCAAAGCTACGATCTGAAGGTCAAGTAACCAAAATAGTGGGGGGAGCCTGGCTGTCCACAGATACAAGCAAGAGCCTGCACCCGGGCAAAGCTTGCCTTCAGAAACCCCTTATTTCCTGAACCCACAGGAACTATTCACACTGGTTCCCTTGTTCAAGATGCCCGGTGTTGTTACACCTTTCCACTGAAGGCATAAAACATCACTTCGTAACAGTCCTAATAGCTTATTGGCTCTCCCTCTCAGTCTTTAAGCTTGAGGAACATTTCTATGCCCTCACTGGGGCGGGGGAGGGAGGGTGGAAAGGCAGCTCCCAGAGGCATGCTGGCCTACCATCTAGCTAAAACAGCAAGCTCTGGGTTCCAAGAGAGATGTCTCAAAAGTGAGTAAGGCAAGAAACAGTTCCAGTGTGTATCTTTAACTCCAGTACTTGGAAGGCAGGGGCAGGTGAATCTCTATGAGGTCAAGGCCAGCCTGGTCTACATAGCAAGTTCCAGGCCAGCCAAGACTACACAGTGAGAAATTCTGTCTCAAAAACAGAACAAATGCAGATCAATGGAAGGTACCAGAGCTGACCTCTTGCCTTCACATACGATGTACAGAGAAACGCTCCTAACCGCAAAAACATTGTTCGTGTCTGTAAATATATAAACAAAAGCCACACAACAGAAACAACACTAGGTGAAAAGAAGGGGTGACTGTGATCACAAACAGGTCAAGGGACACCAAAGACTATAGGCCAAGCAGCGGAAGCCAGGAGACTCCTCATGACTACCCTCCTCCAAACCTCAGAAGACACCAGAAAAACAATGCAAAGTGTCAGGTCAGTGGATGGAATCTCAGCAAAGCAGCATCCCTTGTGGGTCTTTGTATTCAGAATGTTCTGGAATCCTAATGATCCTGCGTTGCAGTCAGGGTCAACAAGGCCTAAAGGTAAGGGTTATGTGAAAGACAGAGTCTAAAGACCCAGTGGCACCTGGGTCCCTGCCTCAGTAAGTGGCCAAGGAAAACAAGGAAAGTATCTAAGAGGTTGTCTTAGTGCTCCATGGCTGTGAAGAGACGCCATGACCACAGCGACTCTTATAAAGGGAAGCATTTAATTGGGTCTGGCTTACAGTTTCAGAGGTTTAGTCTGTTATCAGCATGGCGGCACATGGGCAGACATGGTGCTGGAGAAAGAGTCAAAAGTTCTACATCTGGATTCTCAGACAACAGGGAGAGAGAGAGAGAGAGAGAGAGAGAGAGAGAACCGAGACTGGCTTGGACTTCTGAAACCCCAAAGCTCACCACCCCCAGTCACACACTTCCTTCAACAAGGCCACGCCTCCTAATACCACTCTCTCTAAGCGTTCAAATATATGAGCCTATGGGGGGGCGGGGAGTAATTTAAACCATGGCAGAGATAGAGCCAGGGTTGTTGCCACACAGATACAGTAATAAAAGCATTCAAAAGAGGAAACTCAAAGTCTACACTTTAACAGACAGCCAGGGATCCTTTGTAGCCTGTCTGTTCTTTCAGGTCGCCCCAGGTGGCATGTGGCACCCCAGGGCAGTGCCTGGTATCATGGAACAGCATCTATGAACTCGCAGCGTGGAAAGCCACATCCTGAACAGTCTGGGAATATGAGGTCTCTCTGTCTCTCGCTATTGGGGCTTGGTTCTAATGCTTTGATTTAATCGGGAATCTGCATGTTCAAACGTTGGAGGTCCTTGTCTCCAATTGGTTTTGATCCATTAATAAAGAAGCTAGTGGCTAATGGTTGGGCAAAGGGAGCTGGTGGGGACCTTTAGATTTGTGTGGCCTAGAAATTGGGGAAAAGGAAACAGAGAATCGCCATGACTCAGGGGAGAAGGTTGGGATGTAGGAGAGAAAGTCAACCAGCCATGAGAGAATTCGGGTAGGTGGTCACTGTCCACTTCCCCGATTGGGCCTGGAGTAGCAGGAGATTGTTTAGGAGTGTCCAACCTTTGAGTTAGCCAAGGCATTTCAAAAATAAGCTAATGTGTGTGTGTGTGTGTGTGTGTATGGAAGCAAGTGAGCAGGGAACACGAAGCTGGATAGCTAAATCTCCCCCAAGCCGCTCTCCCCAGGGTTTCTCTGGGTAACACTGGCTGTCCTGAAACTTTCTCTGTAGACCAAGCTGGCCTCGAACTCAGAAATTTGTTTGCCTGTGCCTCCCAAGTACTGGGATTAAAGGCATGTATCATCTCTCTGCCCTGGCTTGGGACATGAGTCTTAAGATTTGTAGTCATGAATATCTCCTTTTTTTTTCTTTCTTTCTTTTTTAAAGGAGTTTAAAAATCATTTATTTATTCAGACACCAAAAGAGGGCATCAGACCTCACTACCGATGGTTCTGAGCCTCCATGTGGTTGCTGGGAATTGAACTCAGGACCTCAGGAAGAACAGCAGTCAGTGCTCTTAACCACTGAGCCATCTCTCCAGCAAGATAAGATCCTTTAAAAAAAAAAATCACTCAGTGAAGGCAGCTTCAGACATGGTGAATAAGGTTCCAGGCATTCTTGCCTAATGCCTAATGCAACAACTGGGGCCAGTGACGGCTTTGCATGAAGGTACATGCTACCAAGTCTACCAACTTGAGTTCAAATCCCAGACCTCATGATGGATGTAGAAGACAGACCCTAGAAGGTAGTCCTTTGACCTCTATACTCACACTGTGGTACACAGGTGTGGACATACACACACACACACACACACACACACACACCAAAACCAATTTAAAACATTTGACTACTTGGTAGCCTTGAATTCCTGGGTGCAGAGGCCTGGTCTAATGAATAACTTCTTGTCTCCTCTCTAGCAGGAGGTGGGGGGAGGTGGCATTGAGGGAAGTGCTTAGGTGGTTTTCTCTGGGCAAGCTGCCCAGAGGAGCCTAGGAAGGAAAACAATTCCTTTCACCTGTGAGGCAGGTATGGCCTGGGAGCAGAGGCTGAGCTGAAATTAAATCAGAATTCCACACTGGCCCAAGGCTGAGGCCGGGTGGGCCTTGCTGGACACAGGCTGGTCAGTGTGTGTGTGTGTGTGTGTTGTGCACTTGTGAGCAAGGGGAGTGCTTGGAGATAACTTGTTTCTTTTTACTGGAGACTCTCAGGCTCCTGAGTTCCTGAAGTGGCTATTGAGATGAGGTATACACCAGGCCAGCTAACACAGAGTAAGCTCTGGTGGTACTAGGCCTCCCAGACTTGGGGGAAGGGCTTAGGGCTTGTTATAAGCTCTGTCGGGAATTGGTTTGACAGCTCCCATAGGCCCTTCACCTCCCAGTCCTTCAAGAGACAAAAAAGAAAACCATCCCCCGCTCCAGGGCCAGGGGTGCTTGTTTGACGGTTTCTGGAGATCGGATAAAGTTCTTTTGGAAGGGAAAGGGTCTAGAAAGTCTGCCCAAGATGGGGGAGGTGAACAAGAACGAGAGAGGCAGAGGCCAGAGAGGTGAGGAGAGCAGAGGATGAGGCGAGGCGGCCGTGGACACAGAGAAGCCATTGTGCCGACTGGAACCAGGGCCAGACTGGAACCCCCCTCCCACTGGGTCTCTTCCGAGCAGAAAGAACCAGCCCCAAGGCCCAAGTATAAAAAGTCCTGCAGGCTGCTTCTCCTCTCTTTCACAGACTGAGTTTCCAGTCAACCTTGCCCCACGCTTGCCGGCAGAGTGTGAGAAGTTCCAGCCCCAGGCCTCAAAGAAAAGCGAGACCCTGATGCAGGTCGGCACATATTGAGTGTGAATTTACACACAGCCTGATCTTTCCTTCCCGGCGCCTCAATTTCTCCTCTTTAGTTGCTAATGACTTGCTTTTCAGGCTCGGAAGACACTCCTCAAACCGTGGGAGAGGAGAAGGGTGTTCTGCGCTGTCACCACCCCCCTAACCTCAAAATCTCGGGGAGAATAGCCTCCTCCCTGAGTCTGCTAAACACTAACGCCAGATCTGGATCCTAGGTCTCTGGGAAGGGGAGGGACAGGGTAGACAGCGGTACAGAGCCTGGCTCCCCACGCCGAGGCCCCTGCTCCCACCGCGGCTCGCGTCCCCGCAGCGCGTGACCGCGGCACTGCGGCTGCAGAGCTTCTCTTCTTGTCCGCGCTGGATTCCCGGGGTGTGTTGAGGTTCAGGAAGCCAGGGATGGGGGTGGGTGCAGAACCAGATCTTGGTGGCTACATACCGCAGCACCGGGGGTGGGTGATGACGCCCTTGCTCCCTCCAACTCCTCATTTTTCTTTTGGTTGGTTGGTTGTTTCCGGGAGTTTCTCCACCCGTGAGCGTGTCGCTGAGTCACCTTCTCGAAAGGCACTTGGGGCATTCATGATCCGGTCAGGCTGTCCCGCGGCAGTACAGAACCAAGGCATGTATTGCAGTGACGCGTGCGGAACCGCAGGTCCAGCCTGCGCCCCTGGCCCTCCCGGGGACTCCTAAAATAGTGAGAAACTCGGTTGGAGAACTCCAGGGTCCTCTGGGAGAGAAGCCACCTTCAAGGCGTGACCTAGTTTACTGCAACGCTTTCTTATCTGGGTCCGCTTTCCTCCCGGACTCACCTCTTCTGGATTTTAAAGAAGTGATGCAAAGCAAGAGGTGGGTGGGGTCTCGCGAGGGCCGGTGTGGGCTCCTAGTTCTCTGTAACCGGCGCTAAACCACCGCAGCTTCCTTGGGAGCTTGGTGTCTGCTTTGGTGCTACCTGGGTAGGTCACCAAGTCGGATCTGGCTGCTTCTTTTTCCCAGTCTCCGCTAATAATCTTCCAGGAACTTGACTCGGGTTAGTCACGGACACCCTCAGGTCATTTGTCATGAAATTTATCACTTACACAACCACGCGTCTTGTTTAACTCCACCGAAGCACATACACCCGGGAGCCTGTGCATTTTCACCCCGAATTCGCCCGAAGGGGTGGGGAGCGGTGGGACCACGCCCCCATGCTAGCCTCTCCAATCCCGATGAGAGCCCCCATAGCCCTGTCCACACTGCTGGGTTCCTTCAGTTGGTGAGGATCGTGGATCCGGATCATCCGCTGCAGGCAGCTTCCCAGGCCTCGTTAGTGTTCCCGGGGTGGGAAGGACTCCACCTTTGGAGGCTGCTGACAAGGCTCCCTCCTCTCGACTTCGTCCTCAAACCGGCTCAGCTTTCTCGCGAAAGACGTGCCAGCCTGCTTCGGGGTCGGCGGCTGAGTGATCCTGCGGCTGCATCTGGAAGCTAAAAGTAAAGGCACCACGGAGGAGCAGGGGAGGAAGAGAAGCTCGTGGGTGGCGGGTGACCCGACCTGGCGCAGAGCCAGGACAGCAGGAAGGGTCTGGGTGTGGAATTCTGATCAGGCTTGGGCTAGGGGATGCCAAAGAGGCGCTGCCTCCCTACTGTGAGCGGCGGTTTCGAGGTACAGCCCAGGGTCCTCAGCAAGCGCAGAACCACGCGTACCCGAAGCCCACTCGGATGCTGGACGCTGGCATCTGGGCTGCGCCCTCACTTTCACGCTCCGCGGATGCGCTGCTTCAGGCCGGGCTCGGAACCCCACGCTTTGTCTACTTCCTGAGTTGTTCCTCCAGCACTGGGGGTGCACAATCGTGTCCGGGGATCCAGCTTCTTATCTGCGCGTGGCCGAGCCCTGGGTGGCGGCGACTTTGTTCGGGGCGGTACAGTGAGTTCCCGGGCGGGTGGGGTATCAGGGCGGCGCGCAATTCTGGTTCCACCCGGAGAGAATGAGGAACGCGGGGCGTGGCCAGGCCGGCGCAGAGGCTCAGCGCCCTCCTGGAGCCGCCGCGAAGTTGAGCAAAAAGTTTGAGGCCGGAGGGGAGCGATCACTTGGAGTCGGTGTCAGCTCAGTGCTTCAGTTGTCCTTTGTCGTGGAGCTGAACCCGAGAAGAGCTGCTTTCCGCCACTGGCTGCTAGAGGAACAGACTGGGTAGGGACCCCCCCACCCCTTCGCGCGCCCTCCCGTAGTTGGGGATGCCTTCGTGGGTGTGTGAGGAAGACGGCCCCAAGCCTGCGCCCCAGTGCAGACTCGCGCTCTGGCAGAGCAGACCTCAGCCGTGGGTCCATCCAGCACGGGTAGGCTTTTGCGGGACTCGGGCACTGTTCTCACGAGCGCCGCGTCCCCTTGGAGACTCGAGACTCAGTGGCTTCGGAGTTCAGGCCGGGGACCGGGCGACTAGGCAGGTTGGTTGCGACGCGGTTGGTTCTTCGTCCCAGAGTATGCGCCTCGCCATTCCGGTTCTGGGAATTTCATGCAACTGGACTCTCCACCAACCAAGGGGTGAAGAGCCGGCCTGACAAAGACAGCCACGGGTCACTGAATCATGCGTCAGGCCCGAATCCAGAGTCCCCTGGAACGGAACATTCTGGGGTGGGAAGCTCAGTTTGGAAAGCTAGGTCCCGACCCACGGGGCTCTGGTGATTCAGTCGCATGCAACACCCTATGCGAGGCCCACGGGCTCTGGTTGGGCACTCTGTCCCACGTGCACGGAGCCCAGGCAGCGAACCCCACCATTCTCTCCTCTTGTCCCTTAGATCTGGCCACCTCGAGGAATGACGAGGGCGCTCTCACAGCCCAGGGAGGTGGAGAGGGCGAGCCCCATGGCCAGTCGCCAGACACCCTCCTGGGCAACACCGATAAGGAACTGAATGCAGGAGCCGCCGTTACCTCTAGCAGCGCCGGGGCAGCACCGGTGGCTCCTTGTCAGCGGGAGTCCCGGGACCTGCCTATGGAACCAGGTTTGTGGGGTATCTGGGAAAGGCTAAAGAGACCCCTTTTCCCAAGTGGACAGCAAAAAGAAGTCTAGGGTCGCTCGAAAGAAACATTTTGTCCTAAGAGGCCAGACATAGTCTGGCCCTGGGCCAAGGAAAGAGGTATAGCGGTGTCCCACTCCCAGACAACCTGTGGGAAGTCGCTTCCTCTAGCAGGGCTGTGTTGATCCCAAGAACGGAGAACCCTCCACCCATTTTCCCGCAGCTCTCTTCGGCCCTCTAGGGGCTGGTTGTGGAATTGACATTCTGTTTTTGTCTTAAGGTTTATTTTTTATGTGTTAAGAGTGTTTTGACAGCATACATGTACTCGTATGCACCAGGTGTGTATTTGGTGCCCTTGAAGGCCAGAAGAGAGCATGGGGATCCCCTAGAACTTGAGTTTGGGACCACTGTGAGCCGCCTTTCCGGTGCTGAAACTGAACCTGGGTCTCTAGAACAGCAGGTGCTCTTACCTACTGAGCCCTCTCTCCAGCCCCATCTGGTTTTGTTGTGTTTTGTTTGTAGCAGACCGTCCCCAGGGACAGCTCCCACGGCCTTGCAGAGTGTTGGTGCTGCTGAACCCCTGGGCTGGCAGGGGCAAGGCCCTGAAGCTCTTCCAGAGCTGTGTGCAGCCCCTTCTGGAGGAGGCCGAGATATCTTTCAAACTATTGCTCACCGGTGAGTACTGACCCCAGAGGGTGACGGGAGCATTTCCTGCCATAAAACTGGCTCTGAGAACACCAACTCTTCCACCAGAACGGCAGAACCATGCCAGAGAGCTGGTGTGTGCAGAGGAGCTGAGTCGCTGGGATGCCCTGGTGGTCATGTCCGGTGATGGTCTGATGCATGAGGTAAGGGCTGAGTTAGAGGATGGTCCAGAGGGCTCGGGATGGTTTCCTGGAGTGATGCACTCTGCTTTTAACAGGTGGTGAATGGGCTAATGGAACGGCCTGACTGGAGGACGGCCATCCAGAAACCCCTTTGCAGCCTCCCTGGAGGCTCTGGCAATGCCCTGGCCGCTTCCTTGAACTACTACGCTGGGTGAGAGCTGAGGGTCAGAGTGGCATCATGTCCCCTACCAACATTTTTAAGTTCCCGTGGGAAGCCCCACACTTTCCTCTGGAGCCTTGTCCCCAGTTTAATGGCCCTAGAGAGGCTCCATCTACTGTCACCGGCTCCAGTAACTCCCTAGGGACCACTGTCGCTCTGCTAGCCCCCACTCTCCCAAAGGAGCCCAAAGAGGATGCATGGGGGCTCCCGTCCCATCTGACCTCCGACCTTGCAGGTACGAGCAAGTGACTAATGAAGATCTCCTGATCAACTGCTCACTGCTGTTATGCCGACGGCACCTGTCACCCATGAACCTGCTGTCCCTGCACACGGCTTCCGGACTTCGGCTCTACTCTGTGCTCAGTCTGTCCTGGGGTTTCGTTGCTGATGTGGACTTGGAGAGTGAGAAGTACAGGCGCTTGGGGGAGATTCGCTTCACGGTGGGAACCTTCTTTCGCCTAGCAAGCCTGCGCATCTACCAAGGCCAGCTGGCCTACCTCTCTGTAAGAAATGCTGCCTCTGAGGCACCTGCATCTGTGCTGGTGCAGAAGGGCCCGGCCAACACCTACCTTGTTCCTCTGGAGGAGCCAGTGCCTTCGCATTGGACCGTAGTGCCGGAACAGGACTTTGTTCTGGTGCTGGTGCTGCTACACACCCACCTGAGCACGGAGATGTTCGCAGCACCCATGGGCCGCTGTGAGGCTGGCGTCATGCATCTGTTCTATGTGCGTGCAGGGGTGTCAAGAGCCACGCTGCTGCGCCTCTTCCTGGCCATGCAGAAGGGCAAGCACATGGAATTTGACTGCCCATACTTGGTTCATGTGCCAGTGGTTGCCTTCCGCCTGGAGCCCAAGAACCAGAGGGGCGTGTATTCTGTGGATGGGGAGCTGATGGCATGTGAAGCCGTGCAGGGCCAAGTGCACCCAAACTACCTTTGGATGGTCTGTGGCAGCAGATATTCCCCGTCCAGCCGGGACTCTCAGCGGAGGCCACCTCTAGAGAAACCATTATGACTCTGTGCCTTTGTCTACTATGTCTATGCTGGGATAGGACCCTGCAGCCA
Source organism: Micromys minutus (assembly GCF_963924665.1). Taxonomy (NCBI): domain Eukaryota; kingdom Metazoa; phylum Chordata; class Mammalia; order Rodentia; family Muridae; genus Micromys; species Micromys minutus. The sequence continues at coordinate 61,844,329 of NC_137979.1, forward strand.
TCTCCTGGTATGGGAGGTTATTTCTAAAGCTCATTTGGAGGTGGTGGGGACCCTTGTAGATAAAGCTAGAAAGTGGGGCTGTCTTGGAAAGAAAGGCTCTACCCTCCAGTTAGAATGAGACTGGGGTAGGAGTCCTACTGGCTGGGCCAGTTGCATACAGAAGGCACTCCCCAATGCTCTTGGAGTCCTTCTCTGAGAACCAAATTCAAATAAAGAGACTTTTCCAAGCTGCTGATCTTATCCTGGGGATTGGGAAGAGAATGGACCAGCAGGGGTTATGGAATTGTGGCATCAGGGATTAAACCCAGGGTCCCTGGTAGCTAGCTAAACACATTTAGTTATATCCCATGGGACAAACATACCATGTTTGTGTTGGGCACTTCAACTCCTTAGGGACTGATAACCAGACCCCACTTCAGCTGCAGAGGCCCTCAGCCTGGCCAACAGGCCCTACCTACCTCACACACGGGAAGAGTCAGGCTCTGTGTACAGTGGACAGAGCTGGGAATTGTTCCTGTAGACTGTGGACCTCAGTCCGAAGGGGGCTCTGTCAACTGCCAGTTTCCTCACAGAAGCTGAAATCTCCCCTGGGGCCATTTACATACAGTTCTGCCCTAATTTTAAGTGGTTTTGGGAAGTGCTAGAGCATGTAATGAGGGGAGGGGCATCCATGGAGCTGTAGGGAAGCCATCATCCTCGCTGGGAGGATATTCTAGTGTGGTTGAGTCCTGTGTTCCTGCTGGAGGGGATGAGGGAAGACTTGCTTACATCTCCTCATGGGAGGGACTCTTCTGACAAGAGATTTCAAACAGAAAAATGACAGGCAGCAATTTCTTTTAAAAAATGAACTGGGTCATACCCATGAGGTGTCTTCAGGTTCACCTAGGATACCTCAGCCCTTCCCAGCTTGTACTTAACAGGAATTCTACGCAGGAGTGATAAGGAAGCCGTGGAGGCAGGGCAGATGCCAATCCCCCAACCTGGGCAGCCATTCCATCCTTGAGGCCCACCTGACTATTGCTAGATGCCGTGTGGTATTAGTTCCCTGAGAATCCTGAAGGAGCTGAATAGCCAGTTGTAGGCTGCTGGGGCCGGTCCAGTAACTCAGCACCCACTGCCCGGCATTGGGAGGTAACTGCTGTCTGGACACTTAACACCCACCCCAATAGACTCCATGACGAGAGATGAAGGCACCAGGCAGTGGAGGCCAGGACCCTCTGGGGAAGTGGTATGGGAGGGTGGTCCTGGCACACAGAAGGTCAGCAGCCTGAATGAATGGCAGAGGCGGGTTTAATGGTGCCATCTTGTTTTGTTAATGAGCCAACCCCCCAAAAAATGCAAGTTAAAAAAAAAGTTTAATCACACAGCACTTTATACAGGTATTATAAGCAGCAGGCATTCACATTTCCACGTGAACCACGGTCTGGGAAGCACAGCCCCGCCAGGTCCCACGTCCTCACGGCGCTGTCTTCCCGAGGCTCTGCTGCCCTGGTGGTCCTGGTGCAGCACAGGTGTGGAGCCCACTTAAGGCTGACAAGACGCATCATGCTTTGGCTTTTTTTTTTTTTGTGTTTTGTATTTTCTCTGTCTTTTTTTTTTCTAGTAAGAGTTAGTATCTTTGCTTCTGAGATTTATTTGTTTCAACCTTAAATATTACATACACCAGAAATGACAAGAGCTGCAATGTGCTCACCGGCATCATCTCTACCTGGAGCTTCACATTATCAAAAGCTTAGAAACTTGTAAACCTCTGGGCCTGTGGGGGTAGGGTGGAGCTCCTGCTGCCTTCCAGCCTCCTCCCTCAGGCTGCCCTTGGAGAGAGTCTAGAAGCCAAGGCTGACTGGAGAGGCTGAGCCACTGGATGGGGGAGGCCCTTGTCGCTGGCCTGGTTTGTGCAGATGCTCCTGTAACCTCAGTGGGGATAAAATGAGGTTGAATGGAGCAGATGACAGAACAGCCCACCCACACGGGCAGGGCTGCCAGTGTCACCGCCATCTTGGACTGGAAGAGCAAGGCACCTATAGCTATTTCTTTCCAAGCCACACAATGTCCTCAACTCTCCTGGTGTTACTCTGAACCTTAGCTCGATCCTAACCTCTCTTAGAGAGTAAGTTCAATAGGCCTAAGAAGGGCTATAACGCACTGGCAGGCCAGAGCCAGCCACAGCAGCCACAGCTCCAAGATGGAGGTATGGGGGATAAAGGAGCTGTGTGGCAGCAGGAGGGGCTGGGACCTGGGAGGCTACTGTCAAGCTGGAAAGGAGGGGCTGGGAGCATTGCAGGAGCAGCCACACTTCATGCAAGGCACGTCCACCCTCCTGCCCATCTGCAGGTTCCTCAACACCCCACCTCGGACCTGAGAAGGGACAGCGAGGGACCAAGTACCAGGACATTCTGCCTGGGGCACAGGGGACATCAGTAGAGTCCCCAGTGCCTCGGGTGCCTGCCTCTGAAACATAACTGAGGGATTGAACGCAGCATCTCGGGACACTTCTCGAACTTCAGCATCAGACTTGCCGCAGGGAGGAGACGGCAGCAGAGGCTCCAACTGGGGACAGGAAGGGGCAGGAAGAGGGGCAAGATCTCAGGAAAGGGGGGAGCAGGCAGCTACTTGTCCTCTGGGCTCTCCGGCATGCCCGCCTCCAGCAGGGCAGCACGGAATTGTGTCAGGACCCCCCGGATGCTCTTGATGAAACCCTTGGAGAGAGGGAAGAGGGGGAAGCCGATGTCAGGGTAACCGCTCTTCTCGGGCAGGAAGCTGCGGTAGCTCTTCCTCCTCCTCTTTGGTCTAACGCTGGGAGGTGCTGATGCATCAGGGGCCGTCTCAGTCTGCTCTGTGTGGTCTCTGCTTGCTGAGGCGGGGCCCTGGGCACCACCCTCTGAGTCTGAGCCCTGGGACGCCTCCCCAGGGGCCATCCCAACATCTTCAGGCTCTTCACGGCCCGAGTCTGAGAGTTCAGCTACAGCCAGGGGCTCCAGAGAGCTGCTGTCTTTGGGAACCCCATTGGGCAGTGCCTGGGCCCTCTCCAGCATTGCGTGGGTTTCCAGCCAGGATTCAATTCGGTTCACCAGTCGCCAGCCACCCACACTGAAGTGCTGCCGGATCTCCTGCTCGAAGACCTCAGGAGGTCGTCGCACCAACTGGGTCATGGACTGTACCACACGGATCAGCGCCATCTCATTGTAGCAGCGACTGTTCTCATAGCCTTCCTGCAGGCCCCGGTCACTATCAAAGCCAGCTTCATTGTAGTACGGTTCATTCACCAGGATCAGACCTGCCAGAAAGAGTCCCTTAGTAAGTGGGGTAAGCCTCCAAGGGCAGGTTTGCCCGTGACCCTCGAGAGAACAGATCTCAGTGTGCTCAGAGCCCATCATACCTTGGATGGAGATAAGCACCTGGAGAAGACTGGATTTGCTTGTCCACCTCTCTGTTCCCTGAAACATAAACAGAACCTCTTAGGTTTGTCCCAGATGGACACCAGCTCTACTGGGCAACGGGCCCATACTCACCTTTCCAATCCAGGTACCGAGGAGGCTGACACACACTTTCCCATTGTCATACAGGTTGGGGTTCAGACGGCCACTGCATTGGGAGAGGTAGCAAAAGTGGGGGGGCACTGCAGGGTAGATGTTGGGAAGCTGGATGTCAAATAGGTAAAGGCCATCTTCGTAGGGAGTCCGAGTGGGGCCCTTGATCAGTGCTGAGAAGAGATCCTGGAAGGGATCACAAGAGGAGGGCTAGTGTCTGGAGTCTGATCTGAGGAAGGAGGGCAGCACTCCAGAGCTAGAGCTAAGGAGACATTTAAGCCAAGCAGTATTTGCTTTGGGGTGGGGGTAAGGCTTAGTCTCACAACTGGAGGGATGGTACTGAGGGTCTGAGCTCGAAGGCTAAGACTGGCAGAGGTCATGGAGAGATGGCTCAGTGGTTAGGAGCACTGACTGATCTTCCAGAGGTCCTGAGTTCAATTCCCAGCAACCACATGGTGGCTCACAACCATCTGTAATGGGATCTGATGCCCTCTTCAGGTGTGTCTGAAGACAGTGACAGTGAACTCACACACATGAAGTAAATAAATAAATCTAAAAAAAAGAAAGAAAGAAAGAAACAGAGAGAAAGAAGAACCCCGCATGGGGTCTGAGGTGCCCGGGAAGATGCCTTAAGGACTTTGGAAAGGTCTGCTTTGTTTCTTTTACTCCCTCTGCAGAGCTGTACCAGGCTGGGGATTTCCTCAAAGAATTTTCACCTAACCCAAGTGAAACAGATGTCCCTGGGGTCCGTAAGCAAGGCTGGGCATGACAACCTCCACCTGTGATCCCAGCACTTGGGATGCTGAGTCAGGAGGACCACTGTGAGTTCCTGGCTCAGGTTTACAAGAGCAGCTGTGTACTGACAAACTGCACACAGGATGACATGCTGTGCTGACAGAGGGCAGTGCTGCCTCAGGACAGGTCCTCTGGAAGGACTCACTAAGAGCGTGCAAAGGCCTCAGGTTTGTGGGAACGAAGAAGGGATAGCAAAGGCAGCTGACCTCCTACCAGGCTCCAATCTTTCAGAACTACATGGATACAATGCTTCTTCACAAGGACAGGCCACCTGGCTCCTAGAAGGGAGTCCACATGGCTGCAGGGCTCCATCCTGATACCTCAGGTGACGGAGCCACCATGTGTGGAAACATGTCAAGGAGGTGTTGCTACACCTCAGTGCCCCATGGCATCTGTACCTGCCTCCCCAAATTCCCAGCAGCCCACTTGCCATTCTGTCCTCAAAAGTCTTGACCATGATGCCATCGGGCAGGGAGGTGGCCAGCAGAGCCATCTCCTTCCGTACTGTGCTGAAGAACTTCTTGGCTTCTGGAGGCTGGAACTCAATCTTCTTGAAAGAGTGGTTTGCTGCAGGGGAGAGAACAGTCAGGCCTGAACGGAGTGGAGCCCGGGTGCCCCCACTACTTCCCCCAGGACACAGGTGTGATGGCAGAGACAAGAGTGACTCACAGGGTGCAAACTCCAGCACAGAGAACACCTCGCCCTTGGCGCTGGTGAAGGTGACGCCAGGTCTACCCCCACATTGTTGGCAGAGCACAGGTGTCTCACTGGGCCACTCGGCTTTCACTGGTGACTGCACCTCAGGTTTATCCTCCTTGCGTTCTGTGTCGGGCACCGCCTCCATCTTTTCCTCCTCGGCGATGGCCACATTGTCCAGGGTCTTCTTGAGGTTCTCCTGTAGCTTCTTGATATCATCCAAAAACTTCTTTTCTCGGGTTGGCTTCTCAGGCTCCACGGTAGGTGAGGTGGGGGAGCCTGTGAGCAGTTGCTCCACAGTCATGTTCTTGAGACTCTCCAGAATCTTGATGGCTTCTTTTAGTTCCCGGAAACTCTTGGGAGGCCCGTCCTTGCCAGCTTTCTCCATCAGCCCTGCCACGGGGGCAGCCATGGCCACAGCGCCCTGGATGGCAGCTGTGGCCGCCTCCTCACTGATCACCACCCCTTTGTCCTCCTCAGGGGCAGCCGGCTGCTCAGTAGGCATGATGGCGGCCAGGTCCTCTATCTTGGGGTGCTCATCATCCACGAGCCCATTGTCGGTCTCCCAGCTGTCGCTGTCATCCTCCCATTCATCTGAAGAGGCCCCACTGGTGCTGCCTTCCACGGAATCATAGTCTGACTCCTCGATTTCGGACTCGATGTTGTATAAGTGCTAAGGGAAGAGGAGGAAATCCAGACAGAACTCACCCACTGGGGAACACTGGGGTCCTCACCGAGGCCTGGGTGACTCCTTCCCTGCTTCCCTGTTCTCAGCCTTTCATCTGACATCCTGTCTCTGCTGCAAGATCCCCAGTTCTCTGCCAGGGGCCCTTTGCCCAACTCACACCCCAAGCAGTACCCAAAGCTAAGTTAACACCTGTACCACCTCCTCTCAGGCTCTGGGCAGCCTGTCAACATCTGGACAGTGGGGGTCAGTGAGGGGAAAAGGAACCTCAGCAAAGCCAGCCAACCACCAAGACTCAGGTACTGGGGTGGTCATAAGGTCTTTGTGGGCTGCACCAGGAGTGAGTAGGAAACCTTACTGGCAGGTAAAGTAGGGGCATTTGAGTTGGTCACACTGTGCCCTGCTTTCCCCTAGAATGGCTACCAAGGTAAGGGGTTCTATCCATTTGGCCCACCCCCCTGTGTGCAGCAGGAAACAGAGTTGGATGATGAGCTCAGCTCACGTATGGCAGAGGGATGGGGACCAGCTAGAGACGGCCAGAACTGGGGCCAGCCTTTTCTTTTTCTTATCTGTCAACAACTGTCCTAGAAACGGTGGCAGGAAATACCCTGTGTTTTCCAGCATACTATGTGGAGAATCTAGAGGTCTGGGAACCTCACATACCTGTGAGATTTAGAAAGCCTCTGTCCCTGTCCTTGGGGCTTATGTGGGACAGCTACAGAGCCACCTTCGGGGGAGCCACCAGCCCAGGAAGCCAGGATTCCAAATGGCCAGTGGTCTGGGTCTTGGCAGGCTTACCTGAGGCAGGATGATGGTTTTTGAATTGTCAGCCCACACCACTTCTACTTTGCTGCTGACGTCAACTCGGGCCACCTGGCCCACTGAGGGCTGAAGGGCAAAGGGGATGATGAGGTCAGATGGGTGGCAGGGGGAAGCCGCGAGCCCCGAAGGACGGAAGCACTAGTGGGTTCTGCCCTACCACCTCCCTTCCTTGGACTAGCAGCAAACACTAAATGTCTCCCCCACAGGCAGTGTTCTGGCCTCCCTAGCTTGGCACTCTTCCCAGCGTAGGGACCCTGCCACCAGAGTTTGCTTCTGACCCTTGTGTCTCGACTTTTCCCAACATCCCCAGCTTTTCCTCCAGATTTAGCTCAAGCTTCATCTTTAAGCCAGCCTGGGCTTTGCTGCAGTTGACTGTGTGTGGTGCTCACAAGCTGTGATGGAGTGTAGTCCCCTAGGGAACCTAACTGCCAGGGTCCACGAAGTCCAAAGCCTTCAAGTGTGTGGGCTCCCTGCCTCTAAGGCAGGCCGTGCCAGCCATCCTGGGACACAAAATTGTAAGACCTTCAGGTCTTAGCTCCTGAAGGCACCTGGTGGCGGTGTCAGAAACTGCAGTCACTACCCAGACAGAAGCTGCAATGCCAGAGCAGTGCACCCACCTCATCCTCCTTGGGCAGAGCCCCATCCTCAGTGTTGCCAATGCGGATGACGATATCAGTGGTGCGGAAGCGGAAGTCAGGGTGGTCGGCGATGTCATAGACGCTCACATCCTCCTCTTCTCCAATGAGCTGTGGCAAAAACCGGGCTGAATGAGCCAGGGCTTCGTTCCTTTTGCCAGCGCCCACCCAAAGGAAGCAGAACAGCATGCTCACCTCCACATCATCCCCACTTGGTCGCAGCTTGAACCATTTCACCATGCAAGTACGGCCAACATGGTCCCCAGATTGTACCACACCATAGACAGCAGGGTCTGGGCAGCTCTGGACTAGGGAAATCAGAAGGGACATGACTAGCTGAAGAGCTCTGGGGTGTCTTCTGGCAAATACCCTTCAAACCACACAGGCCTCCGCTGGCCTCTTAAAAGACCACTGAAAAGAACTCCAAGACCCCAAGTCCCATCGCCACCCGGAGAGCAGCACTACCTCGTTTGTCTACCACAAAGTCTCCAGGGCAGAACTCGTTGTTGTCCAGGTGGTGCACAGGGAAAAGGTCATTGGAGCGGATGTTGCACTCCACAGAGCCATCCTGCCACATCACATCAGCCGAGGTCATGGTGGTCACAACCTCCACAGCCACCCTGTGAAGTGTAGGCCCATGAGCCAGGGACAAAATATGCTTCTTGTAGATAGAGGTGACCTCCCACCCCTTCCAGGCCCACCTGAATCTCATATGGCCAGGGCAAATGTCTGATGTGTGTAAGGCTCACCCGTGCCATGCCCCAGATGTGATACAGTCTCAGGCTAGAACCCAGAAGGTTCTAACGAGGAAGGGTTAGTTAGCTGCTCTCCTGACACCACACTTCTTCCATCTACCCAGGCCTACCCGAGCCACCATCATATGGGTCTGGGAACACCATAACCTCTTCCAGGGCACCTAGAGCCTGGATGACTGAGTCTCCATGTGCACTGCAGGATGAGAAACACGCTCAGAATTCACCTGTCTCCGGGCTTGAAGTCACGGGTGATCTTATTCTTCTTCCTCTTGTGTTTTCGCTTCAAGTTTTTGATGGACAAGGGGATGCTCTTTTTACGACTAGTACCACTGCCACTCTGAGAGGAGGTAGTAGAGCTGGCAGAGGAGGTCACCGAGCTGGTGTCATCTGTGTCATCTGCTGCCTCGTCATCTGCATCCTGCTCTGCCGAGTGTAGCCCCTCATCTCCACCCTCCTTCAACAGGAAGGGGGGCAGCGGCTCGCCTGTCTCCTGAAGCTCCTCTGACCCCTCGTCCTGCATCTCCACTAGGCTGGCTGATCCATCAGGTTGCTCCTCGGGGCTAACAGACCCTACTTCGCTCCCAGCTCTGGCTTCCCCTTTCTTGTCTGGGTCCTCCATGGAATGGTCCCTAGGACACTGGGTATCTGGGGCGCAGGACATGATTCTCACAACCTGTTTCTTCAACAGGCGCTTCACCTACAAGAACAGAACAAAGGGGAAGGAGTTGTAGACTGAGGCAGGTAGGGGCTCACTCTGGCCCCAGGCACTTCTGTCTTGGGGAGTAGAGCTATACACACCTAAGTGGCCAGCAAGGGTCCTCAGGGCTGCTCCCCAAGGCCTGAAGCCCAGACCCACCTTGCTGGCTGTGGAAATGGCCCACACCCGCCCACCTCAAGGACATACCTTCTTGGCCATAGAGCCCTCCCCCTGGGCGCAGTTTTTTTCTGGACATTCCCAGGCAATCTTGGCCGGCTCTACCTTGGCTGGGAAGACATATAGACAGCGTTCCCCAAGCTGCCGCTGAGCATGGTCAAAGCATCCGAGACGCTTCACCCTGAAGAGAAAAACCGGAGGCTGGCAGCATTTCTGAGAGCTCCGTGCGATGTTTGGTCCTCTCATGTATTTACGGCCAGACCAAGACATGCCGAAAATGAGTGCTGGGATTTTGGGGTGAGGGCACACACTCACCTGCCTAGGTTTTCCTGAGTGATGACGGAAGGTGGGGGGCTAACGCTGTCCGTGCCCCCAGGGCAGAAGCTCTTGGTGATCCACGTGACTTTCAATTCTACGACCTGCACCTGAGGACAGTGGATGGGAACTCTCTTCAGTCAATCAACCAATTATCAGGGTTAGGGATACAGATATCCAGAAGTAGTTTTTTCAAGGTTTACAGCACCACCTACAGATATACTGTGGCACCCACCCAGTAGGAGTCAGGGTCTCTCCAGTCTGCCCAGTCAGCCATCCCATGACTAGAGCCTAGGCTGCTCTAAAGCTCAAAGATCATTCAGGTCACCTGGGTTTGGGTACTTGAGAGCAGGCTGGAGAGCAGCAGTTTAGCCCTAGGACCTGGAACTTACAATTCTGTCCCTCAGCCCACTGGTTATGGCCTTACCTCCTCCACCACCACACGGAACTTGCTCTTGGTGCTGAGTACAGGCTTGACCCCTGAGAGCCACTGGACACTGGAGAAGATCTTGGCCGGGCCAATAAGTACTTGGCCTGGGTAGAAGCCATAGGAGTCATCAAAGAAGAGCCCCTGCAGGGTTTGAGGATGAAGAAAAGTGCATGTCAGCTGTAGTGCGATTTACCTTGTGCCCCTGACACTTTAAAGGATGCCCTATTGCTAGTAAACTGGCTGTTTAAGAATTTTTAGCTTTTAAAACTGTTTGACACTGTGACTTTCAGTGGTTGGTTGCCTCTTGGATTTCTGGGAACAGGACAGGTTTTAAAAAGCCAGGCTAGGCAGAGAAGAAGGGTGAGGGGCTCCCAGAGTGAGAGGAGAAGGCAGTTGGTATAGAAGGTATTGTTAGGAGCAGATAAAACAGTTGTTATAATCAGGAGCTGCTGGTGTTGGGAACACTGGGAGAAAGGACTGTTTAAGCAGACTGTTGGGAAACCAAGGGAAGAACGGCTGGAAGAAACCTTTGAAGGGTCTGGGCTGGAAACTGGGAGGAGGGCTAGCAGGGAGTTAATGAACTATTCTTAAAAGCCATCTTACGGTAGACCTCCTCGACTAGTCACCTGACATGGCCTCCAGGATGGCTGGAGCACTGTCTACAGAGAATATACTTCCCAAGCTTGGTGCAAACCAGGTGCCAATAACAGTATTAACATGCAGCTGTCGATTGTTGTAGGCCCTAACAGGCTCTCAGGCAATGCAGTGCTGGTGGGTCAGAGAGCAAAGCCCACACCCTGTAATCACACGCCCCTAGAACAAACTACCTCCATGTGCTACTATGCCGGTGCACCTTGCTGGACAAAGTGACTTTATGCACCCGAAGGGTGAGAGACAAGGCCAACAGCATGGCAGCACGCCGCTATCCTAGCCCTCAGGAGCTGAGAGTTTAGGCTGGAGGCTGACCCAAGCTGTAGAACAGGACTCTGTCTCAAAAACAAAACAAATGGCTGCTGGAGTGGTTAAGAGTGTTGGCTGCTCCTGCAGAGGATCCGCCCACATGGCGGCACACAATCTCCTCTAATTTCAGTACCAGGAATCTGACCCTTTTCATGTCTCCACATGTTCCTAACAACACATGGCGCACATTCTCCCTTTCTCCGATTTTCTCATAAAATAAATCTTACCCCCTCCCCACCTGGCCTAAGTCAACCATCCAAGTGAGAATACTAGAACTAATGTCTTCTGGCCCTGCCCAAGCCTCAAGCTGCTCTGGTGCCCTTTTCCTCTTGCCTCGAACAGCCCTCATGCCTAAGCAGCCAAGGAGTAGACAGGGCGACTCCCTTCTGGCAGAGCGTACGTACCGAGTCACTGACATGAGGGCAGACATCGTAGAGTTTGGCACCATCTTCTGTGTTCATGGAGCACCTGGGACAGTAAACAGAGGCGTGGTCTCCACCAGGGCACAGGAAGCACCAAACACCAGGGATCAGAGGCACCAAGACTAAAAATGCCCTAAACACAGCATTTGTCTTCTGCCTACAGCTCAGCCTCGGCCATGTACTCACCTGCCATTCGTAGCACTTGCAGAACAGGGACACCCAAATGAACCCTTTACTAAGATAACTCAGATAACCCAAAACCTGAGCTGTGGCAGGGGAGAAGGGTTCCCACTGGGACACAGGTGCTGAGTGCCAGCATCATCCATTACTGCCCCGGACCACACCCGACCTCACACCCTGGACAAACTCTCTCACAGCCATTTTGGAGCAGGCAGCGGTCCCTAAGCCGACACCTACCTGGCACCATTAGACAACTTGAGGATGATCTGGTTCTTCAGGTCATAGACCTTCCCCAGCCAGCAGTCATAGGCAATATAGTCTCCATACATGAAAGGCTGTGGATCAAGGACATGGCAGTGAGCAAGGGTCTGGGGTCTTCTTTACCCCATTAGAATGTAAAAGGTTCTAAACAATGTGTTCACACTGCACCCCAAGTCCCTTTCCACTGAGTAGGAGCGGTACCTGCGGGCTGCCTACACGGGGGTGAGTGTCGCACAGCGGCAGAGGGGACAGCACGGGGAGGTTGGCATGGTTACGAGGTGGGCTTTGGGGATAGGTAAAGACTATGAATGACGGTCACTGGGAACACTGAGCACTGGTGAAAGCGTTCAGCAAACAGAAGCCATCCCAGAGGAGCTTCCTCGTTTGTGACAGCTGAAGCAAAATGTGATGAGAGCACTGAACTATAAGCAGTCAAATAAAACAGGACTCTCGAGTGCACACTCATACAAATGAATGAGCAGAGGAACAAGGCAGTAGGCACAGCTCTTCCACACAGAAGAGAGGGAACACTGACTGAAGGAAGACACCACATGTGACTGTCAGAGTCGTGGCCTGTTAAGTGGCAACGTTCCCAAGACTAAGGCTTGCAGATGACGGTCTGACACGAAGAGTGTGGTGTGTGAATACAATTACTTGCTGGGGGTAAAGGATGATCCCACAGCACCAGAGTGCAGAGTGAGCATCCCCAGCAGCAGAGTAGCCCCGGGCATAAAGCCTACACTCAGCGGCACGGCACCGAGGCGTGCTGGAGCAAGTCTGCCCATGAGACGTCATGCGTGAGCTTTTGCAGCATCACCGTCCAGGATGAGGAAAGAAAAAGAACTGACAGGCAAATGCCAGGTGTGTCCCTGGACGGCCTCAGAGGACTTCAGAGCAGTCTGAGGCTTCGGCAGTGTGGTGTCACCATGTACTCCCCCATCTATGGGTTGTATCCAAATTTTGGAAAGCACAGAGTATAGCAGCAGGGGTTCTGGGGGCTGTATGTGTAGCTTGCTATCAGATGGTTCAGCAGACGAAGATGACCGGGGTCCGCGTGGAGGTCAGCAATGTACAGGAGAGTGGGCATACAGACTTAGTACTTCTGGGTAAGCTTAGGTCCTTTACAAAAGAAATTAAAAAGAACTCTGTTTTGCTGTTATTTTTATGTGCACTAGTACTATGCTGCATGTGTGCTGTGTGTGTGCCTGGTGTTCTCAGAGGTCAAAGGACAGAGCTGGAGCCTCTGGATCTGTGCCTTTAGCAAGAACAAGTACTCCTGCCTGTTGGACCATCTATCCTGTCTGCTTGTCGTTTTGAAAGTTAAGTGCTGGATGGAGACGGAGATGGCTCAGCAGTCATGAGCACTGTCTGCTCTTGCTGAGGACCTGGGCTCCAGTCCCAGCACCCACAGAATGGCTCATAACTTATTTCAGTTCCAGGGGATCCAACTCCCTTTTCTGGTACCAGATATGCAAGTGGTACACAGACTATAAGCATGCAGAAGACCCCCCCCCCCACAAACAAATGTTCGTGTCTGTGGTAGGAGAGAAACAAGTAAAGTGACCACATTTGTCATGATCTGTGCGGATGCAGTAGCTTACAGGCAAGGGCAACATCGAGGGTGACAGAGGCAGGCTGGCCACAGTGACCAACCCTGAGCCACCCGACCCATTAAGACTACACTTGGCAGGAGCAGCACAGAGGCCTTACAGCCAAGATGAGAGGCCACTCACCCAGATGTGCTGGAGGTCCTTGCTGTTGACAGGGTAGATGATGCAGTTGGTGCCAATAAGCTTGACAGCACAGTCAATGTTGACGTCTATCACCGTGCCACACTGACTGTCCTAGGGGAGGAAGGAAACATCTCACACGGTTGCCCTAGGAGACCCCACCCAGACCCTCCCTAGTGTTCTCCACTCCCCAACCAAACAACTCTGCTCCAAACAACAGTGGGAGCAGACAGGCTCAAGAGCCCAGATGGGATGGGGATGAGGGACTCACAGTTGAGCGCATGTGCCGGACCACATCCCGGGGCACCACAGAGCGGTCCTCCAGTTTCAGCTGTAAAGAAAACATCAGTGAGAGGCCTGGAAACAGCAAATCTGAGGCAGAACATTCCACTCAGGTGCATCCAGCAGTAGGAGACAGAGGAGCCTTTTATCTGCACCCACTCACTGGAGGTAGTCCTGTATACTGGAGAGCACAGCTACACCACACAAAGGCTCACTCTAGCACAGGGCTTAGCTCAAAAGCCACCATCTTGGTGAGTTAAGCCCTTTTCTAAGGTCTACCCTCTGACCTTCGCTCATCAGTTCTGAGGAGAGGTTGGAGAACTGGCATGATGCTGGCCAGCTGTCACTAGACACCACCCTTCTAGTCTGGGTTCTCCCGCTTACCCAGCTGCAGCCCACTTCTTATCTATGGCATCGCAGAGCCTGTCCTGACCCAAGTGAACCCCCAGAACTGCTACCTACTACTGCGGCCTCCAGGGCCCGGGCACAGCTGCTTCTTTGCCAAGCTGGTTCGTCTTCTGTTTCCATGTCTCCCGTAGTGGTTGCTGCATCTCCCCTGCTCAAAGCGGGGCAAGCGCACACCAGGGAGAGCTATCCCTCAAACCCTACCCAACCTCAGCAAAGGCCTCTCTGCTCTCGGCTGTGGGAGGTGACTGACTGCCAGGGTCACTAAAGTTTGGTGAGGTCAACCATGACAAGCTCTACAAATAGGCTGTACTTAAAGCAATGGAGCACACCACCAAGCAGGAGAGCATAAACTGGCGTAGGGTCCCAGGACCTGCTGCAGATGACAACGTGGTGATCGGTGTCAGCACCCATGACAGGACTGAAGCCACAAAGAAAGCATTGGCATGCACATGCGCGCGCGCGCGCACACACACACACACACACACAGCTTATACAATCAGCTATGGTTGCTTGACTCCCTGTCTGCAGGGACATAGGCTGAGGTCCTAAAAGGCTAGCTTCAAGGTGCTGATGGGAATTTGGAGAGGCCAGTGTCCTTTTCTAATTGTAAAGATGCTTTGTGTCTGCCCTACCCTTAGCTTCACCTCGACTGTCTTCTTAGCATAGACTTCAAAACACCACCACTTAGGGGCCAAAGTCATCACAGAAAGCAGAAGCTGCATGTGGGAGGGAAATTCAAGGAGTAGAGAGGCCTTGAGGAGGGCCTTGGGCTGAGTCTGCAGGTCACGTTATGTTGGCCTTTGTCAGGTCCAGGCACTGCCAGGGGAGGTGGGGAGGATACACACGTACAGGCCTTGATCAGAACAACCTCACACAGGACATGTGACATGGAGGGATCCTACAGAACTGGGACCTCCTGTGTGACTCTTGGCCCTCCACCTGGAAACCGTCTTCAGAAGCTCTTTGAATCTTGCCATGGCAAGAAGCTCCAGTTCTCCAGAGCCCAGCCGCCACTGGGAGCAGCAGGGAGGGAGCGATGGGGAGAAGAGTTGGTTACTATGTGCCTCTCCCTGGCCTTGCCAGTCTTGAAGGGCGAAAAGCAAGGCTGTCCATCGTCCTCTGTGACTTCTTCACTCCCTTGTCTTTCTCCTCGACTTTCCAATATGGCCGTGTAGCCTGGGTGCCCCCACACTACACAGCTCTGCCCCAATGATCCCTTCCTTTCCTTTCTTGTCTCAAAGCCCTCAGTGTTCCTATCATGGTAGGACCTGCTGTGGCTCTGGGGATCGTCCTCTGCTCTGCTCACAATAGGTCCCAGGCTGGTTTCTGAACACTGCTTTTGTGTGCCCACAACTCCATGAAGTACATGCTACCACCATCCCGACGGTCAATGTTTTTACAGGTAAGCAAGCAGACTCCGAGAAAGCTACATGTTCAAGGTCACACAACTCACAGAAGCAACACGGCCTGGACCTGAATTTGGCAGCCTAGATCCTGTCCTTTCTTTGCATCACTTATCCTTCCCAAGAGCTGCAGAGGTAAAGCACACTTCCAGTGGTCCACACATTCTCAAACAGAGCTTTGCATCTGAGGCATCTGGAAGGCAGCTGCAGCGAGGTCTGACTGCAGGCCTCACAGACTCCCCTAAGGCTCTATCCCTGGGTCACATGTGCTTGCTCCCCAATTCCCTTCATCTCCAAAGGTCAAGTACTTAAGTCACATGTGCCAGACATCACCAGGAAGTGAGCACCTGCACAAACTAGAGCTGTGCAATAAAAGTCCAAGTCCCTGCTTCCAAGGCGTGCCCTGCACACCGCTGTCACAGCCCTGACGGAATGAGGACACACAGACTGTAACTGTCTAAGCCTCTAAATGCTTTTCTGCTGGGTGCCAGCTGCTTGCCGTCAAAATGGGCAAGTTCATGAAACCGGAGGATGTGATGTTTGTCCTGGCTGGACGCTACTCTGGACGCAAAGAACACTGATGATGGCACCTCAGACTGTCCTTAGTGTGACCGTGAAAAGTGACAGCTGCCAAGGGCAACAAAAGGCTTGCCAAAAAATCCAAGACCAAGGTCTTTGTGAAAGTTCATAGCTATAACCACCTCAGGCCACAGCAGAGGAGCCTGCTGTCCACACGGTGTCTTCAGACTCAGCTCTCAAACAGGAGGCCAGGGCCAGCTTGAGGACCAATAAAAGACAGGGAAGAGCAAACGTTTTTTCCCCCCCACAGGCCGTGCTCTTTAGGTATATTTTTGTTTCTATCATTAAAAATTAAAAAAAAAAAAAAAAAAAGCTCAGCGCCTGGAGTCTGCCAGCCAGCTAGGAGCTCTTCCTGGAAAGCATCAGTGAACATTAAGATTTGGACCAGCAGAAAGAAGCCTGTGACACCAAATGCTTGTTCTGCCTGGGGGAGTCATGGACGGCATGAAATAAACGCTGGCATGGAATGGGGCAAGGGGCAGGCTCTGTTGCCTCCTCTGAAAACAACTCAGGGCCATACTCTGGAGGAGGCCAGAAAAGAGTGCTCAGTCACTTGAAATTGTAGTTAGAAGTAGTTGTAAACTCCCTCACGTGGGTGCTGGAAACCAAATTCAGGTCCTCTAGAAGGATAGCCATCACTCTTAACAGCTGAGCCATGTCTCCATTAAAATAAAAATTATTAGGGCTCCCCAACACTCAGGTGGCAGCTCACAACCATTGGTAACTGCAGTTCCAGGGGGTCCAATATCATCTTTGGCTTCTGGGGTAGGCAGGCATTACATATAAGTGGTGCCCACACACGTAGGCAAAATAGCCATACAGGTAAAATAATAACATGGAGACTACTTGGGGAATGCGGATACTGGCGTCCGGCCTCTGCAGGCACGGTGGGAATGAGTGCGTCCACACAAGTGCACAGGAGGGAAGAGAGCCACGGCCCCAGGGAGCAGGCACTCACTGTCCTCACTGATTTGGGCTTCCAAGGGCCCATCTGCCAAAGAGGCCACCTCCCCGAACTGCCCGCTGGCCTGCTCTTGTGCCTGAGCTGTCCTGCTCCCAGTCTAGAAGCTCACTCGTTAAATCGACCTCGGTCAGTCAGGTGCACTAAAAGCGTCTATATCAAAACTTCCAGGCGGCTGAGAACAAGAAGAAGCTAACGTGAGACAGTTGGAGATAACCAGCTCCTCACCCAAGGCAGAGCTGATAGAAGGCCACAGGAAGAGCTATTTAAACATTTTATTTCTAATTCTGTGTATCTAAGCCCACCTGTGTGTGGGCATGTGCATACGAGTGCGGGTGTCCACAGAGCCCCTGGAGCTATAGCCACCTGATATCAACACTGGGAACGGAACTTGGGTTGTCTGCAAGAGCCATCTCTCCAGTCCCCACAGGGAGGCTTTAATGGGCCCAAACATGCGTGTCTGGAGAACAGGAGCCACAAGCCAGGCCATTGTCACTCACCTCTGGTCAAACCAGGGAAGGTCAAAATGGAGATGTGGCCAGGCTTCAACCTCAGAGCGAGACATTTCCAGGTCTTTCATTTACTTGATTGGGAGCCAGAGAGCCCAGCACCCACCAGGCCTCACACTGAAGCTTGAGAATCAAGAGTTCAAGGATAACCTGCCTGCCAGGCCCTCACTGCATTCCTGGAAGAGGAGTGAGTGGAGAAACGGGCAGTCTGCAGTGAACCCTGCTTTAGACTTGTGCTCAGAGTGGGGTGCTTCTCTGTCCCCCAACCCCTGACCGAGCTAGGCCATACAGGGACTGAAGGTATTCACGTGGCCAGGGCTCCAGCTACTCCCTGAAGTGAACACTCTGCCAGGCTAGCATGGAAGATTTAGTCCTAATTTGTTTGCTGCAGGGCTGGAGAGATGGCTCAGTGGTTAAGAGCACTGACTGCTCTTCCAGAGGTCCTGAGTTCAAATCCCAGCAACCACATGGCGGCTCACAACAATCTGGAATGGTGTCCAACTCCCTCTTCTGGTGTGTCTGAAGACAGCTACAGTGTATATAATAAATAAATCCTTTAAAAATATTTTTTTGTTTGCTACTTCCCAAGGAGAAAAGTAAGCTACCCACCCACTTACCCTCCACAGCCTGAGCTGGGTCTGAGTCCCAGACACACAGCTAGAGAGAAATAAGAACTAGAAATGTGTCAGGACTAGGACTAGCATGTCCCCTCTCTTGAATTCTGTTCTCAAAAAGTGTTAACGAGACAGCGGTGGGCTCGGATGTGGAGGAGACCTTGCTCAGCCTACTGTGGGTCCTGGCAAAGGTCCTGTCTCTAGTTCTGCTCTCCCTGGAGGGCCTCCTGCTGTCGCATGTCTGCGGGCCCCATTCCACAGCACACTGCTCTGCCTCATGCCGACGGCTGCCTCAGTCTAGCATTACCTAAGTGGCCTGGGAAGCTCCTCATGCAGGGAAATCTGAGAAAGTGTTGGAAATCCTGTAACAGCAGACTCTCCACAGGTGGTTTTCAAACCATGGGTCATGACCCATTAGTGGGTCCTGGGCAGCAATGGAAGAAGAGAGTACCTGTGCATAATATATATACACAGGAAGGGTAGATGCTATTTGGAAGAAGTCTTCAGTTGTATGTAGTGAACACATACATATCCTGTGTCACAAAATAAACCGTTTCCTGTGGATCACTGTCAAAAAGTTTGGGAAGCTTGAGAATACGAATTCCGCCCAAGTCTCTGCCTAACACCCATGACCAGCCCAGCAGAGTAAGACTTCCCTCACCAGCAGCCAAACACCCACAACTACAGCATCTGTATGTTCAAACTTAGACACTTTTCTGTGGAAACTCACAGTTCTAGCCTCCCTTGAAATGCCCCTGCATTACCTAGAGCAACAACTGAAGGGGCGGCAGAAAAACAGAGCTTCCTGTTAGCTGGGATCAGGCCCCTCTTTCAGTGTCTTCCCAACTCCACACTAGAAAGTCGGGGATTCCAGCTTGTGCCCACGTGGCTCAGTTGGTGGGAACTCAGGGAGAACATCACCACCTCAAGTGAGAATGGAAGACTTGACTAGCATCACACACTTAGCCAGAGGGTCTCAAGTGCTTGGGGAAGGGGATGGGGGAAAGAAACTGAATGCTGGCCAAGTGTGGTGATGGATTCCTGTAATCCTAGCAAAGATAGAAGCAGGACTTCTGTGAGTTCCAGGCCTGCTGAGACATTACAGTGAGATCCTGCCTCAAAAATAAATTAACAGATATAGACACACACATAGAGATAGTTTGAATTATTGTTATATTCTTCTTCTTCTTCTTCTTGGCATCTTTGGCTAAAATATTACAAACATACAATTCAGAGATCATCCCACAGCTGGGGTCCACCAAGTCAGCTAACAGGTTTTGAATGTCTTCTATAGATTCAGTATGATGCAAGAAGATAAATACAAGGGGCAGCACTTACCTGTAAAACTTAAAATGCACAAAGTCCTGGGTCTTATCCCCCATAAAAGGAATAACAGAAGGTAGAAAGGTAAAGCGTTTAGATGATGAGCACAGGGACTTGGTGGCAGAGTTGGAAGTGAAGGATGTGCAATCAGGAGAAACAGGGCTCTCTCTTGAAATGACAGGTTAGAAAGCAGCCAGGCATGGTGGTGTGCAGCTGTCATCTCAGCACTCAAGAGTTGGGGACAAGAGATCATGAGTTAGGGGCTAGGATATGGTGCTACACTAAGAAACTATGTCTTAAAAACAAAACAGAAAAGAAAAAGAAATGGGAGGGGGGTTAAAAAACACCCAAGACTGCTTCCCTTGCAGCTATATTCCCCAGGAGGAGAGGGAACTAGAAGGCCAGGCTGAGTCAGAGCTGTTCCCAGCCAATCCCGAGTGAAAGAACCCAGGGTCCACAACAGCATCATTGGTTTTACAAACACCACAGTTGCTACTTCTAGGCCAATGAGAAGAAAGCACCACGGGCATGCTGGCATCCCAAGGTAACAACTGGTGAGCAGACACCAGAACTAAACCAAAATGGCTTCTGAAGAATGACATCATTGCCTGGGTGAATCACTAAGTCCAAAGACTTCAAATACCCACATTTCTACCTCCATTTCTAACAGAACATGGCAGCAATAAGCACCTCAGGACAAGGAGCAGAACAAAAGCACCAACTGAAGAGTACTCAGAACACCTGGGAATGAGACCTGCCCATTCCTCAGGCAGAGTGAGGCAAAACCACGAGGAGGCGTAATATATAGGAAAAGTGGGATTCTAGGCATGGAGGAGCACACAGAACTGGGTTTTACTGAGAACACAGCACTGCCATTCCCAAGTGCGTATCAACACATCCTAGAAACCAGAAGTCTGCTTGGGAACAGGACAGCCCTGGCTGGATGCACTCTTCAGGTTCAACTTTAGAGCTTCTGTTCCACAGCCTTCAGGCACCCTGAGAGCCACCTGCTTGGCACCTCTTCTTGCTATATGCCATGCTTCTGCTTTACCATGAGTGGTCTGAGGAGTACATCCCTACTGAACCCCAAAGCAAGTCAGCATGGCTCTTGGGGACTAGAACACCAAGGCAGGCTTTTGCCGTGCTAATAGGTCAGCTGGAAAAGCTAAATGAATGTGAAAACACAAAGGCTGGAATGAGATGCAGAAGTTGACAGTTGTATCATGACTTTAGTGCATTATTAAACTGAAAGGATTTTAAGTCTACCAGGGAAAGTCATAAGTAAGTGCCACAATGAATTGTGTAGGATTAATAACTTTATAGTTTATGTGGTCAACATTTTCTACCTACCCTCTTTTATGTGCTGGGATGTTCCCATCCTAGTGGTGGCTTATGGCTAGAGGTTGAGTGTGAGCATGTAAGAATGCACAAAGAGGGCTGATGTGAGTCTGTCTCCAGAGGTTACTGCTAAGACAAGGGCTCTTGGCTACAGAAAGAAACTGTGACACTCAAGCCCCAGGACAGGAAGCAGGTGCCATCTCAAACCCTGCAGATGTAGCTGGAGAGAAAAGGACAGTTGGGCTTTGCAGCTGGGCACCTCAAGGGGAAGTCTGGTCCTTCTCAGACAAGAGATGCAGTGCTGGGCTGAGCACAATGACCTCCCTGGCCAGGTCTAGCCCAGGGACAAGATCGCAGGCTGTGATACCATGTAGGAACAGGCAGAACACAGACAAGGGTACCAAGACCAGAACCAAGGATGATGCTCCGTGCACGATTACACATGAAACATTCTTTCCCTGGGAGTGCACACCTTTAGAAGACTCTCTGATCTCATGAGCTCAACATAAACCAGACAGAGGATACAGGTACTGAGAGCACCAGCTGGGTTTCAAGATGCTGCATTTTACATTAGGCAACCACAAGGTGGCGCATGGCTGGCCACATGCTGTTGAGCTGCTTTTGAAGGGCAACTAACTGGCAGAAACAGACAGGGGACCCTAAAAAACGAGAGAGGAGTCTTGTGATGAATTCTGACTGGCATCAGTGAGATCAAGGAGCAGAGAAAATCAAAGGCGGCCAAAAGAGCTCTCAGAGCTCTGGGGGGAAGGGCTGCTTAGGGTGCCTGCTGATCAGAATCCCAGTAAGTGCTCTCAAGATGGTTCTGGGGCAGATGGCTCAGTGGTTAAGACCACTGGCTGCTCTTCCACAGGAACAGGGTTGAGTTCCCAGCAATCATATGGTAACTGACTGCAGTCTGTAATTCCAGCCCCACTGGATCCAACACCCACTTCTGGCCTCTACTAGACATACACAAGGTGCAAGCATACACATAGATGTGGCACATGCCTTTAATCCCAGCATTTGGGAGGCAGAGCCAGAGTTTGAGGTCATCCTGGTCTACCTACAGAAAGTTCCTAGCCAGCTAAGGCTACACGGCCAGACCCTGTTTCAAAAAAAGAAAAGAAACAGGAAGGAAAAAAAATTCTAATTAAAACAGAGTAATGATTTTTCACTTCCAACCCACTGAATGAATATGTGAATGAAGACGGCAATGTTCATGCAATCCTCTCAACCCCACCCCCAAGGGCCCAGAAACTGAACCCAGAGCATTATGGGCACTGCACTCCACCACTGACATACAAATTGGAAATCCATTCCTTTTCTTCTGTTTCTTTCTTTCTTTCTTTCAGGTCTCAGTACACAGCCTGACCTTGACTTCATGATCCTCCTACCTCGGGCTCGGAGTGCAGTGATCTCAGGTGTGTGTTATCACACTCCACTGGGACATTTGTTTTTAACAGACTGGCCTGTATATCAAGGTGTTAAAACACGGTGGCTTAAAATAATTATCACCATGCACTACTCAGAACTCCCTGACAACCCTTTCTGTGGTTCAGCCTGGGGAGAGACACACTGGCACCAGGTCCTCAGCTTTGAGAGACTGCTCAGGTGGGCCAGTACTAGGGGGATGGGAAGTGCTGAGAATGACAGAACTGGGCCCAGCCAGCTGTTGCCATGGAAGCAAAGATCACATCCTGCCAGTGAGCAGAAAACACTGTTTGGCCACTCTCAAGACTTCCAGGTGAAAGGGTTTCCTGCACAAGAGGCAGTTTTAGAGGTAGGTTCCTGGTCATGAGTAAGCTGTGGTCCTGGTGGAAGGATGTGGTCTCCATCACTGGGACAGCCCTTGTACAGACAGCCTTGCAGGTGTTCCTCCTGCTTTGTCCCCCATCTGTATAATGTGACCTTTCAGCAGTGTCAAGGCACCACCTCCTGAAGCAAAGAGCTTCACCCAGGCAGGACAGTGACTTGCTGTGGCCATGCTCCCCAAAGCTGCTAAGTGACAGCTAATCAATAGCCACTCCACAAAGCACACTACCCTGCCTCGCTAGGCAGACGCCTGAGAAGGAGTCACTCAGCACTGCTATTTTTAACCTGCAAATATGGTAAGAGAAGGCAGCACAAACAACCCTGAAAGCCTGGTCTGAGGTGCTCATCTTCCTATGGCAGGCTCAGCTCCTGAACGCTCTTCCTTTTGTTTTCCTGGTGGCCAAAGACGACACTAGAACTTTCCATCGATGTGCAGCTGAGCAAACTCACACAAAAGCAGGGTGAGGACTCATGACCTGCCAGAACAACTGTGAAACAGCACTGCCCATCCATACCCACCATGCGGCCTGCTGGGACTCTTTTCCACAGGGAAGCAGAAGCTTGGGAAAGGCATGAAAAGCCAAGGATGATATGTAAGATCCCAGGGATGAGTAGGCTGTGACAGTCCCAACAGTCTCTAAAGTCTGGCACAGACCAGTGCTGTCTCCCTGCCCGTGGACAGGCTGGCCTTGCTGAGCTGGCAGGGGTGCCTGACTACTCATTCTCCTGGGCTCTTAACACTGACCTCTAACTGTGTGTCTTCCCTCCTTCCGGCTCCCCAGACTATTGGGATTTGGTCAGAAAAGGAAAAGTACCTTCTAAATCAGTGTGGGTCGGGGTCACATATCAGATATTCTGCACATCAGATATTTACAGTATGATTCTTAACTAGCAAAACCGTCATAAAATAGCAATAAAACAACTTTATGGTTGGGGGTCACCACTAACTAGCACATCACCACAGGTACTGTACTGAAGAGCAGCAGCAGCATTAGGAAGGTCGAGAAACACTGTTCTAAAACAAGCTTTCCAGCAGATTAAATGCAAGTGTGCAGCAATCTGTGGTGATTGGCAAGGCTGGGAAACTGTAGAGACTGGTCAGCACCCACCAGAAAGCAGGTAGGCAGGGAATTCCGATGGGTGGGTGCTGTGGACTGTCTCCAGCAGGTCTTTTTCCCTGGCAAAAAATGGGAAATGTCACAGCTGAACCCAACCAAAGAACAACACTATAAAAAAGAAGAGCAGCCAGCACCCTAGGCTGACCCACAATATCATACCCTCATCCTCACCGAAGCTACCAGCACCCAGGTTTGAGTCCCTGCCTTCTACTCTCACGGGCTGGGGTCAGTCGCACTGGAGAGGCAAAGCAGACAGTACAACTGGAGTGTAGGAGTTCAAACCCTGGAAGGAAGGTATAGTCCTTTCAGATGTTTAGACTGCCCCCTCTCCTACCTGAGCTGGCTCTATTTCCTTTATTCCTGACCCCTCCCCCTGGGGGGTGGGGTGGGGGATGGGATGTGTGCATGGAGCAGGCCTGGAAACTAAAGAAGAGCAGGAGGAGCACAGGCCGCCGGTGTCTGAAATGGCCCCGTACCCAAGGACCACAAAGCTCTAGTCCAGAAGATGAGAACAGAGTGCATCTCAAGGCCTGTCTCTTAAGGGAGCTTGACGGCCCAGCTTGCACATCTGTCTGCTACACTAAACCAGAAGTGCTGTGAGCACAGAGATTCCAGCTCCTTCTCTCCTAAGTATCCACCCCTTCCCAGCATCTCAGTGTGCCCAGGAAGGGAGATAATATGCCCAACTTAGCAAGGTACAGGGATAGGGTATGATGAGCAGGAGGCACCTAACCCTAACACAGTGGTGTCTAAGCTCACCTTTTCTCCCCAGAGGAAGTCTAGGCTCCTGCTGGCTGGCTGGCTTTCTCTCATTTACTATGCTACTCACTTGCTCCATGGTATTCTGTCCATTCATTTTGTCAACTACAAGCTACTGGGTGTCTGTGAAACCCAGTATGCTAATGGGACATTGAGAGACTAGCTGGGCAAGCACAGGGTGGGGAACACTCACTCCACAGGTCTAACACATGGCTACACTGAATGTCACTTTGACAGCCCTCTCAGGAAGCACTCTATGGTGTCCCTGACCTTTACTTTCCTTTTCTCCACAGCACTTTATGGCTTCTGATTCCCTGTGTCTCCAGATGCCTATGGGTCCAAGTGTGAACCCCATGTGGTTAGGCAGTGTCCCCACAGCATCCCCAACACAGGAAGATGTACCTAAGGGGCTGCTGCAGACACACTGCCCAGTGCTGTGGAGAGACCCAGTGTCACACTCAACACAGGGTGGTGTGAGCAGAGCCTCACTGGTGGGGCTAGAGAACCCAGAGAAGAGGGACAGGCTCACGTTCCTTGGAGGACTAGGACCAAAACACACAGGGTAAGGAAAAGGCAGGTGAGGAAATGCATAGGCTGCAGAGGTGGCTCACTGGTTAGGGTTAAGAGGACACACTACTCTTGCAAAGGCAAGAGTTAGATCCCACATTGCAATGCCCTCTTCAGGACTCTGTGGGCACCTGCGCGCGTGCGCGCACACCCACACCCACACCCACACACCCACACACAGAATTAGAAGATCAAGTTTCTTAAGCAGTTAGGCAGGAACCTGCAGCAGGAGGCAGGATGGCAGAGCCATAGCTCTTGGAGGCTGTCTAGAGCAGTGTCTACACAGAACCCGAGTGAACACGGGAGGAAACTGTTCATGCCAGTGGGCCTCAGTCAGGGAAGCTGGGGTTCACTGGGGTAAGCAGTTATCTATCGCCTCAGTCCTGCTTGTTTAAGACAAGCTTGTTATGTAGCCCAGGCTGGCCTAGAACTCTCAATCCTCCTGACAGTTTCTAGACGGAAGGGATTACAGGCTTGCAATCTGGCTGTATTTCCTCACTATACTTTCAGACCACAGCCTAGATATATAAATGAAGACCAGTGGTTCTCTGCTCGGGTGGACTGCCTCAGTTCCTTACATCCTGTTCTAGAATGCCAAGATCAGATAAGATCAGAGTCTCTAGGGGTAGCCCAGTGTTCGGTTTTGTTTTAGTTTTGAAACAGGGTTTCTCTGTGTAGCCCTGGCTGTCCCGAAACTTCCTCTGCAGACCAGGCTGGCCTAGAACTCAGAGATCTGCCTGCCTCTGCCTTCCAAATTGTTAGGATTAAAGACATGCACCACTATAATTTTCTTAATTATTTATTTTTATTTTATGCCTATGGGTGTTTTGCCTGCATGTGTGGTCTGTGTACCACATGCATGTACCACAGAGTCCAGAAGAGGGTGACAGGCCCCTTCAACTTAAATGGGTACTGGGAATTGAGTCCTGGTCTTCTTGGAAGAACAGCCAGTACTCAAAACTGCTGAGGCATCTCCCCAGCCCCAAAACATGGTTTTAATTGACATGTATGCATCCGTCTGTATGTATGCTTCATCTGTGCAAGTGAGACTTTCTTGCACAGATAGTCAACACTTTACATACCTATAAAATTAAGATTCCTAAATGCTACTAAAACAATGCTTAACAGAGTCACCTAACATAAATGGCAGCTGCCCCTGCGTGCACTGCTGTGATGAATGAGCTGCAAGGCACTAGCAGCCAAGACCCACTAAGAAACTCAGAGTCTCTCACCCAAAGCACACAGTAGGGTCCTCTTTTCCCATGACTATTGAGTGCCAAATGGTCCAGCAGCACCCTAGTTCCCGAAGGGCCATGCCCCTGCCCAGCAACACAAAGTTCATCCTACTGCTTTGTGAGGACCCAGAGGCCACAAGACCAGGCGTATGACCTCTGCCTTCGACAAACCAACACTGGGCGTGGCACACTGCAGTTGGAGTGACAGTACCCTGGAAAGGTCGCACACCATCTAGAAAGACCCAGGGAAGGTGTGCAGCTCAAGATTTAGAACAAGAAAGAACTCTGTTGCTAGGAAGATCTGAGTCTTAATGCTTTCAGTTGCTAAGGGTCAGCAGTATAAACAGGAAGGGGGTTTGACTATCAAATGATAAGATACCAGCACACAAGTGGTAGGCCTCAAAGGATAGACAGGTCCCAACTCAAGGCCTAGCAAGCAGGCTGATAAATAATCCAATTTAAAAACAGACAAACGAGGGAGCTGAGAGACAGTTCAGTGTTTAAGAGCACAGACTGATTTTGCAGAGAACTTGGGTTCAGTTCCCAGCACCCCAACATATCTCAGCAACATCTATAACTCTAGGTTCTGGGACTCCAACATCCTATTGTGTTTTCCATGAGTGCCAGCATACATATCATATAAGTCATACAGGCAGGCAAAAACACTTTACACAAAATGATCTTTTAAAAGGGCCAAAAAAAAAAAAAATCCAAAAAAAAAAAAAACCCCAAAAATAACCAAACAAAAAGGCCCACCAGAATTCCAGCATTGGAGAGGGAGAGGCAGTCAGTTCTCTGAGTTTGAGGCCAACCTGGTCTACAAAGTGACCAGGACGGCCAGGGTTACACAGAGAAATCCTGTCTCAAAAAACAACAACAAAGCAAAAGCAATCTACTTAAATAATCATGCGTTCAGCAAACACACACACACACACACCACCACCACCACCACCACCAACAGGACCCACACCTGGAACTAAGGAAATGCAGCTCGATCTCAGTGTGTGTGCCCTGGGTAAAGGCCCCTGCAGCCCAAGCCTGGCAAGTGAATTCGAAGCCCAGACTGGACAATTCTGACGGGAGCAAATGCCAAGGACAGGGCTGAAAAGTTTCCAGGGTATTGAGGTATTGACAGAAACACATTGTCCCTCAAGATAACTGCTCCCATTCGAACTCAAATAGCCCCAACTCCCCAACCCCATCTGTGGCACCAGAGACTACTGATAAAACAGCACCCCAATAGGGATCCCAGGCCTCCCTAGGCAGCACTGAACTGGGTCCAGCTTAGCAGACTGGCAGCCACACTTCAGAGAGGAAAGGAAGGAAGTGACATCCTAACAGTTCTGAGGGACAGGATGGGAACTGAAGAATTATGCAGGTCCAAAGCAGTGGCCTGCAAATGGTTCAGCAGTTACACAGAAAGCTTTATGCATAAAGAAGTAAAGACAAGAGGTACTCAGTGATGTGGGCTGAGATCCCCAGCTACCAAGGCAGGATGATCATTTGTGTTTACAGTAAATCCTTTATGATCAAGACCACACCGACCAAGACAAGGAAACCGTGAGGCTGGCTGGTCTAACAGTTTGAGCCCAGCATGGTCTACATAGTGAGATCCAGGACAGCCAGGGCTATATAGAGAGACCCTGCCTAAAACAATCAAACACATGGGTGTGGTGGTATACAACTGTAACTCCATTCCTTATGAAGCTGAAAGAGGAGGACTATGAGTTTCAAGGCCTGCCCTGCTACATAGGGAGACCTTAAAAAAAGAGACAAAACTCAAAAACTACAGGAGGGGCCTGGGGCTGGGAATGTGGCTTAGTGGGTGGAGTACTTGCCTAGCAAGCCAGCGCTCTGGGTTTGATTCTCAATGCCTAGCAGGCCAGCGCTCTGGGTTTGATTCTCAATGCCTAGCAGGCCAGCACTCTGGGTTTGATTCTCAAAACTACATAAACCAGGGATGGTGAAACATAACAATCTCAGCACTCTGGATGGAGGAGGCAGAATCTGAAGAGTTCAAGGGTTATATAAAACAAGGACAGAAAATAACCCAGACATATACACTAGAATACGCATGGAACACATGGACCCAAACCTACCTCTGGTGAATGGAAACACAGGAACATGAACACAGTAACATCAAAGGCTCCGAGATTGATCTCCAGCTCAGCTAGAAACTAGTTTTAAGGAGAAACTAGCAGTAGTCTCCCATCGCACCTTCAATCATACTGAGTGGGCTTCCAACCACAAATGGGGAGAAGCAAGCAGAGGAAACTGTCCCACAATGTCAGGTGCTCTCTGCTCAGCACCTCAAAGGTTATCCAGTCCTCAGGGAACAGAAATCTGTCTTTTCTAGTTGTCATGGCAATCACAGCTCTGCACATGCTCCTCCTGGCTCACTTCACCTCCCCCACCCCGCTCTATTTGTATGCACAGGGCTATATTGCCTATAACTCAGGTACCACAGACGGACCAGTCTGTTGGGTAAAAGGGTGGCCCAAGCCCTCAAGATCCTGCTAATGAGCTAGGGGGTCTGGCATGTCACCCCCAAATCCTCACCACCCTGCTAGGCAGCAGCCATTACCTACTGAGATGAGGATTTGGAAACATGTTACCTACAGGAAACATGAGCCAAAGGTCTTTAAATGAACCCAGTAATTCCATGTTGGGATTTATCCTAAGCAGATTAAGACATAAAGATGTAACAAGTATAATGTGAAAGTGTAATGAAGCTAGTCCCTATCCCTTAAACTGTGAGAACACCGGAACAGGTCCAGGAGGAGACAGACCAGAGTTAGACCCTTTCTATGGGCACTGTAGCATTCGGCAGAAGTTGGGTCAAGCTGCTTTTCTAAGGCCTGGGTGGGCGGCTCAGTCAGTAGTGTGCTTGCCAGAGCAGCATGAGGACCAGAGTTCACACTGCACAGCTCACTGGCCTACCAACCTAGCTCAGACACAAGCAACATTAGGCTAATCCACTACAGAGATCTGTCTCACAACATAAGGAAGACATGAGACAACCTTTGTTTCTACATGTGCATGCTTGTGCGCGCATACACACACATACACACAAACAAATGCACACATACACATATGTGTGTGAATAAACCAACACTGCTCTTTTGAGACAGAAAGGTCTTCTGACACACAGACCCCTCCACCTATATACCTCTATCTCAGGAGCACTATGGGAAAAGAAGGACCCAAGGGGGCTCCTGAGGAAGCACAGAGCTACTTCATTTTCTAACCTGTCCCAAGGGTCTACATGTTTGACAAACACTGACCCCACTGCACCCACTAGAGCAAAGGTCCTGTGCACCGCAACGCCTGCCCTTCAGAAGGCATCTGACTATGATTGCCACCACACAGCACTGTAAGAAACAAGCAGGGAGGACACAGGGACACTTCAAAACATGCAGGAGGAAGGAATCCCGGCAAGGAGTCAAGGAATGACCCTGACAGGAGGCAAAGGGTGACAGTCCAGAGGCTGAGCTCTACTGTGCAGTGTCATCCAGAAGGGGCCAACTGCACTAAAGCAAAGCTGCCAGTGCATTCTAGAACATTCAACAATGAGAAAGCTAAGTGATTTGAGTCTCCATGAGTCTCCATGGTTCCACACAAGTGCACAGGGTACTGCAACCCTGAGTCCCCTCAGCCTCGGCAGGTGCAAGCAGTCCTTTGGAAGCCGACCCCTTTGTACGGCTTGTTAGGTGGTAGGGAGATTAGAGTTAGGGAACAGATTTTTCTGGACAGAAATATGTAAACACTAGTAAAAAATTAAGATAAACACCCACTAAAATATAAGATAAAAAGTAGGTAACTTCAGTGATTATATTACATTACGTTACAGGAAACTTTTAAGCCCATTTTCTTTTTAAAAGATTCTTGGATTATTTTTTTTTTTTTTTTTTTTTTTTTTTTTTGGTTTGTTTGTTTTTATTTCTGGTACAGATTGGGCATCCCTGTTCCAAAACTCTCAATGCTATAAAATCTGAAACAGAACACTACCCTCAGAAAGATTTGGAATCATGGAGTAGAGATGGCTTAGCAGTTTAAGACCATTGGCTGGTCTTTCAGAGGTCATGCGTTTGATTCCCAGTCTTACATGGTGGCTCAAAACCCTGTGCAACTCCACTGGAGAATCTGATATGTGCAGGTGCCAGGTACACAGACATGCATGCAAGCAAAACCTTCA
The DNA here is from genome assembly GCF_963924665.1 of Micromys minutus. NCBI lineage: Eukaryota > Metazoa > Chordata > Mammalia > Rodentia > Muridae > Micromys > Micromys minutus. The sequence continues at coordinate 61,874,519 of NC_137979.1, forward strand.
TACACAAACTAAATAAATATTCTCAAAAGTGAAAATATATACATATATAAAATTATGCTGCCATAGCGGAATACACTCTTATTCCCAGTGCTTGGGAACCAGAGGCAGGCATATTCTTTTGAATTTGAAGCCGGCCTATTCTATAGAGTTCCAAGCCAGCCAGAAGGCTACAATATTACAATATTGTCTCCAAAAAAAAAAAAAAAAAAGTGTTGGAGAAGTAATTAAGAAAAACACCTACTATTAACCTCTAGCTTCCCCATGCATGTGGTCCACATTCACATATATACATTACACAGCACACACACACACACACACACACACACAAGGGAGCACAGAACCTCCCTACACTGCTCTTCTGTGCTCACTGCTCAGCTCCTCTAGAGGATCATGCACACGAGCCTGGGTCCCTGTCACTCTCTCAGATCCTCATAGCAGGGAACCATCTGTTTATAGTAAACATTTGAGGTTTTTTGTTTGTTTTCAGACTTATTATTTATGTGAGGGGTTACTCAGAGACAAGAAGACGGAATCAGATCCCCCAATAGCTGAAGTTATAAGTTAAACCTACTTTTATAAAAGGTTTCTCTAAAAGTTAAACACACTTTGAGAAGTGCTGCGGGTTTGATGGAGGCCAAGTCCCAGGCAGGATGATGAGAAGGCTGGGGTGGAGGGTGAGGGATTCTGGGAATGCACACATGCTTTGCTCCCAATGGCATCTCATTTCTTCAGTGATCATCTGAACCATGGCCTAACTATAACCACTGTTCTGCTGTTCCCTGTCTCCTGTGGGCCACGCAGGAAATGCCTGTTACTACCCAAAGCCTTCCATGCCTTGGCTTTCCTCTGACAAGTGCCCTATCTTCCTCTCCACCCACACTGCCCACCTCATTCAGAGCTTCACTCCTGTCTTAAGTTCTAATTGGGGAGTTAGGCCTAAGGCTAAACAGAGAGCATCAGTGAGGTTAACCTGGGAAAGCCTTTCCAGTCTATCATAAGTCCAACATAGGCTCCCTTCCCTGGGGCCCAGAAGTTGCTGTTTCAGTCATTTTGTTCTAAAATTCAACACGTTCAACACTCCATGCATGTGACATCATGCCTGTAAGTGCCCTAAGATCGCTCATCTGCACTGCATTCATTTCCTGACTCTGCACACTCTCCAGCTGGCCACTGTTGAGTCATCTATTACCCCTCTGCAGTGGCTCTTCACTAGCTCCTGAGTCTGTCACCCAAAGTCACGCCTGTATGCTAAGTCTTCTAAAGAACAGCTGACTAAGTAGCCTGGGGACACTGCCCAGATTTAACCTGAGTTCCTCCAGGTTAGCCTCATGACCTGTCCTCATCTGTAAAATAACACTACGTGCTTCACTAGGCTCGGCCAAGAATGCTTCAGAGTGAGCGTAGAACTGGAGAGGGGCTCTGAGGTTAAGAGCACTTCCCCCACTGGATTCCCACATGGAGGCTTACAACAGGGGATCTGACTTTTGAGGGCACCAGGCAGACACATGTAACTAAAACACTCAGACACATAAAATAATAGTCAAAATGTTTTTGAGTGAACGTGTAAAAAACACTCCCAGCCGTGCCACAAGGTCACAAGGAACAGCAATTGTCACTGACAAAGCCCCAGGTCTGAAGCCTTTAGAGAGTCTGACTTTCCCCTAACTAACCCATCAGAGAAACTCCCTAAGCCTCTCCAAGTGTGCTTAGCTTTTATAAAGTAGGTTTTGCTGTGGCTCCAGCTGCAGGGAAAAGGTGACTCCCCTCTTCAATCTCATCAGCACAGATCTGCATGTGATGATGTCCTTGCTCTTATGGTTGATGTGCGTCTGATACTCTTGTGTTCTAAGATTTATTTTAATGTATTTTATGCCAAAGCATATAAATAAAATCCCATTGAGATTCACAATAGTGTTTTTTTTCAGTTAGCATTCTCTCTCTCCCCTCCCCCTCCATCCCTTCATCCCTCCCTCCCTTCCTTCTTTCTTTCTCCCCCCCCCCCCTTCAAGACAAGGTCTCTCAATATAGCCCTGGCTGTCCTGGAACTCATATAGACCAGGCTGACCTTAAACTCAGAGATCCGCCTCTGCCTCCTGAGTACTAGGATGACAACACCTGCTTGTTAAAAAAATTTTAAGGCCCAAGTTTTGTTTTGTTGAGATAGGGCTTGTTTGTGAAGCCCAAGCTGAACTCAACTGTCCATCCTCCTGCCTCAGCCTCCCAAATGCTTGGGGTTACTTCACTACCATACTCAGCCCTTGGTTTGGAACTAAAGTGAACAATTTCTCTAGCACACTACACAGCCCCTCTGCTCCAGCTGCCCATTCAACTGCCACTGCTGTTCCATGCTCTTCTCTTTCAAGGGCTAAAGTACTCTTCTTGACAGTTCTTCCTACCCCAAGCTCCTACACCATTAAATGTGAAACATACCCTTCACGTGGGCTCAGCTTTTGAGGCCTTATGTGCAGGTATGTACTCCCTCCCTAAGTAAACTTCCCCCAGTGATATTTGGTGTCTCATACAAACTTTGTCTCTCAACTAGCAAGCAAGCAAGCACTTTTATTGGGCCTCAACCTGACCACTCATTTGGTATTCACTTGATTACCACCCATAAGTGCTTATGTGCAGAACTGAGTGAGGAGCAGAGAGGGAGACAGTGAAGCCCACAAACCTCAAACATTTATCTTCAGCCCTTCCAGAAATTTGCTGCTCCCCAGTATGGAGGGGGGGAGTGTCTTCTCCCTGAAGCAAGTTAACTAAAATCATCTGCACTTCAGCAGTACAAACAAGCCTGGTTTCAAATCTGGACTCTGCCTTGGGCTAGATATCTGGCCTTGGGCAAGTTATAAGCACACTCTGGGTTCCACTCTCCATCTCTAAAATGGGGTGCTAGCTACTTGGGAGAGTAAGACAGCATGTAGAAAGCACATGCCCCCAACAGCAGCCCACTGAACCAGGCTGCATCTAAGAGCAAGGAAGTCCATTAAAATAACTATCATTTCCCGGTAAGAGTGCTCAACTCAGAAACTCCATTTCCACCCTAAAGGAGCAAGCACTATGTACTAATAACCGCCAGCAGCAATGGCAGAGGGAGGAAAAAGATGTGGTAGTCAATACAGCTACCTCATCAACAGCTAGTCTTTGGAGGCCACATTTTAGTGATTTCTGGTTATTCACACACACACACACACACACACACACACACACACACACACACACACACGGAAAAGAAACATTCAAAGTCAACTCCATACTAAAACTTGGGAGATGGATTAAAAAGTGAACCTTTGAATCCATGAGACTTTGAGGGCCCCACATGCCACCGGTGTGATTCAGAGGAGTCCTGGCTAGTAGAGCTGTCACTGGAGCTTTTTAGACCTACAGACTCCATATCCTAGCGACTGAGCAATCTGCACTGAGGAAAGGCCTCCATGTGGGAAGGCGCATCTGTCTAGAGCTAGCCTAGGCTGTGTTCATTCATGCCTCCTCCCTCCTCCACCCACACCCTGATAACTAACTGCGGTACGCATATCCATTTTTAATATGGTTTCAATTTCTCCCAAGCTGCAGGTCTGTCGTAATCACTGCAACTACAGGCTATGCCAAGAGTGTCCATGCAGACGGCTCATGTAACTAGAGCTTTCAACAAATGAGCCACGTTGATTACCAAGGAGGAAACACACTTTGTGACTCTGCCAAGAGCTTTTGGAACTTAAGGCTACTACAGGAACAGTAACCCCAGGTGTATTCAGTGTCACCCCTGCTGAGAGGACTAGAAGGTAACTCAGACAACAGGTGACTTTTCCCTGGATGTGGTATCTTACCCAGTCTCTCCTGGGAAGCCTTGCAGCCAAGAATGTGTGTTCTGAAGCTAGCTCTCTCCTAGCCCTCTACATTGTATTTTGTCTGAAAGCCTTGGGACGGAAGCTGCCAGGATAGTAAACTGCAATATGGTCTTATGACTAATCTGCTCCTAGTATTAGGATCCTCGTGTGGGCTGCTCCTGGAGTAAGTCTTCATAGTGCTTTCAAAGGAAGCCAGCTTGGGCAGTAAGTGACTCGGTCAGTCTGCCAACCAAGAACGGAGAAGCGCTGGCATGAGGGGCAGGTAAGGAAGGGACCACAGCTCCAGCACCATAGAACATCTGAAGATGGAGGGTGTCTGCAGAGACAGCTCAGTGTCAGAGTGTTTATGTAGTTTGTGCAAGGCCCTGGGTCAATTCCCGCACCACAGAGTGAGAAAGCAAGATGATGAACACTGAATACCCCTTCAGGAGTGGGCTGAATGAAGGACTAGACGCTGGTCATCACGTTTCCCAGGAATCTGCACACACAGCTCTTCTTCTACCCTTGTTGCACAAGAAGGAATGCCAGTGAGCCACAGGGCATGGAGGCACTTGTGAATTGGGGAAAAGCAGTCAGACTGGCTGCAGACAACTGGGAAAAGGCTGGTCTGAGAGAGTAAGTTGTCACCTGCAAGACAACTTGAAGCTGTCTGGGATGGACCTGAAGACAGGATACATGAGGAAATGTTACTCTAGACCAGGAAAAGAACAAGCCGAGGCTGTAGGGAAGAACTGAGCAGAGCAGCCAGCCTGGAGCTGCAGTCTGTAGTACCAGCTACTCCAGAAACTGGGTGAGCAAGCACAGGAGTGGGTACTATAGTAAGCTCAGGCCAGCCTGGGGCAAGACCCGGTCTCAGAATCAAAGTAAAGAGGGAGCGTGTGAGATCATTCACCCACCACGTATGAGGCCTCGGTTCAATCCCAAGTAAATAAGGAAGGGGAAAAGAAAAGAAAAGGGTTAGGGTTAGGACAGGAAACAGGGCAGCTCAACAAGACATTGATGGCCAAGAGTCAGAAGGGAGCCTCATGACGGCCGCAACTTTCTGACCGCCAGAGGCTGCAGCGTTCACCCCGAGAATGCACTGCCATCGTGTCTATACCTAACTCAGAAGTGGCTCCCAAGAACTCACTTTTATATACACAGACGAAGCCAGATGACAGAGTGACAAAGGCTGCTGACTCACGGTGGCTGGCACTTAGTTATCAGTGGTCTAGTTCTTCAGCTTTTCTGGATGTCTGCAATGTTTTCATATGAATAAGCTGGGAGCATGTTTTTAATCCCACAGACTTGGGGTGGGAGGGCAGGCAGCACAAGACTTTACACTGCAACGTCTGACGTGCTAGATGGCTTGATAGGATGTTCAACAGGCATCTAGGGAGGTGATGCAGACGTGGCCCTCATCCAGATGCAGGTACCAGATGCACTCAGAACCCAGGGAGGGAGAGAAAAGAGGAGGAGACAGGAGTGGAGGGGAGAGAAGGAGAGGTTGAGCAAGACTTCTGGGGAAAAATGAAAAGAAAAGAAAGTTAGCTTTAATGGGAACTCAAGTCCCTTAAGAGAAAGTCTCCAAGGGCATGGATGGTCAGGCTGCTGAGATGGCTCAAGGTGTAAAGGTGCTTGCTGCCAAGTCTGACAACCTTAGAGTTTGATTCCTGGAACCTGGAAGGTAGAAGAGAACTCTCACAAGTTTTCCTCTGACCTCCATATGTGTTTCACGGCATACATGTGCCCACACATATAAATACAAAATAAATGTCAAAAGTCTGAGAGCTGAGCTTAAATAGCATCAAAGGTCTAATGACTAAGACAATCGGCAACTGTGATGACCAGGATTCCATAGCCACTTATGACCTTTGGAAAGCTATCATATGCAGTGTGACAGGCCAGATGGAAGGCCAAAGGAGAGGGATCATAAGGAAATGGGAGGCAGACAACCAATTCCACCAGCACAGGACTGGAATGGCCCAGAGGCCAGGAGAGGTTCTCCTCCCTAGCTAGAAGATGATGTCATCAACCTTCAGGGCCCTCCAGGTCCCTTAAGATATTAAGCACAAGTAGACAAATACAGACACTTCTAGCTCCACATATGCCAAGCCTGATGCTCCAGGAGACACAGCTGTGTGCCTGTAAACTTCCCATCCGGCCTGCAGGGGCCAGCAAATGAACTGGGTGAGAAGGCCATGGAGGCTGCTTCAGCAGCCCTGCACATCCCAGCAGAGGCTCTCACAAACAGCTCAGAAGTCAGGCAGAGTGACTGCCAGAGCCCCAGGCTCTAGCTGCAGTATGCAAATGAAGGACGCTTTCTCTGAGGGAGCCTGCAGGAAATCTCTGTCGTGCTGGCTGCTGTCTTGTCTTTCTGGGCCGGTTGGGTAGGGTTGACTGGCTCTCCCCCAACCTCCCAGCGTGACTCAGTATCTTAATTTTTTTTTAAACCTTTAAATTGCCGTAGTCAGACTGTTCCCCAGATGTGGCTATGTTATCAGCTTGAGCCAAAAATGACACAGCAAGTGCCTTCAGTCCCTTGACCCAGCTATAGAACAGCAGATGCTGTTGTTGCAGTCTTTCAAAACAGGCAAACAAACTGACTCTGCCCAGTCATATACATAACCAACTAGATCTAACCCTAAAGGGTAGCCATTCCACATTTACTGCTCACTGAGTCCGTGTAAGGGACGGAGTGTTTGCCCACTGTGAGAAGCCTGATGGAAGACCAAAGGCAGAGGTCTATTAAATCATGAACTCTTGTCTTGAATTATCTTCCCCTGGAAGACCACCACACGCTTGTGTCTAGGACTCTGGGCAGCCTGGACACACGTGACTAAGGCTTCATTAAACATGGTCACCCTGAGTTGAAGGGCAAATAACCTTGAAACAGATAAATTCAGACAACCATTGATGTGATTCAATTTTACTCTGAATTACAAAAAAAAATTCCAGTAAGCACTTGGCTCTTTCCTGTGTAACCACACATCAGGTGGTTCCTAATAGACCCCTGGGGAAGGCTGAGATGTCAGGTAAGGAGGGGTTCTGAAGGGCACTACTGTAGTATTGAAGTCTCTACTACTGTTCCCCTCCCCCACGCTACTAGACAGAGCCTGAGGAAGGAGCTAGTCAAAAGTCCTCCTCCTGAGTAAGGGCAGTGACAGTGCCTGAGCTGGCGGCTCTTAAACCTTCCCAAGGGCTATTTCCTCACTTCAGACCGCCAGGCCCAATTAACCGTCCTAAGAAACAGCCCAGTCACAGAGCAGGGGACTCTTAAAACTCCCATGGACCTAACAGGAGCACAGATCGCGTTGTCCTGGGAGAAACCCACAGCAATTGACCTGACTCCCATTCTGAGGGGACCACCAGGGACAACTGACACGGTCATGTGTCCATAGTCATTCACATTACACACTTCTTTTCAAAAAATGTGGGCCCCAAACAGGTTCCAGGGGAGTCCATGAGGCCCAACACTGTGTAAAATAATAAAAGAGAAAGTTCTCGATCAAACAAAAGTGAGAAAGGAAAAAGCAAGGACATCAATGAAGCAGGAAGGCATGAAACACCTTGCATGTTCTGAAGCAGAAAACAGAACACAGAACACAGGGAAGAAAGAGGCAGAACTGTCTTTCCCAGGAATCTTTCCTAGCCCTGATTCATGAGTCAGCATTCCCAGCATCAGGGGGACAGAAGCAGCAGCAGAGGGACAACAGGTCAGGCCAGAGTCCCACTGTGATGGTTTTCAGGGGATACAGAAGCCATCTTGCTTCTAGAGGTGAAAGGTGGCACTCAGACACTTGGACTGAGGCAGGCTAGTGCTGTATTCACTTAACATTCTAGGGAATCAAAGGTTCCCCAGAAGCACAGGAGAGGAGCAGTGTGCTCAGAACAGCGTATGGACTGCCCACACCCTGCCCCACTAAGGCTCTTCATATTCAGCAAGAGGATGGCTGTGCCAACCTTTGTGATCCCTGTATGTTCAACAAGGATGGATGAACCCTGAACCTTTAGTCTCAGGTAGACAAATGACATTTCCTTCAGCCTGTTTTCAGGTTCCTCCACTTAGGCAGTGTGTTTGTTGCTGGGCGAGTCCCTTAGCCTGCCTGACTGTTCCTCACTTTTCTCCTCTGAACCACAAGGTCAGTAACAGCGTCTTGATCAGACCGTTGCAGTGAGCACTGAGTATAGCATCAAGTGCCTGGGGATAGGTTTGAGCTGTGATCCTAGGACAAAACATCTTTCTGATCCTTGGGATTCACCCTATCACCTCTTGTTTGGAAACTTCAAAGAGATCTTCCAGCCAAGTGTGGTGGTGCACATCTTTAATCACATCATCTGGGGAGGCCAGTCTGGTCTGCAGCTTACACAATTCTTCAATTTCAGCGTAGCCAGTGCTACATAGTGAGACTATCTTAAAAAATACTATTGCTGCTGCTTCTGACAAACAGGACGATCGATGACAACGAGGACGATTCCAGATTTGGGGAACCAAACAGTCAGCTGTGTACCTATAGATTTGTTCTGCCTGCTCCTGGAGGTGCTACATTAATTACGGATTACTAAATCTCTTTCAAAGTCACAAAGCTATGAGATTTCATGGGCACTGCTGGAAAAGGCTCCAGCGTTACACCTGTCACCACTACTCCCACCCCACAACACAGGAGTAGGAATTCCCACGTCACTAAAACAAGCTTTCCAAGGTGCCTCTTTGCTGTGGCACCACCATGTGACAGAAAAGCAGTATTCTGAGCCTCAGGACCAAGCAGCCATCCCGGGCACAAGCAGGGCTGTACTGCTGACCACTCCTCCAGTGTAGGCTCACTCTGGGGCTAGAGACACATCTCTAACCTGCCAGTGAAGAGCTGAGGCAATGACTGTTGAGGCCAACCGTTCCAAGTGCCAGCCATGGAAGCACCCAAGGGTTTTGACTTTCAACTGCAATACAAACACACATCCCTCATCTGGTCAAAGTGCCTTTGAGTAAGGGAATTACCACACAGAGACAATTGTGGCCTCAAGGCCAAGGAGTTAGAAGAGAGAAAATCAAGGGACAAAGTAAAAAAATCACAAGACAGCTGTTAAGAGTCTCCAAGCTGTGATTCTATCTGAATAAAATGCAATTTAGAACCACTTAGTCCTGCATCTTTAACCTTATATAACTCCTTCCTGTTACATCACTAAGAACAATTCCTTTTAATGGGCCCCTGCACCTGGACAAGTGAGACAAACTTCTTGGGCTATGATGCTACACCTAAAGAGCTTTCCCCATGGAAATGCTGGCCTGAGTAAGAACCAAAAATAAACTGCAAAGCCAATTCCGGAGGGACCTGTCATCAGGGAGCTTCACACACACCCCACACCAGCCTCACAAAAGCAGTGTAATCAGCAGGCAGCTTGAATTTAGAGACAGAGTGTTGCGGCAACTTAAAACACAAGAGGTGGGTAAGCAACAGTGAGGTGTGGTGGCCACACGGGCCTGCATTCCCAGCACTGGGGAGGTGGAGGCAGAAGGATCAGAAGTACAGAGTTGTCCTCTGCTACAAGGTGAGTTTTTAGACAGCATGGGTGATGTGAGACCCTGTTAAGGGAAGGGAGGAAGGGAGGAAGGGAGAAAAGGGAGAGAGGGAGGGAAGAGAGAAACAAGCCCAAATCAATACCTCCAGAAAGAAACCTGAGCTTGAACTGACTGACAGCAGTCCAGCTCTTTCCTCCTAGGACTGCTCTATCCCAGCATGATAGGTGGAAATGGAGAAAACCTCCCTGTCTAGCCAGGGCTCAGGGCAGCTAAGGGGCTGTTGTTGTTGGCTTTATTTCAGAACAGTACTCAAAGGGTGAGCCAGCAGTGCTGGAAGAGGGCAAGCTTCCATAGAGGACACCCAGCCAGGTGAGAAGCTCTAAGCCAAGGAGTAGGCCACCAGGGTGAAGTCAGAATGCTGGGAGAGAGCTGGGAGGAACTTCTGGCTGTTAAGTCCTTTTGCTGGGGTGTGGTTGGGGGAAAGATGTTTTTTTTTTTTTTTTAACTGGGTCTATGTTCTGGAACTCACTATGTAGACCAGCAGGTCTGAAGCTCCCATAGATAGAGGAGAGTGCTAGGACAGAGGGTACCATCACACCTAGCCGTTCTTTAGGTTCTAAAAAAGCTTAATCCTGGCTGCTGGGAGCTGTGGGACAGCCTCAAATCCCGTGTTGTGGGGAAGAAAAACTTCATTTCTGCTGCTCATTTATAGTGGGGAAAAGAAGGAAATAGGGCTTGCTGCCCATCCCTTAATTATCTTTTATAAATATGTTTGCTAAAAACGTACGTTTAGAGATGGGTATTAGGGCTGGAGAGATGTGCCAGCAGTTAAGAGCACTTGCTGTTCTTCCTAAGGACCAAAGTTCAGTTCTGAGCACTCATGTCCTCTTTCGGTTTCTGCACTCAAACTTACTCATGTTCACATATCCCTACACACACACACACACAATTAAAAATAAAAACAAATCTTTTTAAAGAGAAGGAAGTATGCTAGGCATGGCAGACACACTACTAACTACTTGGGAAGCTGAGGCAAGAGGCTGTGTTTCAGGTCAGCATGGCTACAATAAAGGCTTTTAAGAAAGGAGGGCTGGGGCTGGAGAGCTGGCCTCCTCCAGGTCTTGAGTCCAGTTCTCAGCATGGTGGTTCACAACCATCTATCTTGAGATCTGATGCCCTCTTCTAGCATGCAGGTGTATAGACAGAGCACTCATATACATAAATTTAACTAAATCTGTAAAGAGTATTAAGCTAGTATTCATATTCTCCAACTGAACATGTAAACTACAAAAATACCCCAGAAATGTGAGGAATGCTCCAGCAAACAGGCACAGTTAAAATTATTCCAATAACTACCAACTTTTTTTCTTTCAATACAAAATCTCTCTGTGTAGCCCTGGCTGTCCTAGAACTCACTCTGTAGGCCTTGCTGGCATTAAAGAGATCAGTTCGCTAGGATTAAAGGTGTGCACTGCTGTTGTCAACTTAAAAAACAAACCCAAGAAAAAAAAAAGATTCCTAAAAACTGTCACTAAAGCTGCATGTGGTACTGTGTCTTTAATTCCAGACTCAGGAAGCACAATCAGGTAGATCTCCAGGATAACAAACTGTCAGCCACAAAATGCCAGTAAACAGGGTCCTTCGACCTCAGGACTCAGATACTTTGGTATACTGTCATCCTGAGCTTAGAATGAATGTGGTGCAGGAGGGCAGGACAAGCTCCCTAAACATATGGCTGCAAGGTTCCAGGACCCACCTCTGTCCTGGGCCCACAACTCGTGGTGACAGACACTCACTACCTATAAATGTACAACCTCCACAAAAATGCACTCTCTTACTCCTTCCCAACAGCCCTTCTTGTGACCTGCAGTGGAAACCCCCAGCCCACCCCTCCTTGGAGTCCCTTTGCTGGAAGCTATAAGGACTACAATAGTGAAGGAAACGCTACCAGAGACAAGATGGGCTCCAATGCAATCCAACCAAGTCAACAGGGAAGCTTCAAAACCTTCCCCAACACATGTCTTTTCAAATTGTTTTCTATACAACTCCAGAATGAGCTTTTCAGGTCGGGGGAGGCAGAGGGAACACAACCCATAAACAAAGTTAACCATCAACGTCAAGAGGAACAGGAACAACAGACAAAGGAAAATGGCAGCGCCCAGTGGCAGAGCTCCCTCAGCCAGGGTAGGAGTCAAACTTCTGGGGTCACTGACTGATGGGATATATTTCCTGAACCTTACAGAAAACCGCTGGCCCCACAATGCAGACACAGAAGGAGAGCAATAACCCCTTTTCCCAGACACAACACCGATCATTTTTAATAAGCATTCTTATTAAATGGCACATTTTCCAAATACTTTTGCAAATAAACTCAGTTTTCATAAGAATCAGAAGCTGTTGCCTGATTTACACGTTTCTGAGGAGAAACCGAGGTTCTGTGTGTGTTGTGTGGATGTGGGTACACACTGGTTACTGAGAGATGCTGCTATCAGCAATCACCCCTGCACAAGAACTAGATCACAGCCTCTACTCAGGAGCCAGGCTTTTTCCTACCTGGTCTCCTGCCATCTCCGTCCGCAGTGTCTCCCTTCTCAGCATGGCTTGAAGCCGTATGCCGCTGCTGTCTTACCCAGTGTGAGAAGCCTTTTTTGCTTGTTTGTTTTCTTTTTGAGACACGGTCTTATTATGTAGCTCTGGCTGTCCACTATGTAGACAAGGCTGGCCTCAGACCCAAGAGATCCTCCTGCCTCAGCCTCCCTAGTGCTGGGATTAAAAGCATGAGTCACCACACTCTGCCTTACATTAGCTTCTGAGGAGCCTCCTGCTGGTGTGGCTCCTCCATACTGTCTAGGCTGAGGTGAGAATATCTTAATTTCAAGGCCAATCTGGACAATTTGTCAAGATTTACTCTCAAAATAAAGTAAAATGGTTTAGGAGGTAGCTCTATGTCAAAGTACTGGTCTACCACCAAGTCCCTGGGTTCAACCTTCAGCACTGCAAAAAGATACTGAATTAACAGCCTTCCCCCAAAGCAGACCTCTCACTTTCCAGGGGCCTAAAAGGAAGCAGGCCTGATTCATGCTTAGAAATGTTTCCTGATGGGGAGGGGCAGGAGAGGGAGAGCTGTGAGGTAAAGATATGTGAGAGACAGATACAAAACACACAGCCAGGAAAACAAGCCTGCAAACCAATCTTGGTTTAGGTTTACGATGACAGTCCTCTCTTGTAGAATTGCTTCATTCACAAGCTTCTTCCCAAAACAGTGGGAGAATATGTTATTTGCTTAACATCTCCAGGTTAAAAAAAAAAATACAAAAAGATGCGACAGCTTTTCCCATTGGTCCCTCTCTTCTATCCATGATTTCATAGGACACCCCACCCCAAGAAGTCCTTAGACACCCAGTGGCAGCTGCCACCATCTCCCTCAGTACTATTAATATCATGGCCCCGGACTGTTCATCATTTTCCTCACAAAGTTCTCCGCAGTAATTCAAAGGATGCAGCAGGGTTAAAACAAAAAAAAAGACATCGGGCCGCTGCTCCACCGTGCATTCCGTCAGCATCTGCTCAACTTCTTCGCGTTTCACCTCTATCTTTGTTTTGGAATACCCACAGCCAAGCCCTCCCCGGCACGGCCTTCCCTTCGGGAAGCACAATGCAGCATGGACCTCCTTCAGCGGTGGGGGTTGTCAGCAAAACGCCGCACTAGTGTAACGCCGAACCCGCCTCAGCGCCCGAGGAGGTCCCCACGGGCATCCGTGAGCGTCCATCACCCCGAGGCCAACACCACAGCCGAGCATCGCTCGCAAAGGCCCCTCCCCTCGCCCCGAGCCGGCAGCCTTGCCGGCGTGCGCGCCCAGGCCGGTGTGATGACGGTGCACCGGGCGCTGAGGCGGCGTTCCCCCCGAGCCCTGCCGACCGCCCCGGCCCGCCTCACCTTGGTCTCCTTCACATGCTGCTTGACGCCCTCCGGGTACCACTGGACGCGCACGTAGCCGCGCCGCAGCGGGCTGGCCCGGCCCTCCTCGTGGCCCGCGCCCCCGGCCTCGGAGCAGCCCGAGCTGCCGCGGCCGTCCTCCTCGCCCTCCGAGTCCGAGTCCTCGCCGTGGATGAGGCGCACCAGCCCGAAGTGCACGGAGCCGCGGTAACGGCCCGACACCAGGTCGTGAGAGAACAGCAGGCGCTGCGAGCCCGCTTCGGGGCCGGAGTCGGAGGACGGCCCTGAGGTCGAGTCCGTGGCGGGCGCGGGCGGCGGGGCGGCGGCGGGGGCTGCGGCCGGGGTCGGGGCGGCGGCAGCCTGGGCCTGGGCGGGAGCGGGTGCGGGCGCTGCGGGATCCGCCATAACTGCTCTGCGCAAGTCTCGGGCGGCGGCGGCAGCGACAGCGGCGGCGGCGGCGGCGGCGGCAGCCTAAGGCGCGGGGAGGCGGGGCCGGCGGCGCGGGGGCGGGGCCAAGCGCGCTGACGTAGCCTGCGTGCCGCCGTCGTTAGGGCGCCGGGATGCTGTTGCTAGGAGCCGCCGTCTGGTCGCTAGGGGACGCTGAAGATGCTTGGGGCGGGGGCGGAAGGACTGCCGCGGGGCGTGGCAGGGCTGTAAGAACGAAGAGGCAGGATCAGGCGAGAGGAAGGGTAGTGACCTACCGGAGCAGAGGGGCGGGGACTGCACGCTAGGCTGTCTATTAACTTCTTTACAAAACAGAATGCCTGCATCTGACTTGGTGGCCACGCCTTTAACTCAGCACTCCAGAGGCAGAGGCAGGCAGATCTCTGTTATAGGCCAGACTGGTCTCAGAGCAAGTCCAGGTTACACAGAGAAACCCAGTCTCGAAAAACCAAACAAATTTTAAAAAAGAAAAAAAATGTGGTTTAGTGGTGGCACACGCTTTTAATCCCAGCACTTAGAAGGCAGAGGCAGGAGAATCTCTGTGGATTTGAGGCCAGCCCTGATTTACAAAGTGAGTTTCAGGACGGCAAGGGCTACAAAGAGAAACCAAAATAAATAAGATTAATTTAAATTTAAATTTATTATGATTTTATATATGTATAGGATGTGTGTGACGCAAATGTGCTATTGAAGTATATAACAAAATGGAGTTGATGCTCTTCAATTTTATATGGTATCTGGGGACTGAACTCAGGCTTGTGTGGCAAATGCTTTTCCTACTGAGCCAACTTCTCTCCCCCTCCCCCCCACTTTTCTATAATAATATATTTTGGGATTTTTGAGGCAGGGTCTTACTATGTAGCCCTGGCTCGCCTGAACTCTCACTGATCCATCTATCTGTGTAAACTCACTTGTAAATCAGGCTGGCCTCAAACTCAAATCTGTCAGCTTCTGCCTCCCAAGTGAGTACTGGGATTAAAGAGTGTGCCCTCACTCCTAGTCAAGTACAGCAAGCTCCCTGGGCACCCCAGTCAAGTTGTAACCCTGCAGAGTGACAGCATCTTTGTCCTCTAGGTGCCCACATGTGCCCACACTCACATACACAGATATAACCACAATACAGCGTTTTGAAGTCGATGTCAACGGGGTGTGGTAGTGCATGCCTTGAACATGTGCCTAGAGGACAGTCTAGTTGGGCACATAAAACAAATACTCATTAAACAGCTGAAAAGGCAACTCCAAGGCAGCTTGTAAGCAAGGCTCTAATAGATAGGTATAGAATATGTAGAGTCCCAAGCAGAACTGGGAAGGTCATGACCCCTTAGGAATTGGTCTAGAGGTTGTGTTGAGAGCCCAGAGCCAAATGAGAAAGGGCAGCAAGTCAAAAGCACCAGCGGTTTGCCTTCAAAGCCCTTTTGGTGAATCCATATCTCAATGAGGCTTTCTGTACACAGCAGGAGGGAAAATTGGGAGTGATTAGAAGAACCAGGAGGATCTATGTGGGTCTAAGGCCAGCCTAGTCTACCTAATAAGTTCCAGGATTGCCAGGCCTACATAGTAAGACCCAGTCTTCAAAACAAAACAAAACAATTTTTAAAAAGTAGGAGCTGTGCTTCCAAACCTTGGCTGTTTATTGATTGCAATGGTTTGTATATGCTAGGCCCAGGAAACTGCATTATTAGGAGGTGTGGCCTTGTTGGAGTGGGTGTGGCCATGTTGGAGTGGGTGTGGCCTTGTTGGAGTAGGTGTGTCACTGTGGGCGTGGGCTTTAATACTCTTGTCCTAACTACCTGGAAACCAATCTCTTCCTGTCTGCCTTTGGATGAAGATGTAGAACTCTCAGCTCCTCCAGCCCTACATCTGCCTAGACACTGCCCATGCTCCCTCCTTGATGATAATGGACTGAACCTCTGAACCTGTAAGCCAGCCCCAGTTAAATGTCATCCTTTATGAGAGTTGCCTTGTTCATGATGTCTGTTCACAGCAGTAAAACCCTACCTAAGGCAAGGACCATAGCCCAGGCTGGTCCCCTCCTGCACCATCAATTAGATTTGCTTTTCCTGGAGGGACAACAAACCTAAACTAAGACACTGATGATCTAAAAAGACAAGCAACTGAACTCCTCTGTTCCTAAAACAAATATTTTGGGGAGTGAAGGAGCCATGGTGCACATCCGGAAGTTGAAGGACAGCTTGCAGGGACTGTTCTCTCATCAGTGGGGTTCTGGGGATCAAATGTGGGTCATCAGGGTTGAGCACTTACCCTCTGAGCCTTCTTGCCAACCCTTTTCTTAATTAAATTTTTTATTACAATTTGTTCTTTATTTGATGTGTGTGTGTTTGCCCATGCTCTAGCATACATGAGAGGCTGGGGGAGGGGGCTGGGGAGCAGGTATATGCCACAGTATTCCTGTAGGAGTCTTAGGCCAGTTTGGGTTAACTTCTTCTCCCCTCAGCTTTCTTGCATGTATGATAGCAATACCTGCATCGTTGCAGTGCTGAGGTTATGAAGTAGAACAGGGCCTGGCATATAGCTCTCCCACCGACATTTAGTCATTACTCTAATGCTGAAAACCCCTGCCTAGACTAAACTGAAGCCCAGCAGACCTGTTATTCGGCTACCTTATGGTCAGCTCCTTATCACCACTGTAAAATAAAAATAGTAATTCTATTAATTTGGTGCTTCACCTTGGTAAGGTCCTAGAGCCTTAGACACATTCTCAGACAAAGGATTTCTAATGGGTTGTTTGGAGGGAATTAAGAATACTCAAGGTGTGCCCCCCATAATCTTTCCCAATCAGAAGCACTTTTTTTGAACATTTCTCTAGCACCATCCACAGCAATTAGCCAGGTGGTCAGGCTCTTACAAAGGGAAAAGAGGCAGAACCCGCACGTTGGATAATTTTGGGGATTCTGGGGATGTTGAAGTACACTCAGAGAAAAATGAACATGCACAGGGCTGGAGGGGCAGCTTAGCAGTTAAAAGCACTGGCTGCTCTTTCCAAAGACCCAGGTTCAATTCTCAGCAACCAGTTGAGAATTCACAACTCCAGTTCCAGGGGATCTGATGCTGTCTTCTGGGCCTCCAGCACTGCATACTTGTAGTAGCAGACATACACACATTTAAGCACCCATATGCATACAGGTCATTAAAATTTATGCCCAACATGGTGGAAAACCCCTTTAATTCTGGCTGAGCCAAAGCAGAGCTCTGTGAGTTTGACAACAGCCTGGTCTACCAACCAAGTTTCAGACACTGTCTCAAAAACAAATAAAAACAAATTTACAAAAATTAAAAAAGAACCTGCATAGAGCCAGGTCCATAAGATGCTCTGAAACAAATACTTAAGTGCGATTAGTCTCAGGCAGGTTGTTCATGGACCCAAAATTTGAAAATTCAAGTATTAAACACATACACACACACACACCCTTTGGCTAAAAGCTCAAGGAAAGCTGGGCTGTGATTTAAAAGCAAGATTGACTTTCAAGTGAGAACTTTTTCCCCAAGGTAGCATGGTCATAAGTTAATATTAGCTGGGCGTGGTGGTGCACACAACTTTAACTCCAAGTATTCAGGAGCCAGAGACAGGAGGATCTCTGAGTTTGAGACCAACCAGTCTACATAGTGACTTTCAGGACAGCCTGGACTATAGAGATGCTGTCTCAAACCAACCAACCAAACAACCAACCAACCAAACAAACAAACCTACAAGCAAACAAGAAGTTAATACTGTAAGAGCTGGGAATGAAGGTTGAATGGCAGAGTGCTTGCCTAGCATGCAGAAAAACCTGAGCTCCATCATCCCTAAAGAGATGGCTCAGTGGTTAAGAGCACCGACTGCTCTTCCAGAGGTCCTGAGTTCAATTCCCAGCAACCACATGGTGGCTCACAACCATCTGTAATGGGATCTGGTGCCCTCTTCTGATAGACTTCCCTGTCTCTGGTAAACAGAGACAGTGTACTCAGATGCATAAAATAAGTCAAACAGCTACACAAGAAGTTTGAGGTAAGCCTAAAGCTATAGGGATTCCTAAAAACCAAAGCAAACATTGCTAAGAGACAAGTTCTCATTTCCTCACAAAAATCTGGGCAATTTCACTTTTGTAATAGAAGCCTCTTAAGTACCATTTTTGGTAGCTGAGTGAACACAGCATCTCAAAACAAAGTCCCATCTCTTTGCACACCCTATAACCTAACCTAACATTTATTCGGCATATATATATATTGGAGTTGGCATCATGCCAGGCTCTTTCACATATTGTATATTGTCATCACAGGCATGCACACTCATGCACAGGCATATTAACCCACCTTACTAACACAGGACCCCAGGTGCCCACTGCCTAAGGTTTCAGGTACTGATGGCTCCAAGCACAGGCAGCATCTTGAGGCTCTGCCAGACCTCCCTCTGAGCAGTTCCTGATGGCAGGGCATTAACCACCTGTCCTTTTGTCCTAAGAGGTAGAAGTGGGGCTGAGGAAGAAAACTAGAGGAGGAAGGTAGAACAAGGCAGGGCCAAGGCTGCATTTAATGTTACAAATCCGAGAGAGCACCGGAGAAATGGCTTAGTGGGTAAAACACCAGCCGAACAAGTATGAGAACCAGAGTTTGGGTCCCCAGCACACGTGGTAATGCTGGGTGGGAGTGGCGACCTACCTGTAATGCCAGTGCTTAGAAGGGATGGCCAGAGCAAACTGGTTACTAAACTAGCTAAATCAGTATGCTCTGGATTGATATGGGACCCCATGTGCTGGGTGGTTTTATGTCAATTTGACACAAACTAGAACCATCTGAGAGGAGGGAACCTCAATTGAGAAAATGCCTCCATATGATTGGGCTGTGCACAAACCTGTAGAGCATTTTCTTAGTGACCGATGGGGAAGCCCATTGTGGGTGGGGCCATCCCTGGCCTGGTGGTCCTGGGTTCTATAAGAAAGCTGACTGAGCAAGCCATGAGGACCAAGCCAGTGAGCAGCACCCTCCATGGCCTCTGCATCAGCTCCTGCCTCCTGGTTCCTGCCCTGTTTGAGTTCCTGTCCCGACTTCCTTCGATGACTTCCACTTGTAAGTGGGGAGCCAAGTAAACCCTTCCCTCCCCAAGTTGCTTTTGGTCATGGCGCTTCACCACAGCAAAATTAACCCTAACTAAGACTCCCTACTTCAATACATTAAGGTGGGGAATAATGCAGGAAGGTAGCTAACATCCACTCTGGCCTACGCATCTGTAAGCAAGCAGGTGCACACTCACCCAAACACACCGTGCCCCCCCCAACACACAAGCATGCATTCACACCGATGCATTCCACACCGCACACAGAATCTAAGTGAGTTTTGCGTTTTGCTTTCACGGATGCCTGTGTTTGTTGAAACAGTGTCCTTCCCTCCTAATCCTTAAGTACTGACACTCCAGGAAGATATGCCCCATTTAGTCCACGGCTCCTGGTAATAATGGTTAATAATAGCGTCACTCATTGAGGTGTGACTTCATGCGCCGTTCTATATTCAATGCTTTGCAATAGATTATCCAGAACCTGTCTGGGCCGGGTGCCTCTGTCTCAGTTGTGTTTATCCCTGGTGTAGGACCTGGCAACAGCACTGGGGTTTGCTCATGTGTCACGTGGGCACATACAAAAAAGGTCTCCCTTTGGTGAGTTTACTGTCCTCGCAATGGACTCTAGGCATTGAAGCCAGGAAGGGGAAGAACCCTGGTTCTACCCAGTTTGAGCTCCGTGGGAGCCACTGTAGAGACGGAACCCAGGTGCGCTTCCTCTGATGTCCAGCAGGGGGCGCTCCCGAGAAGTGCCCCACTACAACTGCAGCGCCCGCGTCTCAGCTCCGAGCCATTTCCCTAGGAACTGGCCCTTGGCAAAAATGTGAGGAAAATAACTCCAAATGGCATAGTGCAGGATCTGCAAGGCCGACTTCACGTGCAGGCTTCATAAAGTAGAGCAAGTGTGGCCCCTGTTTGGAAGCTTTGTTGGCCCAGGGACCTGTGTCCTACCCCCCCCCCTCCCCCGGCTTAGGCAGATGTCAAGGGTTCAGCACTGGCCACTCCCAACTGCTGCAGGCCTCAGGTCTGGGATCAAGGCGGGACTGTATGAATCTCCTCCAATCCCAGCCCTGTTAGTGAGTCAGCGTGCCTTTAGCCAATGGTGTCTCCTCACCACCTCTGCCTGCCACCCAGGTCTGTACCTGACCTCGACATCATTCTCCTGTCTGGGAAGGAGTCCTTTTTATTTTTGAGGGCAAGAGAGGACATTTCCACGCGTGTGTGCATGCGCTATTGCTAAGAATTCTGCATCAGTCTTCTTACGTGATTCATGGAGCCAGGGTGTCTCAATCAAACCCAGAGCTTGCCAATATGGCTAGTTTTGCCAGCCAGCTTGCTCTGAAATCCCTTGTCTCTGCCTTGTACAGTTAGAATTACAGGTGGAGGGGGCTGGAAAGATGGTTCAGCGGTTAAGAGCAGTGGCTGATCTTCCAGAAGTCCTGAGTTCAATTCCCAGCAACCACATGGCAGCTCAGAACTGTCTATAATTACATTTCTAGGGAATCGGACACCTTCACACACTAATGCACATAAAATAAAAATAAATTTAAAAAATAATTACAGGTGGACTGCTGTGCACACAGCATTTACCTGGGCTCAGGGGGTGAACTTAAGTCCTTGTGTTTGGATGGCAAACACTTTTAACCAGAGTCATGGCCCCAGTCCATTGTTAAGAACATCAGTGCCTCAGAAGGCTGAAGAAAGATGGTCACAGTAAGTTTAAGCTTAGCTTGGGCTACAGCAATAGACCAGGTTCTAGGCCAGCCTGGGCTATGTATGGTATATGGTCTACTTTGAACACATGCACAGCCACTCGCACATGTGCCCCGTAGGGAACATCAGGAGTGACCTTGCTAGCAGATTCTGTTCCTCGTTCTTGGTGACATTTGCTGCTGCTGTCTGTGGTGCCCCTTGGGTTCCGGAACATGTCCTGATTCTTCCTGTCAATGGCTCTTCCACAAGCAGTGCTCACGCCAAAGCCGGGCTGTCAGCATGGCGAGTGTACCTTCCCCACTGTGCACATTTTAAGGTTCATCCGAGTTGGAACTTACACCTGCATTCCTCCCAATGGCTGAGGAGCACCCCATCATACACATTATATATATAAATATATATACATATATATGCAATCTGTTTATGCATACATTCCTACAAAGGGACGTCAACTTTTTTTTTTAAAGATGTTTTTATTTACTTCATGTACATGAGCACACTGTAGCTGTCTTCAGACACACCAGAAGAGGGCACCAGATCCCACCACAGATGGTTGTGAGCCACTGTGTTGCTGGGATTTGAACTCAGGACCTCTGGAAGAGGAGTCAGTGCTCTTAACCACTGAACCATCTCTCCAGCCCACATTACCTTTCTTACATTAAAGAAAAACCAAACTATTACTTGTGGCAGTTTTCGGGTAGGTGATGGCAAACGAGTAGAAAGCACTCAGACTCTCCCTTCCCCCTCCCCACAATCCCCTTCAGGACACCATCCCCCACCAGAGTGGCCCATGTGTTACAATCCTCAAACAGGAATGCACCATCATACGGAGTCATATTAGCAGTCTCCTTGTTATACCTTCGATGGGTCTGGACACACAGAAAGGGACCATGGTGTCTCCTGGCCCAAGATGTCCTCTGTGCTCTGAGGCATTCACTTTTAAGAGACCGACAGGAGAGGAATCTGGGCCAGGGTATAGCTCAGTGGTGGAACAGAGGTCTTTGGTTCCAATTCCCAGCAGGAGGTTGGGAGCAGAGGAAGGATGGAAGAAAAGATGAAAGAAAAGAAAGAAGGAAGGAAGTGGGCTGGAATGACAGACAGGCAATGAGGCAGAACCAGAAGAGCTGAAGTTATGAGAGAGATGTGGTTAGCATTACCTAAGGCCCTGCAGACTGGAGTGCCCTGCAGATGGGATAGCCTCATTTAAGCAGGCAATCTCCATGTATTCTCAAAGGCATCCTGGTTGGAGGGGCCACTGTATAATCCTACCCTACAGTGTTTCTCACTGTGGAAAAATGGGTGGGGTCCTTTGGACTTAACCACCAAGGAGTGGTTTGGGAATGGCAGGAGGTGTGTTGTTCTGTGGTTTGGGAATGGTGTGGGGGGTGTTAGTCCATGGTTTGGGGATGGTGGGGGGAGGTGTGTTAGTTTTCCAGTGCTGTAATGAAATTTCTCACTCATTCTGGGTATTTCACAAGGTAATACACACCTGGAGGATGAAAGTCTAAGATCCCAGAGCCCTACTCAAAGGTCTTGTGACATATGACATCACATGATGGTGGGCACATGTGTGTGAAAAGATATCATATGTCAAGATAGCAAGCCAGAGAGATACTACCAGACACGCTCTTTATAACAACCCCCCAGATAGACATAACCAGGGTCCCACGAGAATTACATCAGCGCTTTTTGAAAGCAGTGCACTCAATTACTTTTCACAGGGACAAAGCCCTTAAAGGGTCCACAGCCTCTCCTCAGTCCATGTGCTCCCGAGGGACCTACTCCAAACACATCCCAGCCACCTGCTTACAGGTCGAAGCTGAGGAGAGAGAAGGAATCGGGAACGAAGACTCGGGGCTTACGTCCATATTGCAGTTTACTTCCAGGACGGTGCTTTTTCTCCATTCCCCTGAGCCAGGACAGGAGGTCAGCAGTCGGCTGTAATCAGCCGCAGGCAGGCAGAGCAGACACAAACAGATGACATTACCAGGGAGGGATGGCATCCCCAGGGGAAAGCAGGGAACGGGTGTTTGAGATGGCTTCATCTCTGTGGCATTCTGCTTTTCTCCCGGATTCTTTGTGTGTGCGGGGGGGGGGGGGGGGGTGTCGTTATTTCCCCTTGCTCTATTCTATTCTTCAGGAGCCTTCTGGCCAGTGGGGGCGGAGGGCCTCACTCCTCACAGGGGAGACAAACAGGCGCACCACTGGTGAAAGCTATGGCAGGGGACTGACTGCCTCTGCTCCTCACATCCTGTTCTAGAATGCTAAGATCAGAGGAGTCCCTGGGGGTAACCCAGGTGTTGGATTGTCCCCACTCCACCCCCTGCAGGGTTTCTCTGTGTAGCCCTGGCTATACTGGAGCTCACTCTGTAGTCCAGGCTGGCCCCAAACTCAGAGCTCCACCTGCCTCTGGCTCCTGAGTGCTGGGATTAAAGGCCTGCACCTCCACCACCTTACTATTTTTTTAAAATTATTTTTACTTTATGTGTATGGGTGCTTTGCCTGCATGTATGGTTTGTGTGCCACATCGCATGTTTGGTGCCCAGAGAGACCAGAAAAGGATGACGGATATCTATCCCTCTCCTTCCTTGAACTGGAGTTATACATAGCTGTGAGTCACTCAGTAAGTGCTGGAATTGAACCCAGGTCCTCTGGAAGAGCAGCAGAGCTCTGAAGGGATGAGCCACCCCACAGGTGATTCCAACCTGCAGCCAGGTATGAGAGCCACTGGTTCGGAGTACGGAGAATGGCTTACGTGAACAATTGGGTATGGGGCGCTTTACCGGTGTCTGGAGACCAAGGGGCCCAGGGTCTTCTGCAGCTTAGTATATCGTCCTCCACAGTCATGATGTGGCATGGAGTTTTCCCTTGGTCCCTCACTGCCCTGTCAAGAAAGTTAAATTGGGTGAGCTTCTGGACACTATAAACAGTGCAGGGGCTTCCTGCTCTGGTGAGTTCTGTCAACTTGATACAAACTAAGACACATCTGGAAAGAGGCAATCTCCGTGGAGGAACTCCTCCATCACGCTACCCTGTGAGCATGTGTTCAGGTATTTTCCTGAGCCTTTAGCCCCTGCCCTGGCCTCCCTTCATGATGGACCATCAGCTGGGAGGTAAAATGAACCCTTTCCTCACCAAATTGCTTTTGGTCATGGTGTTCATCACAGAGACAGAAAGCAAAAGAGCTGGGGCTTTTATTTAACAGGTTGTTTATCCTGGAGAGATGGCTCAGTGGTTAAGAGCACCATGTGTATGTGTGTGTGTGTCTGTCTGTCTGTGTGTGCCTGTATGTGTGTGTCTGTGTGTGTATCTGTGTGTGTGTCTGTATGTGTATGTGTCTCTGTGTGTGTCTGTGTGTGTGTGTGTCTGTGTGTATGTCTGTATGTGTGTGTCTGTATGTGTGTGTCTGTGTGTGTGTGTCTCTGTGTCTGTATGTGTGTGTCTGTGTGTGTGTGTGTCTCTGTGTCTGTATGTGTGTGTCTCTGTGTCTCTGTGTCTGTGTCTGTATGTATTCATATATTCTCTCAGTTCTGTTCTTCTAGAGAACCTTGACTAACACACTGCCCTTGCAGAGAACCTGAGTTTGGTTCCCAGCTTCCACATCAGGTGACTCACCACCACCACTACTTGCAACCCCATCTCTAGGGGATGGCAGACACACTCCTTCCCCATGCAAGCAACTGCACTCCCATGCAGCCCTACCCCTATTCACACGTAGACACACATAATTTAAAAAATAATAAAAACAAAAAAATGACTGAATTTTGTTGTTGCTGTCGCTTACTTGACATTTAAATTTCAGTGGCCGCTTGGATTTTTATTTGCTAAACCTGGAAATCCTACCAAGGTGGGCGTGGTGGGACCTGTAACCCCAGTGTTTAGAAGGCAGATGTAGGAAGACACCAAATTCAAAACCAAAGTTCAGTACAAAAGACAGGAAGGGGACCAGGTGTGGTGGCGCATGCCTTTAAGTGTGTGGGCAGCACTTGGGAGGCATAGTTGGGGGAATCTCTAAGTTGGAGGCTAGCCTGGTCTACAGAGCTAGTTCTAGGACAGTCAGGGTTACACAGAGAAATCCTGTCTCAAAACCAAATCAAACCAAAAGCCAAGTCAGGCATGGTAGCACACGCCTGTAATCCCATCTGGGAGAAGAAGCAGATAAAAGTTCAAAGTCATCCTCAGCTACAGTGCAAGTCTGAGTCCAGCCTAGACTACGTTAAGACCCACCTTCAGGAACCAAGTAAGAGTAGGGTGGCGGTGGAACACACCTTATGCCCAGCAGTTGGTGGGCAGAGTTAGGCGGATGTCTGAGTTGGAGGCCAGATTGATCTACATCGTGAGTTCTAGGACAGCCAGGGGGAAGAAAGGAGAGGAGGAAGCAAAGGATGAAGATGAAGAGAAGGAGGAAACTGAGCAAGGAGCTGGAAGGCTGGCTTTCCATATAAAGATGACTTTAATGGGTCAGCGCACAGAGGACCTGGGTTCAGTTCCCAACACCCTCACCAAGGCTCCTAACTGCCTGGAACTCCAATTCCAGGGGATCGGATGCTTTCTCCTGGCCTCTGAGAGTACCAGGCATGCGTGTGCAGCATTTACATACATGCGGGCAATGCATGTATGCATTCGTACACATGAAAATGCACTCAAACACATGAAAAATTTAACCTAAACTAAACAGCAATTTGGCAGTCCTCCACAAAAGCTGAGGTCAGGCCAATGTAACCAGTCTCTAGAGAGGGGGAGCCTCCAGAGTTGGGTATTCTGAAAGGGTTCATTCCACATGGTTGGGACTAGAACACCCTCCCTCTGGATACTGAGGACTCCTGATCTGACCTTTGATCTTTGTCGCCATCAACCTTGGAAGCTTTCCCCTCTCCCATTCTCTCTCTCCCTCCCCCTCCCCCGCTTTCTTCTTCCCTTCCCCAACCCAGTCTCTGTTAGCAGTTGTAACTAAGACTGCCCTTAAACTCATTGTGTAGGGCTGGAGAGACGGCTCAGGAGTTAAGAGCACTGACTCCAGAGGTCCTGAGTTCAAATCCCAGCAACCACATGGTGGCTCACAACCATCTGTAATGGGATCTGATGCCTTCTTCTGGTGTGTCTGAAGACAGCTACAGTGTACTCACATACATTAAATAAATAAATCTTAAAAAAAAAAAAAAAAAAAAACCCTCACTGTGTAGCTCAGGATGACCTTGAACTCCTGATCCTGTCTCCTCCTTCCATGTGCTGGGATCCAGGCCAGTGCTACCATGCCAGATATATGCAGTGCCAGGCTAGATGAGCATTGGATCCATGTGCCCGTGGCTGTAGTGTGTCCTCTTCCTATTGGCCAGAAGAGACCCTAGCCATCACCCTTTCTCCCCTCCACTTCCCTCTCTTGCCTCGAGGTCACCATGACTAATATATCATTGCCCTTTCCTGTTTTCAGGGGTCACTGTATTTAGAAGGCACCTGGCCATGCCGATGGTCAACGAAAAGGAATGCAGGCAGACTCCCCATGGAACTGTGGGCCTCAACTGATGGTTGCAATTGGACACCGGGGGTGCAATGGAGCCAGTGACTTAAGGAGGGACAACCTCGGCGAACCCTGGGTGTGGGCAGTGTGGGTGCCTAGCTGAGGTTCTGAGTGTGTCCCTGAGAAGGGCTTTTTGATCGGCCACGAGAAGTCCGTTGAGGGGCTCCTACAGAGGAAAGATGGGAAGTGCCCAGGGAGCATGCAGTTAAAGCAAAGAGGTCCTGGAGCGTCAGACAGCAGAGAGGGATGCTGGGGGGAGAGGACCCCACAGATAGTAGAATGTGTGTGTGTGTGTGTGTGTGTGTGTGTGTGTGTGTGTGTGTGTGTGTGGTGTTGTCTGTACTGGCTCTGGTCCACCCAAGGTTGGAACTGAGGCCCTCTATGAGGATCGTTGGTCCTAGCAGGTGCACCCTCTGCTGGTGGCCTCGGGGAATGCGCGTCCTGGCTCAGTGCCTTGGACAGCTCATTCACACAAAGAGCTACCACACAGCGCCCTGGCCGAGCATATGGTAAGAGGAGCTGGCCAGAGGCGATGAGGTGTGAGTGGGAAGGGAGGGGGAAAACAGAATTGTGTGAGGGACAGAGAGATTGCAGGGGCTGAAGGTCCCAGCGCTGGCATGGTTGGAGCTGAGTTGGTGGCCGTAGTTCTTCGGAGTTTAGGAAAACGTTGAGCATTAGCAGACGTATAGATGGTCACATGAATTAGCACTGTTCACCCGAACAGTTACCTTACCGCTGTCTCTAAGGCCTTTTCCCCTGGGCATCCATTTTCCCTGGGCATCCAGCAGCCGGGTCCTAACAACCGGACCGTATGCTAAACTAGAAACCACCATGTGTTTCTTGTGTCCTGGCTCCTGGTACCGCTGGGTCGGACTCCTGGGTACAGCGTGATGGTGACTCTCGGCGACAGTTTGCATAGACCCATAGTTCTCTTCTTGGTCGATGGTACTGGAGACTGTGAAAACTTTCTAGGGACCTTCCTACTCTCCTGGTTCCTGACTGGGACCCCTGAAGTTATGGAATGGAGCCTCAGTTTCCTCCTCTGTAAAATGGAAAGTTACATTCCATTTCACCTAGCAGGATACCCAGGGACTGTAGAGGCTGCCTCCCCATAAGAGATAGCAGGTTTCCTGACCAAGAAGGACCCACAGAGGCACGGGCACACTGTCCTCTGAGAGACAGAAGGTGGTGGCTGGTTCCCAGCCAGGTGGGGACAGAGCAGGGATTACAGTTAGGACCGCCCCCCCAGGCTTACCCCGTGCTCTCCCTACAGCCTGAGACTAGTAATTCTTTCTACGTCTCCAGTACCTCTGATGACGCTTGCCCTCAGCAGGATGAGGCCAGGGCCTGGCTGCCAAGTCCTGCTGGCACCATACTGCCTGGGGTAACATGGGAGGCAGGGCCAGGGGGATTAGAATCTCTCAGCCATCACATGCTGCCAGGGGGAAGATGTGCGACAGCGTCCTTGCAGACAGGAGTCTTGGGTTCTCCTAGTTCCTGCACTCGGTGGCAGCCCTCAGTGACTGGCCCTGTGGTGGGGACACCCGGACTCCTTCTTACAGTTCTGGTAAGTGGGCCCCGTCCTTGGCTCTATGCATGCTTGTATGTATGTGTGTGTATGTATGTATATATTTGTGTGTGTATGTATGCATGTATATATATATGTGTGTGTGCCTGTGTTTATGTGCATGTATGCATGTGTGTGTATGTATGTATATATTTGTGTGTATGTATGCATGTATATATATGTGTGTGTGTATGTGCCTGTGTTTATGTGCATGTATGCATGTGTGTCTGTATGTATTTGTGTATATATATGTATGTATTGTATATGTATATGTGTACATGTGTGTATGTGTATCTGTATGGATATATATCTATGTGTGTATATATATATGCTTGTATATATGTGTGTGTGCATGTATGTGCATATTTGTGTGTGTATGCATGTATATATATGTGTGCATACATTTGTGTGCATGTATGTATGTGTCTGTATATATTGTGTATGTATACATATGCATGTGTGTATGTGTATTTGTATGCATATATTTGTGTGTGTGTATGTGTGTGTGTGTGTGTATGTATGTGAGTGGAAGCCAGAGGTTAGCTTTGGATGCCATTCTCCGGGAACTGCAGGTACTGTCTACTTCGTTTCTTGGGACAAGGTCTCTCACTGGTCTGAAGCTCACCAAGTAGGCTGGGTTGGCTAGGGGAGCCGTCGAGCCCCAGGGATTTGCCTAACCCTGTGTCTGGTCCTAGGATACAGATGCTGGGCGATGGGCCCTGCACCGGGTCTTTCATGTTCTGAGGCTTATGCTTAGGTCCTTGCTCCTGAGCTCTCCCCATCGCCCACTTAAAAAGGACACCTGTATTCCATTCTAGTTATTTATGTCATGTGCACCTGCGGCACACACATTCGGGAGACA
This sequence comes from Micromys minutus, assembly GCF_963924665.1. Taxonomy (NCBI): domain Eukaryota; kingdom Metazoa; phylum Chordata; class Mammalia; order Rodentia; family Muridae; genus Micromys; species Micromys minutus. Next base: position 61,902,952 of record NC_137979.1, read on the forward strand.
GAGGACCACGGTGGGAGTCAGTTCTCGCCTCCTATTATGTGGGTCCCTGGGGGTCAAACTCAGGTTCTCAGGCTCTGTGAAGTTCCTTTACCTGCTGAGCCATCTCACCTGAACTCCTCCGCCCTTTCTGAAGGTCCTCTAAGGACCACCGCTTTGTAGGATGTCATAAAAAAGAGGGCATCGCACCGGCATGTTCTGTGTGCCTAAGCTGATGGGACAGGCACGTCGCCCTGAGTGTCCCCCATACCTGACCCTCCTGACGTCAGACTCTCCAGTCTTAGGCTCTTTAACCATCTTATCCCCCATCTCCCCAGTATGACCTAGTCTGACGTCAGCTCAGGCTCACATTCATTAAAGAGCTTCTTCTCCTGAGCTAAGGTCTGAGACTACCTCAGAGGCTCTTGGCTTGCGGGAGGATGGACGGTCCAGAGATTAACAGTGTGTATGAGTTCCACTTCAGACCTGAGTCTGGTTCCCAGCACCCATGGGCGCTTACAACCACCTATAGCTCCAGCTCCACGAGATGCATCACCTCTGGGCTCTGGAGGTTTGTGCATGAAGCTACACACAGATACATAGACACACACATTTCCTCTAAAAAACAAACTGGGGAAAAGAGAAAAAAACTCTCTTGGCCATACTGTCTTACTCAGAAGACAAGAAGTCTCCTTCTGAGTAAAACAAGTCACATGACAGGTGGTAAGGGGGCAGGGGGGCTGGGAACCTGCCGACCCCACAGATTCAGAAGAGACTACAGGTTCATGCCCTTGCTTTACTGCCCTCTTGGGGCATGATGCCCACAGTCTCTCAAGGCTGGGAGACACGTAGAGTCTGGAGCTTTGACCAATTGCTGGAAGGGACTCCCTAGCTCATGAGGAAAAGGGAGGGAACCACGCCAACATTGCAAGCTCCTGGAATTTGCCTTGAAGTCCAGACACTTGGGGACTGGCTCTACCCCGAGAGACACCCGATGTGCCTTCTTTGCAGTGAAGGCCGGGTTCTCTCTCTTCTCTGACAGGTGCTAAGGGACCACTTCTAGGGCTGGGGAACCCCAGGGAGGGTTCAGTGGCCAGATGTCCATGCTGAGCATCCACCCCCTGAAACCTGAGACCCTGCACCTGCCTCTTGGGACCTCAGAGTTCCTAGGCTGCCAGCGGCGCCACACACTCCCTGCCAGTGAATTCCGCTGCCTCACGCTGGAGGACGCCACCAGCGTGTTTGAGATTGAGCGGGAAGGTGAGTGGGAAATTGGGTGGGTGCTCGAACGTCATCTTCCCAAGTTTTCCAAGACTCTTGCCTTTGGGAGTCAAATTTTAGCTCTCTTTCTCTGTCTCTGTCTCTCTGTCTCTCTCTCTCTCTCTCTCTCTCTCTCTCACACACACACACACACACACACATACACACACAGCATATCACACACCACACACACACCACACACACACACACACACACACACACACACACACACACACACACACGGCAGGAACGGCAGAGCGGCACACATCAAGCACCTATTCATCTTTGCCTCCTGCTGCAGCCTTTACCTCTGTCTCGGGCACCTGTCCTCTCTACTTGGATGAGATCCGGCACTTCCTAACCCTGTGTCCAGAGCTGTCATTGGGCTGGTTTGAGGAGGGCTGCCTTGTGGCCTTCATCATCGGCTCACTTTGGGACCAGGAGAGACTTACTCAGGTAAGGGCAGGGTGAGCTCCTCAGAGTCTCCAGAAGCAAAGCGCTGAGTCCAAACAGCAGGGCTCCTCCCAAGGCAAGAGCCCTCTGCCCAACCCTTAGAGCAGCATTTCCCAATCTCCCTAAAGCCTCAACCCTTTCATACAGCAACTCATGCTGTGGTGAACCCCAACCATAAAACCATCTTCATTGCTACTTCATAACTATAATTTTGCTATTGCTGTAAACTGTAACGTAAACATCTGCATTTCCTGACGGTCTTAGGCGACCCCTATGAGACTGTTGTTTGACCTCCAAAGGGGTCACATCCCACAGGACCTGTAGATGTGGGTAGCAGTGGGGTCCTGTCTGTAAGCAGGGAACCCTGGATGCCCCTGGTACTCAGGACACCCTTCCTTTTGGTCTGGTAGGGTTTGGAGGAGCAGGTCTCAGCAGAAGTAACCCAGACATCTGTCCCTTACCCGCCCCCAGGAGTCGCTGACACTGCACAGACCCGGAGGCCGCACAGCCCACCTGCACGTGTTGGCTGTGCACCGAACCTTCCGGCAGCAGGGCAAGGGCTCTGTCCTGCTGTGGCGATACCTTCACCACCTGGGCAGTCAGCCAGCTGTGCGCCGAGCTGTGCTCATGTGTGAGGATGCCCTGGTACCCTTCTATGAGAAATTTGGCTTCCAGGCTGTGGGCCCGTGCGCCATCACCGTGGGCCCTCTCACCTTCACTGAGCTACAGTGTTCCTTACGATGCCACGCCTTCCTGCGCAGGAACAGCGGCTGCTGACCAAAGCTGCACACTTGGCCGTGGCGAGGGTGGGAGTGAAAGCTTGGGTGGGGGGGAGGGGCTTCTGTCCACCTGCCATGTCACATCCTTCTCTGCCTGGAGCCATCCATCTAGATGGCTAGCATGAAGGGGAACGGTGGTTCCCAACTGGAGTAGAGAGGGAAGGGTCAATAAAGACTTGGACAGGAGGTGGCTTCCCTTCAGCACAGAGGATGCTGTCTGTCCCCAGAGGACCTCTTGCCTTCTGAACTGTGCAAAGGCAAGACCAGGTCGGTGGGGGCGGGGGACGGGGGGGGGGGACGGGAGCAGCGGGAAGTTTGTCCCCACACCTCCTCCTCCTGACTGCAGTTTCTGTGCTCCAGTGCAATGCCCTGGTTCTTGGGAGCCCTCACTCCTGGCCAGGCTGATGTCCCTTCCTAGCTCCCATCTCTGGGAATGAGGGTCAGCCAGGAGCCGGAGACTTGAGTCCCATCCTTGGGGTAGGGATGTGCTGCAGGGTCACACAAACTGTACTCGGGCACCTATGTGCCGGCCCACCTGCCTCCCTAGGTCCCCCTTCTATCCTGGTCCCCCCACTAGCCCCAGCACTGGCACTAATAAAGCAGCTATGTCCCCAGTGGCTGTGGTTTACGGGTGTGTGCAGGGTCTTCTTCGAGCTGACTGGAGTAAGTGAACACCTCTGCCAGACAGGCCGTCCCTGCTGCTGGTCAGCCCCCGATGGCCCCCAGGCAAGGGCACAGCAGCTGGGCTTGAGGTCTCAGGGCGCTACATGTAACCCGGTTCTCTCCGGATCCTTGGGGGCTCCGGTGTGATCTCGAACTGGTTTCTGGTTCAAGTCAACGGCACGAATCTCAAGTTTTCCAGTCTGCTTCAGCCTCAGGGCTGCTGCCTTCATAGCCACAGGTTTTTATCTTTCATTTTTAAAAAAGCTGTTTTGGCCATGCAGTGGTGGTACCCACCTTTAATCCTAGCACATGGGAGGCAGAGGTAGGCAGATCTCTTAAGTTTTAGGCCAGCCAGGGGTACACAAAGAAACCCTAGCTCTGAATTATTTATTTGAAAACAGGGTCTCACTCTGTAGCTCAGGCTGGCCCTTAACTCAGTGCTCCGGCTGCCCCTAACTCTCAAGTACTGAGGTTAAAGGCACATGTCACCATGCTTTGCTTTTAAAAACATTTTTTAAAAGTATGTCTGCATACCAGATGCCCACGCAGGTTCCCGTGGAGGCCAGGTGTAGGTGGGTCGGCTGGAACTGTAATCACAGGTGGCTATAAACTGTATCGAGAGTGCAAGGGACCAAGCCCAGGTCCCCCGAAAGAGCAGCGCTTTAAGCGAGATCTCCAGTCCCTGTGTGGCTTTTGTTTGGTTAGGTTTTTGGTTGTCTGTTTTTGAGACAAGGTTTTTCTGTGTAGCCCTGCCTGGCGGGGAATTTACCCTGTAGACCAGGCTGGCCACAATCTCAGAGATTTGCCTGCCTCTGCCTCCCCAGTGCTGGGCTTAAAGACATGTGTTACCACCTACCTAGCTTGAATGCTTTTTAATATTCATTTTTATTTATGTGTATGTGTGTGTGTGAGAGAGAAAGGGGATGCTCACAGAGGCCAGAAGAAAACACTGGATCCCCCTGAGCTGGAGTTACAGTAGTCCTGAGCCACCTGACATGGTTCTAGGAACTGAACCCAGGAAGTGATCTATCTCTGGAGCCCCAAGTTCTAGCTTTCCTTCCCCTGGAGGTCTGAGGCTTAAAAGCCAGTATTTTAATAAAGAATGTCATTTAATAAACGTCATCCATACAAAGTTAGCGTTACTTTACAAAATTAGGACCATAATATAAATTGGAAAAACAAACAAAACACCAGGCCTGGAGGAGCCTCAAGCCTCCCCTGGGAGTTAGTCCTTAAGGTGGCTCCACCCACAGCCATGAAGGTGGGAGGGACATCCTGGTACCAGAGCCAATTCTAGCAACTGACATGCTGGAGCTAGGGCAACCCCTAGACTCAGGAGACCTGGCTTCTTTGTATGACAAAAGCCCTTAGCATTCTCTCTCTGCTTGTCACTCCCCCAACCTCCAAGACAACTGCCAGAGCCTTGCCCACAATGCTGTGTCCAGGAGCCTCAGGAGTGGGCCCATGAGTCCATGGACAAATACAAGAAGGGCTTGAAAGACAGGGAGAAGAAACAGGGAAAGGGGGTCATAGCAGCATGGTAGAGACCTCAACCCCGGGGACAACTGAGGGAGCAGCTGTATGTCTGGAGAGGTCACAGTCACAGTGGGGAGACAGCACCTGCAGAAGCCAGAGGCCCAAGCCCTGGGAAGAAAAGTTATCATCCCTATGGGGCCAGAGAGGCAGGCAGGGCCTGGGACCTGAGCTTCTGAGAAGCAGATGTTCTGGATGTCCCCCAGACTTGGGTCAGGAACATTGGGACCTGAGAAAGGGAGGTGTCATCCACCCTGGGGAACCTGCCTTTACTACCCATCTCATTTGGAGTCAGCCTTGTCTGTGGCGTGAGCTGCTGGGCTCAGGGCCCCATCAGTCCGCAGTCTCGGCATAGTTAGTGCAGCACCTGGTCTAGCTCGTACTTCTCACAGAACCGACTGGTGAAGGGAAAGCAGGTGAGGTACTCAATCCAGGGCCAGTTGATGGGGTAGATATACAGCCATAGCACCAGGGAAGCAAAGAGCCCAGCAAAGACCAGCAGCGACACCAGAATCAGGGCTCGCTTGCGGTACTTGTCGCTGGTACCGAAGGTGATGTAGGGCAGGAAGGCGAAGGCCAGAAGCATGCCACTGAGGAAACCGAAGATGTGGGCAATGTTGTCGATCCAGGGCAGGAGGCCACAGATGAAGAGGAAAAGGACGATGGCCGACAGGTTGAAGAAGGCCTTCCATGGTCGCTCCAGCAGCTGCCAGCTCTGGAACAGCTCCACGAAGAGGCAGGCGAGAAGGCCGAACTGCGACCCGGCTGGGCCCACCTGGGAAAGGAGCAACAGACTCAAGACCCCTCCTCCTGAGGGAGAGAGCTGCCACATGTGGGGTTTCACAGAACAAGGAACAGGGAGTCCTGGGGACTCAGGAATATCCCTGTTCCCTACTGCCATGGATTAGGAGACCAATCTGCAGGTAAGCGTGGCACAACAGGGGCTCTGTGCCCTTGTTGCAGATCCTGGGGAAGGACCAGATCAAGAGGCAGCAGGAGTGGTCCTCCCCACATGCCCCAATGGTCCTCCCCACATGCCCCAATGGTCCTCCCCACATGCCCCAATGGTCCTCCCCACATGCCCCAATGGTCCTCCCCACATGCCCCAATGGTCCTCCCCACATGCCCCAATGGTCCTCCCCACATGCCCCAATGGTCCTCCCCACATGCCCCAATGGTCCTCCCCACATGCCCCAATGGTCCTCCCCACATGCCCCAATGGTCCTCCCCACATGCCATACTGGTCCTCCCCACATGACATAATGATTTAGATTCAAGAGGAAGGACTCATCCCACCCTCTCTACCCTTGCCTCTCAAGTTTGTACCTCTGCCCGGTACGGGAGGAAGATGGCGCTGGCCAGGTTGCCTGTAATGCCACTAAGGATGAAGATGATGGAGATGCGGTGCCAGCCGGCTAGCTTCTCTAGGTCCCTCAGGATGGTCATTTGGAAGATCACAGACACAAGGCAGTGCACTATGCTGAGGCAGAGAGAGACATGAGCATCATCAGCCTTCCCTGTGTGCCATGGCCACCAGCAGGGCACACTACAGGAGCAGTCAAGCATCTAAGAGGGAAGCCTGGGCATGGGGCAGTAAGGCACCTCTTACCCAGCATGCAGGAACAGAGAGAGCCAGATCCGGTAGAACTGGTCAGGGATCTCAGGGTTGAGGAAAGGCAGGAGCCCACACACCTTGTCCAAACAGTGCACCTGGGTGGGAGACACAGGGTCATTAGCTCCACCCTGGGAGGCAAGCCACGTCTGAGGCTTCCGAGTGGTAAGGACCCCAGTGGTCTTCAGGACCCCTACAGCTTTCACTATGCAGACAGTCTTCCTTCGCCTACCTGGGAACAGAGTGTTGCCTCTTCGTGAAAATAGCCATGCATGAACTCACAATACTCCCGAGTGGTGATCTCACAGCTGTGGACAGGAAGCAGATGGGTATCAGCCTTCTTAGGCTAGAGCCCAGCACCTGAGCACGGCACTGCCCCTCTGCCCCTGCCTCCCCCATCACCCAGGAGCAGAGCAGAGAAGACAGTTACAGAGGTCCATCGGCCTGTGGAAGTTGGGGTACCGGCTCACCTGCCCTTGGTGCCGATGCAGCAGGGGCGGCCTTTGATCTTACAGTCTATGTGCAACAAGCCCGTGTGGTTGCTCTGGGCCTGCTCTGTGCAGATCTAAGAGAGAGGGGACCGATGGCAGTGGGCCTCATGACAGAAAGCTAGATGTCCCCACCTACATCCCGCAGCCTTCTCCAAGCATCTCCTGCTCACCGGCCACTTGGTAATGTCATCAGGCCAGATGTGGGCCCCGCTGGAGGCTGGTTCTTCACAGGTCCTGGAAGCAAGTGGGCAGATCCAGCAAAATAAAGAGCTGGGACACCCCAGCTGCTGTACCCACCCACCAGCATCACAGAAGGACGCGCCAGCAGCTGGGTGCCACTCTGGACCCATAGGAGGCTCTAGGCTGTACCTGGGGTCTTGGTGGCACACAACCGCCGATGGCTGCTTCTGGCTCAGGTCGGACTTGTCTGAGGGCTGAGTGTCATTCTGCCACTTCAGGAACGTGGCCAAAGTCTCCTGAGGGTGGAGATCGGGCCCTGTCAGTCAGATGCTATGGACAGCAAACCCTCTGAGACAAGGGCTATTCCCATTTCCCCAGGACTCGGGTACTTCCTAGGAACCACTGTCCAAATCTCCAAGCCTGGCTCTGGGCTTGCCTGCCAGGCTGGGGAGGGTAAGAGGCTGGCAGGGGCAGGGGCCGGACCCACCGAGCAGTCCTTCTTCAGGGTCTGGATGCAGCCCGAGCGGTCGTTCTGGACACAGCAGCCGGAGGTGCGCTCGATGTCACGCTCCCTCCGTACCAGCTGCTCAATCTGCTGGTCCTTCCGGATGCAGGGGGAGAACTTTGCTCCCAGGTGGATGAGGTCAATCTGGGGTTGGGGAGGGGCTGTGAGCCAGCACTCCATGCTCAGAATGGCCAGGGCACCCCCATCCACCCGTCTGCCCAGTCTGGAGTGGCCAGGGGTCCCGGACCTCACCGAGCTGGGGCCAATCCAGAAGTTCTCCTGCTGGATGTATTTCACACTCTCATACACGCCTCTGTTCTTCAGCACCTATGGAGAAGGTGGTCTGAGGCATTAGAGGAGTCAGAGTCCTGGGTGTGAGAGGAGAGAGGGACAGGGGTGGGGGGAACAGCAGCGGGGTATCCCCAGAATAGATCTCTAGGAAAGACTCAGGCTAAGTGAGCCTCCAGCACTTCCAGCTTGGGCCAGGGTGCCGCGGTGAGAAATACTTGGTGCCAACTGTCCCGAAGCCCCTTGGGGGAGACTGGGACACCCCCCCAGGAGAAACCCTACTCACCAGCTGGGTGGTGACGTGCTGGGCAAAGCCCACGGGGGCAATGCCATAGGTGCAGATCACCAGCAAGGTAATGATGATGTGAACGAACGTCAGCCAGTAGGTGAAGTAGGGTCTGCAGGTGGAGGCCCCAGTTAGCCTGGCGGAGCTCCGCCCCGCCCTTCAGGCCCTTCACCTGGGCCCCGCCGGGTCATTGCGTCACCCCAGCTCAGCCTTCCCCATAGAAACTTGGAAGGTGCCTTCTCTCGGTTCAAAACCCACGATGGCTTGCCACTGCCTTCTGCCTGAAGATCAAAATCACCCCTGCTGCTAACGGACAATTGCTGTGCTCCCCTGCAAGCCCTTTCTCCTCTGCATGTACTTCCTGGAACAGGCCACGGCCCCTGAAGCCCCAGGGCCTTTGTGCATACCTCACATCACCTGGGGTACCCCACACACCTCCACCCCAACCGCTCGCCCGCCACACCTGCCATTTCTTACTTCGTATAATTTGGAGTCCAAAGTCTAGCGGGTCACACTGTTAATCACAGTTTGATTGTCATTCTTTAATCTCCAGCTCCCCTGAACAGCTTCCCCCAGAATCTCTCACTCCAGGCTCCAACTCCCTTTGTCCTCTTTTCACCACCTCTGACCTTGAGATAATGTTTCTCTATGGAGCCTTAGCTAGAACTCACTATTTAGGCCAGGCTAGCTTTGAACTCATAGACCCCTGTCTGCCTCTGCCTCCTGGATACTGGAACTAAAAGCATGTGCCAGCATGCTGGGCTTAAAAGATCATTTTAAAATTTATTATTAGTGTGTACATGCATGTGCGCACACACACACACATGACATGCAGGCATGGGGAAGTCAGAGGACAACTTTGTAGAGCCGTCTTGCCAGTTCCAGGGCACCTGCTTATGCACAATGCCCTTCTCTCCAGGCTGCCTGTCCTAGAGCCTGCGTGTGGTTGTGCTTGGCCAATGTTTGTTGACTGCTGTCTGTGGGCTATGTCGAGGCAGCAGTGCCAGCTTGCTCTTGCCAGGCTGTTTCCTGAGCTTAAGTGTGCCCGGGACCTTGTCATTACACGCAGGACCTGCAGGGGGTGCTCTTGCAATGTTTACTGACCGAGAAGAGGCCACGTTTGGGGTGAAGGGCCCTGAGAGGTTTGGAAGCTCTAGCAACTCAGTCCTCTGCTCAGGCTAGTCCTGGGGGCTCACCGGTGGCTGTCAAAGCTCTCCAGCTGCCGCTGCACGGTGCTGCTGATGCTGCGGCGGTAGCTTCGGTTCAGCCAGTTGCCCACGACACCCAGGCCGTAGTGCCTCTTCTTCCGGTCAAAGGCGAAGTGTTTGACTTTGGAGGCAATGCGCTTGCCACGCTGGGTCCCCGGAACTGGGGCTCGGCCGCTGTATTCTCTTCTGGTGATAACAAAGGCTCTCAGCCTGAGGACCCTGCCAGGGCTCAGCAGGGGCGGAGAGTCCCCAACCTGTACTCACAGTGGGATTTGCACTCCATCAGGGGAGACCGGGGAGGCAGAGCGTGGGACACCTCGGAAGTAGCTAGCAGAGAGTGGGGGAGACTCAAACACATCATCGGGCATGGAGCTCATTTCTTCCTGGAGTAGAGGGACACCAAAGATAGTGTAAGGAGCCACTGTCCCAAGGGCCATCACTTGGCACCTCAATCAAGGGCAAGACAAAGCTACACAATGTCTTCAGGATGGAAGGGAAGCCGCATGCTTGTCAGCCCTGAACTCACTTTCCCAGCAGGTTTATCCCCCAGTCCACACCCCATTCTAAGGGAGCCCAGACCAATGGCTCCCAAAGGACACACCCCATCCTGCCTTCCTTTGGACCTTCCCGGGATCCTGGGAGGACACGGTCAAGGCCAAGGGGACTTCTCCCAGCTCCCAGCCACCCCATACCCTGCCCAGAGAGTCCACGCCCCATGCTTGCCTTACTAAAAAAGGAGGAGTCGAAGGTGTCTGCTCCATCGACAGCGTCGTCCTCCAGGAAGCTGGGGTAGGCGAAGCTGCGCTTGGCGTTCCGGCACCGCTGCCCAGTCGCATCCAGCACGGAGCGGCCCTGGGCACAGAACAGAAGTATCAAGGAGGACCCAGACCCCCAGGACCGGGCCGGCAAAGGCACAGAACATCGGATAGGTGGATGGGCTTGGGGAACTACTCAGAGCGGAAGACCAGAAGGGGCACCAGCTGCGGCCGGCCCTACACAGCTTCTCTTTCCCAGTTCGGGATCAGTTCTTCCCTCTCCTCCCTGCTAATGTGAGCAGTTGGTACCCTGACACTCAAGGCTTCCACATCCTGTAGCATCATGCTCAAGTCTGGGGCCTTGTGCCCTTGCTGCATGCGGCCTCTTGGCCGGCACACTAGGCCCTTCCCACCGGTCTGATCCTTTCTCTCCTGTCATTCCTCCCATAACCTACAACAGAGGGGGTGGTGAGGGCTCACAGGGGAACTGGGGCCCGGAGGACTTAGGTTCTGGGCTTCAGGGCACACATGCATTCACTGTTCCGACACAGAGGGTAGGTATGTGGGCGTGACTCCCACAGACGGGGACATGTATCCGTCAACGCGGGTTTTACCTTGAGGAGGGCAGCGGCTGCCTGAAAGCTCATATGGGCAACAGATATCCTCTTGCGGCGGGGCAGATGGGAGTAGCCAGAGCGAATGCTGGTGAAGGATGTGAGGGACAGGACCCCCGGAGTCTGAGGTGGGTGGGCAGCGTGAGGCCGGTCCACCTCATCTGGGTGGCGGAAGGCCCGACCCCGAGCCAGCGGATCCACAATCTGCAAGAGACGGTGAGTGAGCAGAGCTGCCCAGGCCCGGGGAGAGCTACTTACTGCCCCTCGCCTCCAGGGAGTCCACCTTGGGCATCTTGCATGGTTTTGGAGACTCAGTGCCCTGGAAAGATGGCACCTCCTGGCTGGGCAGCTCCAGTTCTCTCTGGCACGAGGCCTTGAGACGGCCGTAGTGAACGCTGCAGTGGTGCAGGCTACGACGCTGCCAGTTTTGCCGCTTGCCCTCCCAGTCGCCGCTGACCCCAAACCACTGGGCTGTGCTCCTGCAGAAAAGATACGGTGTGGGTGGGAACCTGTCCTGTTGCACATGTGTGCATAAGAGGTGTGGGGGGGGGGGTGTGAAGGTGCGTGTGTTTAAAGGAGGAGGCATGGGGATGACAGTACATGTGTGTGCTGGGAGGGTGATGCGTGGGTTGCGGATACACGAGTATGAGGTGATGGAACACCTCATGGTGCATGTGTTCAAGAATGTGTTAGGGGATGGCAGTGTGTGTGGTGGGGAGGGGACTTGAGGGTGAAGGCATGTGTGCTCCTGTGTGTATATAGGGAAACCGCTTTCCATGGACTGTGCCATATACCTTCAGGACCCTAGAGAATCAATTAGCCTTCCTTGAACCGCCCCCCTCCCCCCGCCTGAGTTCCTAGCTCAGTGACCAGGCTGAGAGTGAAGGCTACCCCATGAGGGGTTGGACGGGGAAGGCTGGAGAACCCCTCTGCGGCAGGCTGTGAATCTTCCTTTCTGGTGCACGTGCCCAGCCCCCACCCCCGCTTTACACCATCACATTAGATCCTGGCCTTCCGCCTCCACAGGGAGCTGCTACTCACTGCCTGTCTACACCTCTGGAAAGGGACACGGGGCTCAGGCCCCGAGAAAGGTCAGGTGCCCAGAAGCTCACTTGCGGATGCTCTGGGACAGGGAGGCCTGGCGGCGGAAGCCAGGGCGCTTCTCTGCACCATCCTGCCATTGTCCCCGGGGCTCCTGGAGGCTGACACTCTTCAGGTAGGCTGGGTTCTTGGGCCTCTGTGGGGAGGAAAAGAGGGTGTGAATGAGCGTCTAGCCCACTCAGCTGCCGGCTGCTTCTGGGCTCCCATTCCCAACTTTATATTGCAGTGTTGGGGACACAACCCGGTCCCTCTAATATGCTAGGCCACTGACGGTACCCCCTCCACAGGCCCTTCACTCTGACATGGACATTTTCTAGAAAGGTTTGGGGATGCAGCTCACGTTGGCAGTGTTCCCAGCATGCCTAAAGCCCCGGGTTCCCGTCCCAGCAACAGGTGCACTGGTGAGCACCGGAGTCCTCAGGAACTATAGAAGGAGGATCAGCCGTTCAAAGTAACTGTTGACTACAGAGCAAGTTCGAGGCTAACCTGGGCTACGTGAGACCCTGTCTCAACAAGCAAAACAAATGTTTTTCCACTGAACTCCAGAAAACCCTCCCTACCCATGATCCGCCCGTGAGTCAAGATACCCTGCCTCTGCCTCTCTCACATGTCTTATGGCGAGTGGGCAGCCTCAACATAGCTCCCCTTTATGTCTCAAGCTGTGTGACAAGCCCACGCTATTTGGGGCCTGTTCTCAATGAGCTCTTTATGGGACAGGAGTCCTAGATGGATGGAAACAATGACCCATCCCCCCAAGAACAAGGCTCTGCAGGGGTGTGCTGCTGGCACTGTGGGATCCTATGCCCACTCGGGCCTCCACAGACAGCCCACAACCCCGCAGGACTAGGGAGAGGACCTATAAACAGCCAGGGAGCCCAGGCTTCCCAATAAGGCCTTTTCTCAAAGACAGTGTTCCCTGTCTCTTGGCCAACAGAACTTCCAAGTTTCAGGGTTCAAAGCCTTGCTCCCTGCAATATTTCAGGCGTACACTGAGGCATCAAGATTGTTGATAGACCATGATGGAGGAGTGTGACTAGGTGCTGTGTGGGCGGTCACATTTGTTGCCGGTGGCAGGCGGCCCTCACCTCGGGAAGCATGTTGTCCTGCTCTCCGGGGGCCTGGGTCTCTGGTGGCAATGGCGGGATAGTGATGGAAAGGTTGGGTGGCTTCCGGCTCTGCAGACGGCTACCAGACACAGACGAGAGACTGCTGCCATTCTTGTCAGCTGAGGCCATGGTGGGAACAACGCTAGAAGAAAGACAGCACAGGCATAAAGAGGGGTGGCAGGACCTAAGGGGACAGAGACCTCGGCACCAGGGACGGCAGCCCAACATCAGCATCCACCTGCCCTGTGGTCTCAGACCGAGCTCCAGAGAGATGTGGTTAGACCACACCTGGACTGGGTGGAGGATCTTGAAGTCTATTTCTGACTTTCATTTGCATTTCAGACTAGCCGGGATGAGAAAGATCTTGACTCTTGCCTTAGCCCCTTTGTGGTATCTCTTTGAGCTTCAGTGAAAACCAAACCACCAAAGGAGCAGAAAAGAAGAAATGGGTGTGGTCAGAGCAGGTCAGTGCCAGAGTGTGGGGCACAGACGAAGGGTCCTTCCTTGGTGCTAGGGGAAGGCTCAAGGGACAAGAACGTTCCAGACAACCAGACATACGACTACCATTAAGGTGCTCTCGGTGTCGGGCAGGCACCAGCTGCTGCAACCAGGGATCAACTGTGCAGGGCAGGTGCTTTTCCTGGGGAAGCAGGCCTTGAGTTATACACAGGAAGTAGTGGCTCAGCCTAATCCCCAGAGGGAAGAGAAACCCACCATGAAGGTCTCTGTCCCCCCAAAGCTGCCTAGTCCGTCCTTGGGGTTAAGTGGAAACCGCCTCTGGTGGTGTGCGCCTATAATCTCAGCTCTCCGGAGGCTGAGGGAGGGAGGATGGTTTGGGTCTAGGGTTCAAGGCTAGCCTAGCAACGTAACAGGCCTCTGTGTAGTTAGTACAAGCCTGTGATCCCAGTACTTGGAAGCGCAGGGACAGAAGAATGTGAGTTTGAGGATAGTCTGGGCCAGCCTGGGCTACAACTGTTAGAAAGAAGAGAAGGAATGAGACCAACAAGGGAAACTGCTGCTAGCCCAGTATTTCTCACTTTCGTCTTTCCTTTAAGGGAAGGTTTCTTCTCGGGCTGGCCTTGAACCTGCAGTGTATCTAAGGGTGACCTTGAGTTCCTGATTCTCCTGCCTCTTCCCATTCCATAGGATTACAGCCGTGTGCTGCCATGCCTGGTACATATATATAGCGTTGGAAGTCGAGTACAAGGCTTGATGCCTGCTCAGCAAGCGCTCCCCCAAATAAGCCATATCCCCAGTGCTGGTGACAATAAAGGTGATTCATGCTCACTCAACAAAAAGACGGAGCGTGGCAAAGCAGAAACCGAGAGTGGGGTCATCTCTCCTTCCTGGAAACAGCATAGGTTTTTAAAACAGCCGAGGTTCTCTGGTCTGGTATGGACATCTTTCCCTTGAGGACACAGACTGGCCTCTTTGCCTTTGACAGAAAAGGCCTCACTGAATGCACGCCAAGACTCCATTCCTGATGGATGGGTACACAGGTTGTCTTGTTTAGTGATGATCAGGATGTCTGAGTGTGTTAAGAGAAAGAACTAGAAGTGGGAGGCTGGGAAGGGCAACGGTGTAGAGAATTTCAGTGGACCCAGATGGATGGTCCCATGAAGAGGAGGTCACTTTTCCCTGCTTGGGCCACTAAACCCCATTCCCTTCTGTTTCCCGGGTACCTGTTGTCTGTTCCTCTCCCTGCAACTCTGGGAAGCTCAGGAATCAAGGACCAGCAAAGTGCATGTGGGCGGGGCTTGAGAGCCTCCGAGTGGAGCCCTAAGTCCAGCTTGTCTGCGTGTGCACAGAAAGTATGCCTAGTGCCTATGGAGGCCAGAAAAAGGCAACAGGTCCCCTGGAACTGAAGTCATGGAGAGTTGCCCGCCAACACGTTGCTGCTAGGAATTAAACTCAAATCCTCCGTAAAAGCAAGAGCTCTAAACTGCTGAGCCATCGCTCCGAGCCCTAGCTCTCTCCACCTTAACCCTTCTCCAGAGCCAGCTTGCTCTCCCCACCCTTCCATCTGCCGCCCGTAAGTCACTCCAGTAGACCTTTCTTAGATTTAAAAAAAAAAAAAAAATCATTCCCATCTCTGTCTGTTCAATCCCAAGACTTCCTATTCTTTGAGGCCAAACTCTTCCATGTGGCCTCCAGGCCCCATGAGCTCCCCTCCCCCAGCTTTGTCCTGACTGTCCATTCTGGCTCCTCAGCGGGAGGTGGGTGCCCCCAGCTTGACCTATAATAGTCCTGGCTTGCCTCAGTGAGAGAGAGAGGAAGAGAGAGAGAGAGCGTGCGCCCACAACACTGTCACTCAGGTTTCTACCCGAGAAACAAAGACAACAACATACTGCACAAAGGAACCATAAAGCACCCCTCAAGCGTGTTCCCACACACTGTGCTGGGACATCCCAGCAGTGTGTGCACCAGAGCTAGAAAGTGACAACCACCAAATGTCTGTCAGTGAAGGACTGGACAGACAGACGGTGCAGATCCATACAATATCGCCATCCTGACATCTACTCAATACAAAGGGACCAAGGTGCTGACTCACGCTGCAACCTTGAGAGCCCTGTCTAAGTAAAGATGTCACTCACACAAGTCCACCTTGTGGGCGCAGAAGCTGAGACAGAGGTCAGAGGTCAGCGCATGGTCTAGCGTGTTCACAGTCCTGGGTTCTAGCTCCAGCAGGTGCCCACAGATGCTGGGCCTCTGCCTGTACTGGTCACTCTGACTGCTAACCATCTCGTGGCAGAGAGGAACTTCTGGCTTTATTGGAAATACCACTTCCTCAGAGGGGCCCTTCCCGATGCCCGAGATACACCTGGCTCGGTCGTCTGCCATGTACTCATCTCTGATGAGTAGAGGTGCTTGAGGCCACCCACCTGGCCACCTGCTTCCCTCCTTCAGATGTGCTGGCCTGGGCTCCCTGGGCTTGCTGGAGAGTGTCTACACCATGCTCCGCTCCTTTCCTCGATCTCTGGGTCTCCTGGGGTCAAGGTGGCAGATGGATCGACAGATGGCTGTGCGCCAGGCAGGGCAGCCTTAGCAGGCCAACCTGTGAGAACAGAAGCGCAGGTGAAGAGGTCAAGCCCACCGCCGGATCTTCCCATTTTTTGGACCGTAGTCTCCCTATGCATCCACCCATCTCCCACAGGGGCTCTCCTGGGTGCAGGCCTTCATAGTGCTGATCCGACGCCGGAGTGTTAACCTGACACCGCTCAGACGAGGATCTGTGTCACAGCTCGATTGGAGCCACGCGTGAAGCTCTATCCCTAGTCTATTCTGTTTTGAATATTACCTTAGAAAAGCATTTTAACCTTTAGTGATAAGGTCTCAGGTAGTCTAGGCTGGTCCTAAACCTGCTATGTAGCTGAGGATGGTCTTGTACTTGTGATCTTTCTACTCTATCTCACAGGCACTGGGATCACAGGCGTGAGCCACTCCTAGCTCACTATCACCACAATAGAAATACTATTTCACAAGTCCAGGAATGGCTGGCTTTTAGAAAGAAATTAATGAATCTCTCCTCCCATTGTGGGCATCAGGGATCAAACTTAGCTCACCAAGCTTGTGTGGCAAGCACTTTCGGAAAAAAACGTGTATAGGTGTTTTGCCTGAACACATGCGCGTGCACCACATGCATTCCTGATGCCCACAGAGGCCTGAAAAGGGCACTGGATGCTCACCGATGTTTCTAAGCGGCCATGCGGGTCTCCAGCCCCAGTGGCAAGCGGTTTTTACCAGCTGACTCATCCACTTTTCCGTCTCCTGACTAAGATTGACTTTCTGAGAATGGAGAAATGGGCTCAATCCAAAAGTGCTTTCCGTACAACACACAGAAGACTCTAGTACCCTCATTCACAACAACGACAATGACCACCACCACCACCACCACCACCACCACCACCACCACCATCACCACCACCACCACCACCACCACCATCACCACCACCACCACCACCACCACCACCACCACCACCACCACAACCACCACCACCACCACCATCACCACCACCACCACCACCACCACCATCACCACCACCACCACCAACAACAACAACAACAACAACAACAACAACAACAGCAGCAGCAGCAGAGCTGGGCATGGGATTCTGGATTTGTAATCCCAGCCCTGGATCAACAGAGGCAGGAAGAGATCCATGGGGCTTGTTTTTTTTTTTTTAAATTATTTTTTCTAAAAACAATAAAGGTGTATGACCCCAGACTCAGTGCCTCGGGGCAGGTAGCCAGGTGCACGTGAGGCAGACAACAAAAAGATCCTGTCCCAAACAAGACAGACAGTGAGGACCAACATCTAAGGCTGTTTTCTGACCCACCGGCACCATGACGGGCACACCCGCTGACAAGTGTGTAAGTTCGTGAAAGAGGACAGGAAAGGGGCGGAGGCTGCAGCTCAACATATGTATGTAGGAGGCCTTAACTTCAGCCCGCCCCCCACAACCCCCTCAGGCTGCAAAAACACACCGTTTAGTTTCTGATACTAGGGCAGCGCAAATGGGGACCTGTTTTGCCATTTGTTTGTTTTGTTTTTTTCTTCACAATCTATTGATGTAAAATCCACACAACAGCACATTAACCATTTGAAAGAGAACACTGTGGTGCCTGTTTTAGGAAGCCCTGTGCAGGCATATACTATAAACAAGACATAGCGGGTCCTCCTTGGAGCAACTGGGAAGCCGTACAGTATCTGGGCACAATTACTGTCACGTGTGCCAGGCCTGGCTCAGCCCTACACACACACTGCCCGTGGTGACAAGACTCAGAGAGGTTGATTAACTTTCTCAACCTCACCCGGCAGGGAAGGGGTGACATCTGACAGTGGGTGGGAGTCTGACCCCCTCCTTTTCTAAAGCCCAGGGCATACTGGGGCTGGAAGACTCTTATGGTGAGGGAGTTGCCCATACAGGGAGCTATGGCCCAGCATTGTAGTGACTCTCAAAGCTTGACTGGGAGAGGCCTGGGCTTTCCGGAGGAGGCCTAGCATGGGTGAACCTGAAGCAGGGCTGCTGTGGGCCCAGGTGATCCTATCTGCAGGTCCTTCTAGGCTTTGCTCTACTGAGGCCTGTAAAACTCTCCATATCAGATCCCAGGCATTAGGTGGGGAGGAGGCAGAGCTGGTTCGTGTCAATACTGCTTCTTTAAGTGGGGCCAACGGCCTGGGCTTTGGCTCACTCCATCACATCAGGAGTCCTGTCCCCCAGCCCTCTGAGATCACAGATGGAAGACACTCGGGGCTGGACTGGCAGGCTCTGAGAAGCACTGTAAGTCACATGAAGGCACTGCTTGGGGACAACTCCAAGACAACAGCCTCACCTGGGGCCTCTACACAGAAGCTCCTCCACTTGGCCTGGGACCAGGGTGCAGGGAGAGGGCATTGGGCGGGCATTAATCTGGGAAACTGACACCAAGGGAGAACAGCAGGCAGCAAAAGAGAGAGAGCTGGCAAAGGGGGCCACCAGCAGAGATGGGTCCAACTCTGTGAGGTTACACCCTAAGGACACTGCCTACGGCTCTCTGGCTAACGGCAATGAGACCCTTCTGGAATGAGAAGCTGAAGGCCCAGCCCTGGAGTCAGCAGGGCAGGCTTGTCTCCCACTCAGCCAGCTAGACTGTGATAGTTTGAGTGAGAATGGCCCACGTGTGAATGATGCAGTCGGTGAACTGTTTGGGAAGGACTGGGAGGTGTGGCCTTATTGAAGGAGGTGTGGCCTTGTTGAAGGATGTGTGTTGGTAGGAGTGAGCTTTGAGGTTTCAAGAGCCCCCACCAGGCCTGTTTGTTTCTTTCTCTGTCTCTCTGCCTGCTGCCTACAGACAAAGATGTAAAGATTCAGCTACTTCTCCAGTGGCATGCCTGCTGCTACTAAGCTCGCTGCCATACAGTCATGGTCTCACCCTCTGATACTGTAAGCAAATCCCCAGTTCAATGCTTTCTCCTATAAGCTACACGGTCATGGTGTCTCTCCACAGCAACAGAACGGTAACTAAGACCCAGACCTAAACCCTGCACCTCTGCCAAGCTCCCACGTCCTGTCTCTGAGGCCCTGCAAACTTCACGCCAGCCTCTACCTTGTCAACCCTGCCAACCTCTATTGCTTCTTTTCCCCTGACATAATATTCTTACTAATTATTTGGGAACTTCATAAAATGTACCCTCGCTTCCCATTCTTCCGGGCCCACCTTCCTCCCCTTGTGCTCCCCCAAAGCCCACCAAGTTCAATTTGTATTACCCACATACTCACTGGAGCATTGTCAGACTTCCAGTGGCTAGGCCCTTAAAGAGAACTGAGTCCTTCTCTATCCCTGCCAGAAGCCATTAACTGTGAAGATACACTTAGCATCTTTATCACTTTTGTCTTGTTTGAGATAGGCTGTCCTGGAACACACATTCACTTTTTCTCTCCTCCTCCTCCTCCTTCCTCCCTCTCCCTCCCTCCCTCCCTCCTTCTCTCCCTCCCTCCTTCTCTCTCTCTCTCTCTCTCTCTCTCTCTCTCTCTCTCTCTCTCTCTCTCTCTCGGATGGAGAGAGGCTGTCACAGAAACCTCACTGTCACCCACTCTCAGTTATCAATCTGCAGCCATCAATACCACCACAGAAGAAGCTTTCCTGCGCACAGCAGCCTGTGGGACAGCAGGGATCAGAGCCATGGACATAGCCTCTGGTGACAGCAATGGTCACAGACATCAATACAGCACCAACCATGGACCACAGAGGACTTTCAAGGAGACAACCCAGAAAATGAACCACTGTGCATCTCAGGTGTCTTCCTGTTGCTCAGAGTTAGGGTGATTGTGCAGCCAGACACACTGTGTGTGTGTGTGTGTGTGTGTGTGTGTGTGTGTGTGGTGTAGAGGGGCAGGACCTATTCAAGTCGCGGGCTGCGACATACCCCCCTGCCCTCCGTGTCGGCTGCCCTGCCCCCTGGGAGCAACCTTCATGTTTACTGCGTTTCTAGGGAGTGTCACCTCCAGGAAGCCTCTCAGCACCCCGCTCCCCACAGCCTGTCTGACGGCAGGAGTCCCCTGTTCTATTCTCACACTCAGTCACTGCCCATGAGTTCTAGCTGGAAGAGTCTGTCGAGTACAGGGTCCGTGCAGCTGCGGATAGTCTGCCTGAACGCTGGGCTGAGGCCACCTCTCGAATTCTGCAGCTGGCTCTGGAGATCACTCACCTTGCCCAGTCCCACTGCAGGGCTTGGATGGAGGGTGCTGGCTACGGATGAGGCTTAGTAGCCTAGTGGTTAGCAATAAACACTCTTTCCCTTCTGAGAAGCTGCCCTCAGAGAGAATGCCCAAGCCATTCCAGCTGGGGACACACTCCCTATATATACCCAGGATGCCTCCCACCCCCACACGTTAGCTGGTTATCTGGGCCAATCTCCGCATGGAAAAGGCAGACATGACTTACGGCCACAGGACAGGGGAAGTTAACAATCTCAGGGTCCCCTAGAAAGTAGTCTGACAGCAGGAGTGGGACAGGGATGGTAAGGAGTCACGTGTCAGGAAAGTCTCTGCCACCATGTGTGCATAAGGTGCCTCAGTTTCCCTTTCAGACCACTGGCAGATGGACAAGGTGATGACTCAGACTTGCTGACCACAGGCAGCCTAGATAATGAAGGGTTTTCCTCGACTACTTTCTTCCAGGACTTCTCCTGACCCCTCTGCCCCAACCTGAGTGGGGCTAGGCCCAAAGTCCAACCCTTCTCGGGACTGGGTGTGTTGGCAGCTGCCTGGCACAGCAGTGGGAAAAGATCAGATTTGCTCTGGGCTCCTATGTGACCTATGTCCATGAAAGGCCACAGAAACTAGAAAAAAAAAAAAAATTGCAGGAGCCGCCCTATCCGTCACTCATCTCCCGCCCCCAGAAGTGCTTGCTCACTGTAAAGGAAATTGTGACATCCTGGGAGCAGGCTTCCTCTTGCCCACAGTCATATCCGCTGAGCTCTCCAAGACCCTAGACTTGCTGCCCAGCTGGCCCATGGTTGGGGGTGGAAGGGACCAAAGCTAGGGTTATAGCTTCTGCCACCTGCTGGAGTTGGATCCTGGTCTAACTTCTCAGGAGAAGTCTTTCCCACAAGAAACTTTAGCTGGAGCTCAGGGCGAAGGGGTGTGGGGAGGGGGGTTGGGGGGATGTCAGTGTTTCCTCTTCCTTTAGGGTGGTGTCTAGCAAGAGGTGGGGGTGGGGCAGACAGAGGAGGAATACAGTGCGAAGCTGAGATTCCCCCGAGGTGCCCTTGGTAGATGGCCTCCAGAGGGTCAGTGTGTTCCGAGAGCCTTCCGACAGCACCACCCACCCAGCGGTGGCCCAGATCAGTCACACAGAAACACAGGCTCAGAGACTGCCCAGAATGTCCCACAGAATCCGGTTTCCCCACAAAGGGTGGGGCCCAGCCACTCCCAAAGGAGGCAGGTCCAACTCAGGCATGGTTACATGGTAGGTAAGGTCACCCCCAAGGGGTGCTTCCCCCAACCACACTAGGCAGGGTGCCCTCCCTTTCCATGCATGTGGGATATTCCCAGGTCCCTCCCACTCTGCTCCAGGAGGGGGGTCGACCTGTACCTACAAGTCTGATCTGAGGCCCTTCCTGGTACTAACGCACCCCACTATTCTGGAGTCCCAGCATTCTCAATAATTCCCTTTACCCGTAAGTTTTGTAGACCTGAGGAAACAGGACATGAAGGTGGCCTGACAGCTGTATTTCCAAACAAGCAGGAACCTGATGTAACAGCCAAGGCCACAATGGCCAGAAATGGGACAGAGGAAGGGGCCAATGGACAAGAAGTGAGTAGCCCTCTCCTCTCCAGGGAAAGGGGAAGACCATTTTCAGGACTGGATATGGCCAAAGAGGAGCGTTAAAAGTCACCTAGATGGGGAACTTAGTAAACTACACCTGCCCCAGAAGCCTCACTCAGTTCTGGGGCTGCCAGGAGCGGGCAGAGAGGGGGGCGGGTGGTGGCAGACAGACCACATGCCAGGCTCTTGCTGAGTCACAGGATGATGACAGTGTGGACTGAGGGCAAGCAGTGTCCCTGCCACAGAAACCAAAACTGCATCTTCCTTCTCGTGGCCCTGCTGGGAACCTCTGAATCTTTAGAAAGCTTCAAAGAGGAAGTGGGAGCCTCAACTGTTGCGACCTCATTAAGAAAGAAAGAAAAAAAAGGCTTCTGTTGCTTTTCTCCCAAAGCTCGCCAGCCCTGGTGGCCGTGGAAGGCTAGCCCATTGGAAGACAGACTGTCATCTAAGAAGTCTCCAAATTAGTGCTACACAGCCAGCAATTTACTGCTGAGCATCTCCTGGTCCCGGGAAGAGGCAGTTATGATAGAGCGGAAGGAAGAGAGGTGAAGAAGCCAGTTCTGGGGACCGGACCCGGGAAAGGCCATGAAGCACAGAATGGGGTGTGGGGGAAGGGTTCGGCAGCAGGATGGGAGGCTTCAAGGACCACAGAGAAAGCACAGGGAAGCGGGCTCTGTGCTCCTACCTGCCATGCTTTTCCCCAGAGTCACCTGGTTGGCCACCCACCAGAAAACGGGCTTGTGGGTTCACATGCCACACAGACCTCACAAGCAACAGGCTTCCCCCACAGAGCCTCCACTTCTTTCTCCCCTCTTCCTCCTGGGGCTTGTGCCAAACTCATTTCACAAGACCAGGCTTGCAAGAGCAGGCTCAAGGACTTGGGCAACCTGCTGGCTCCTTTGAGGGTACTCCACATTAAGACCCTAAGCCCTGGGCTCCCTCTCACCCAATCAGAGCAGCTCGGGCACCACAACCCACCACAGACACGGGAAGCGGGTTCTAGGTTTCCGGGAGCTGCCAATAGGAGTGTTATGTGAACATGCCTATGTGTGGGTGTGGCACCCGACTCTGAGAGAGGACCAGCTCTATATCCCCTCTGTACCATCTATCTGGGCTTTCTCTGGACTACTAGGCAGCCAGAACAAGAGAAATGTGAATGCCTTCCCCCTCTGCTGGGGACTCCAGTCCTAGGAGTGGCTTGAGATGGAGGCAGGTTCTGTATCCCGAGAGCTCAAGATACAACAATTGGGCACGAGTGTAGCTCAGTGGTAGAAAACTGGCGTGGCATACACAAGGCTTTGGATAACACACACACACACACACACACACACACACACACTCGTGCTAACACACTGGGGAATGGGTATGCAGCTAGGAGCCCAGTTCAAAGCGCCTCTGGAAACTTCAGGACTCTTGAATCAGCTGGCAGAGGCAGGGTCCCCTCAAGCAACAGAGACGCAGGTGCTCTGAACCGAGCTCGGGACTGAGCCCTCTCACACCCCACGAGAGCAGCAGCAGGTTGTGCAGCAGGGCTGAAGGCTGGGATGCTGAGCACAGCTTTGGTTGGCTGGGTTCTAGGATGCTTGTCTAGTCAACTGGTCTCCTGAGAAGACTATATATTCTGTCCTATTTCTGCTGCTCCTTCCTGGGGGTCAAGACGTCAGGACAAAGGAGACACCCACAGAGGGAGCACTCAACACTGGGTACCACATCAACATGAGCTTGCTCCACAATGGAAGATCTGCCTGTCACAGGAACACTGGCTACTGGAAATTGGGTATTCATTGGTCTTCAAAACTAGAAGAGTACCAGCCCAGTGGTTGGGGCAGGATGCGGTACAGCCTGGGGGGCGGTGGGGGGGAGGCTGAGTAAAGTGGTACATTGTACCTCTCTGGGGTTCCCTGACACCAAGATGTGACATACCACACAGCTGGGGTTTTGTCTGATACTTGCAAGCCAATCGCCCACCCAATTTCCATCCACCATCTTGGAATGTGGCTAAAGATAAAGCAAGTGCCTGACTAGGGGAAACAGAGTCGTGGGCCCGGCTCTATTGTGTGATCGTGAGTAAGCTACTTAGCACCCTTAATGTGTTGTTCATGTGGGCTTCTGAGACCGGGGTGTCTCCGTCACCAATAACCGCGGCTCACCTGTCATACGGCATGTACCACTGAGGGAAAAAGTCTCGCCCTATCCTACAGAGTCCTTGCACAGTGTAAGTGTTTCAGCCAGAAACAGGCGGGTGCCCAGGCCAGGTATGAGCACTCAGAAGCACCAAAGGATTGCAGGTTGCCCTGTGATGTTTTCTTCCACATTCTTAGGACAGGGAGCTTGGCACCCTGCCCAGATCTCCTTCTGCAGGCTAAATGCCCCTCAGCAGGGAGGGAACATGCCAGCCAAACACTTTTTGGCTTGTAAACTGTCATTAAGAAGCTAATAAACTTGATTTCCCAGAACTCTGCCCTGGGGCACCCTACTTCCCCAGGAAGAGGCTGGTCCCAGTCACACTGGGTGCCAAGGGGTTGGGGCACTTGGACACAGGGCCATCCAAGCTGTGTCCGTAGCAGATGAACCGTCAATCATACCTGCTAACACTTTGGGGCAGTTCGTGGCATGCTGGGAGGAGAGTCAGGGCTCATGTGTGGCCTGGTTACTCTGTCATGGTTTCCTCTAAGGGATGGGGTGACAATTACTACAAGGACAGCAGGCAGGTCCTGCATGTATGACACTTGGTGTACAACCAGTAGCCAACTAATGGCTTTTCCCCCCTTGGCTGAGCTTTGCCACCATGAACCAGCCATTCAGCCCATGAGGCAAGAGCCACGTGACAGAATTCTTCTTGACAGCTGGGGTTATAAATCAAGGCTCAACCACGTTAAATCACTGGTCCAGCCTCCACAGTTAGAAAGTCCTGGGGCTGAAGTCTGCTTGGGTCCTGAGGGTTTTTTTTTCTTTTTTTTTTTTTTAACCTGCATGCATTTCTATACCCCATGTACATGCAGTGCCCGTGGAGGCCAGGGTCTCCCCAGTGCTGGGTATCCTGGAAACAGAATTACAGATGGTTGCAAGGCAGCATGTGGATGCTGGGAATTGAATCCAAGTCTTCTACAAGAGCAGCCAGGGCTCCCTTAGCCCCTGAGCCTGCTCTCCACTAGTTCTTAACCCTACCCTCTTGAAACACGAAAGGCCAAGCGGCAAAAGGGCGTGTCTGGAGTGGCAGCTCACTCTGAGTGCCCTGCCGTCTGGGAGCAAATGCCTTTGGCTCTGGAAAGCCCTCCTCTAGCATCCACCAAGAGTGGCAACACCTACAGCTTGTGTCTGAGACTCAGCCATCCAAGAGCTTTCGTAAGCTTTATCTCATTAACTGAGGCAGGGCGGAGGCCACTGTCATTATGCAGCCAGACTGATAAAAGTCCCCAAGGGCCCACTGAGCCTTCAGTTTTCAGCCCTGTGCCTACCCAGAATACCACAACAGGTTTTGCACCCTTCCGGGATCCACCTGGAGAGCGAAAAGCCACCCTATGCCAGGGATCGGGGGCAGGGGGCTCCCCTCCACCAGCTGTGATGCCGGAGGTCAGTGGCCACCTACTGAGGCAGAGGAGCAGGGCTTTGCAACACACTCACTCCCAGCCCCAAGGGGTTCTCTACTGAACACAGCTCCTTGTGGAGTTCAGACGACCCCAACATGCTTTCTATTCTGACATTCCCAGAGCCTGCAAGGCAGGGTTTCTCCCATGACCCAAGCCTGAGTGAGGCCCAGAAACCTTGCTCCAAATACAAGTGAGGACAGGGTCCCCACCAGTCACACCCAGGCTGAACAAGTCCACAGACCATTAGTAGAATCTTCACCTCATAATCCCCCACTGAATAGCCAGTGAAACTGAGGCAAGCCTACTTAAGTGACTCCCACCCTTCCTACAGACTCGAGTCTGTTGGCCCCACGATCTTGCCTCCGAGGCCGTGAGCTTCTGCACAATCATGGTGTCTATCACCCTAGACCCTTGACAGAACTCACTTGGCTCAAACCACTCTGCAGGGGAGCTAGGACAGTGAAGCTGGAGCTGCCTTCCAGCAGCTGTTGAAACCCAAATGCTTGCATCGGGGTCCCTGAATACACCTGGTGAAGATTGGAACCTAGCAACTCTCCATAGCTCCCTGGAGATGAGAAGACAGGTTTCCCTTACCTTTGGCTGCTGCCTGGGGAGGCCAGGGATACTTGGGGGCAGTCCCGGAAAAGCCTCCGTTCCTCCCAACAACAGGGCAGGCGTGGCTGGCTCCTCTTGAGAGGTTGCCTGTGTGCCAAGAGCTGCCTGGCCTGGCAGCGTCCCTGTCCCAGGGCCATGCTGGCTGCTGAGGTCAGCCAGCACTCCTCCCCCAGCCTGTCTGAGCTGGATAGGAAACTAGGAGCTGCTCCCAACAACACAGATGGTGAGGTCACTTTGGAAATCCCCTCGAGCAATGGGGCAATACCTAGGCAGGATCCCATGAGTTCCAAGGAACATGCTGGATTGGGGTGGGGGATGAGCTGCTTGGAGAACACTCAGCTCCCATATGCTGTGTGAGGGGACCCAGGCCCAGAAGACAGCATCAAGTTACCCAAATACAAACATGAACACTTGCTGGCCCCTTAACATTCTTCTGTTGCCATCTGGCGCCTGTCCGGGACGAAGTTTACACAAGCAACGAAGCTAGATTGGCCTCGAAGTTAACGGCGCCAGGTGCTCTTCCGAAGGACCCAGATTGATTCCCAGCATCTCTATGGCAGCTGGCAACCATCTGGAACTCCGGTTCCAGGGAATGCAATTCCTTCTGGCCTCAGCAAGCATCAAGCGCGCACACAATCAGGTAGGGTACTGTTCATGGCTTGGCTCACGGGAAAACTATCAGTGAGCCCAGAGTAGGCCTGAGCCTCCAGAGGTCCTCCTGCCCCAGCCTGCAGTGAGTTACCCCTCCTCCCTGGGCAGCAGAGGGTATAAAAGGTGTGTGTGGGGTGGGAGGGGGTGGGCCCTGACCAGAATTATTAAGTGAAGCTGGAGTCACAGGTTTGGGGTAGGTGGCTTTGAGGTGGTCTGGTTATTTTAACTTTAAGGCATATACAAGAACGGTCACTGACACAGCGGGTACCCAGCTGAAAAGGTCTGGTCTTCCGCTGGTTTTTTGAGACAGGGTCTCATACAGCCCAGACTGGCCTCAAACTCACTGTTACTGAGGGTGACAAACTCCTGACTCTCCCGCCACTATCTGCCAGTGCTGGGATTTCAAAGCACATGCCACCAAGTCTGGCTGCCCATCAGGTTGTTTAAAAAAAAAAAACTCAACCAACCAACCTGAGACACCCCCCACCCCTCTGCTCCCTTCTCACCCCACCAGGGCTCCCAAGCAAGAAGTCCAAGACTAGACAGGACTAGGGAGATGGAAATGTTAGTTGCTGGAAGAGAGGATTTTGGCCCTGACCTTCCCAGACAGCAACACTCTTACCTCCATTCCCAGTAAGCTAGGGGTACACAGCCCAGGAGCCTGACTCAGCGGTTCTGGGGGTTCTGTGGGTAAAAAGCTCTTTGCCAGCCCTCATCCTCACCGCTGCTCAGCAAATACTACAACAGGGCCTGAGCTCACCCTGACCAGGATTCCCACCACCACAGGAGCAATCCATCCTGTTGGAAGGAAAGAGGTGGGAGCCACAGGAACTCAGGAGGTCTGTTATTCCTTGGATGTTACTTTCCTGGTATAAATAACTAGGGGAGTTAGTTCTGTGCTCAGAAGGAAAATTCCAGCTGGTCACATGGCATTCCCCCATCCACAAGGCCTCTGCTGGTCCAGCTTTGGGAAACTCCGTGAGACTACAGAGCTCGGTCCTGCCCTTCCTCCATCTCCAGGCTGTGGTGGCTCAACCTGGGCTTACCCTGTGCTCGAAGCTATCCTGGGTAAAGTACTACAGACCTGTGCTTCCAGGGGGCCACTGTTCCCAGCCTCTCCTCCACAGGGCCAGTGGCCAGCCAGCAAAAGACAGATTTGTGGTACCAACATAAGCCACTTGCCAGCGCAAAACCTGCCCGAACGCCTCTTCATCTCCCATCCTATTTAGATTCATCCTGGTTCTTCCCACAGCCCCAAAGGAAACTGAGGTGGGGAGAGGGATTCACAAGAAGTACCCTAGTGGGGTATGGGTTATAGGATGGTTTCTCAATATTGACTTTTGGGGGGCCCAGTTCCGTACCGTGGGGCTGGCCTGTGGTGGCCAAGTGTCTCCAGGCATTGTCAAATATCCTTAGCAGGCAAAAAGCACCCCGAATCCGAGAACTACTGCTTAAAACCAAGTTTCATTTTCTTCTCCCTGACCACAGTCATAACAGCACAGCACAGATGCTGGGAACAGTCTTTCACCCGCAGATGTCACTCGCATTGGAACCTCCAATCTAGCTGGTTGAGAAACAGCAACCACTCCACCTATGGGGCAATTCTTCAGGTACACCTCACCTGTGCTCTTTAAGTCCCAGCCCCACAGACTCAGTGTTTCCTGGAGCTGGATCAAGGCATGGTCCCGGGCTCCCTTCTGCCCTGGGGTTGAGGTAGAAGCCTGAGCCCTATAGATCTTACGCTCCTTAACCTTCAACCCAATGCAGAAACATCAGCTGGGGGCCCAAATCTCAAACCCCTCTGTCCTTAAGCCTGGACTCCCGAGCACACTTTATGAGCCACGGTCTGCGCCTCCCCCATCCCCCACCCCCGCACCTGTTACTACCACGGCGACGAAGCTCCACGCACAAACTGCAGCCCGAGGACTTTGGAAGTCCAACCGGGAGACGGGAGTAGAGTCTTAAGGTATAAAAGGGATTTCTAGCTAGAAGGCGGAGCCGCATGTTCCAACATTGGGCAGTGCCCTCTCTTCCTCCCTGGGCTTTTAAACTTGTGCGCAAACCACACGACCAGTCATCTGGTGACTGTGCCCCAGAGAACCCCTTAGGCGTCCTGATCTCGGCAGAGGCCAAGGATCTGCCGGAGGGACCCAGCGGTCCCGAGGGCACAGTAAAGAGTCCAGCCTCGGCCTCCAGGGCGCTCCCCCGGGCGCAGCCGCTGATCCTCCCTGCGGCCATCCCGGGCAGCCCCGTGACTCCGTGGATGCCCGCGGCCTAGCGGACCCGAGCTCCGCCGCGTCCAACTCCCGCTGCTCACCTCTCGGAGGCCCCACGTCCCGGGAAGCGGCTGCGAGCCGAGTGGGCAGCGGTGGGGCGGCAGCAACAAGGCTGGGCGCCGGCGCTCCGCCTCTTCCCTACCTGCGCGAGGGCGCAGGGGCGGGGCCTGGGAGTGGGCGGGGCCTGTAGAGGCGGGGCCTCTTGGTGTGTGGGCGGTGCTTCGGGGTGTGTGGTCGGCCTGCTGGTTCTGCCTGGGCATGTGCTTTACTTAAGGCCACTTGCCTAGCATACATATCTCCAGCAACACACGCGGGCACACCCCTCATAACAAAAAACACTCAATTTCTCCTTCTTCTTCTCATATGATCTCAGGCTCCTTTGACTCTAGGAGCCTCGGTCTTCTTTAGCTGCTGTCTCTCCTTTCTGCACTAGAATGACCTCTCCTCAGCCCTGGCATCCCTTCTAGTCCATACCGGAGCCTTGCTGGAAGTTGGGTCTTGTCCCCCTAGGAACCTCAGGACTAAACACAGAGCAGTTGGAAAGGGGACCGAGGTGTGAAGAGGGAAAATGTGCTTGGGGTCCCAGACTGGCAGCTAGTTCTTAGGAATCTCCCTTAGGAAAAAACGGGAGTGTTGCTCTGTAGCCAAGGACACAGACCTCCTGCTGAGACTGCACGCTGATTCTCACAGTAACCAGTAGATGCAGAGGAAGGCCCTCCACATCTCAGTGTAGTGGTCATCCTCCTGGACAGTGGGTAGCCCAGGGCCAGGCTTTCTACACTTTAAACTCACCAAGAATCTTGCTTTGTTGGCTGTAACAAGAAATAACCATAAATGGTTCTAGCTAACAAAGTATCCTCAAGACCTGGGGGTTCAAATCCTGCCGTTAATTATTCTTGTGACCTCAGACAAATCAGGCTCCTGGACCTCAGCTTTCCCCTTTCTGAGTGTCAGCAGTGACAAAAAGCCCCTGTAGGGCACCGGCTCTAACAGCAGCTGCTGTTATCTTGCTATTATTAGTATTAGGACCTCCCTCAATTTTAAGCCAAAGGCTTTTCTCGTCCTCAACCTACATCTCTAGCCACACTGGGCCCATAGGAGCCGGGATGTGCTTCTTCATCTCCCTCCTGGATCCAGAAATCCACCCCCCCCCCCATTAACCCTGCTCTGGGAGGTGGCATCTTTTAAATATATATATATATATATTTACTTTACATATTGGAGTACACTGTAGCTGCCTTCAGACACACCAGAAGATGCATCCAATCCCATTACAGATGGTTGTGAGCCACTGTACCATCTCTCCAGCCCCAGGAGGTACCTACTTCCTGGTCGGGTACTTGTTCACGTACCTAGCCCTGTGTGAAGGCCAGAATCTATGGCACCCGGTCCAACACTCATATGCTCCCACCTAGAAGCACTCACTGGACCTGTCCAGCTCCTCAACAAGAGCAGCAGGCTGGAGAGGGGCAGGAGTGTCCCTTCTACAGCTCGACCCCTCACTTGGGGTTTGATGTGGAAACCTGTGGCAGGCAGGAAACAGCACAGGAAGGAACTGAACCTAGGCCTGGAGTCCCCATCCTCAGCCCCAACACCAATGGCTTCTGGCTTTCTTTCTGAAGTCCGGGCCCAGCTAGAGAGTTTGGAGAGACCACCAGCAGGGAGCGCAGCAGCGGAGCTGCTTCCAGAGGTAAGACTCTGGTCCCGGCATTGCTCTTAACCACCCTGTCCCCAGCCTACCACCTTGGCGGGTTGGGTAGAGCAGAGGTTAAGAGCACTGACTGCTCTTCCAGAGTCCTGAGTTCAAATCCCAGCAACCACATGGTGGCTCACAACCATCTGTAATGGGATTTGATGCCCTTTTCTGGTGTGTCTGAAGACAGTGATAATGCCCTTATTATATACATAAGGTAAATAAGTAAAAGGAAGAAAGCAAAAGAAAGGGGGGGGTCTGTCATGGCAGCAGCACAGCCCTTTAATCTCAGTTCCAGGGAGATCCCTGAAAGTTTAAGGTTAGCCTGGTCTCAAAAATTGGAAGAAACAAAACTACCAAACTACACACACATTCACACAACCCCAAACCAAACCACCACATCATACATGAGGACCATTCAAAGTGTCCCATGGTGACAGGAACATCAGGCAGAGGAGGCACCCGTGGGGCTGCTGGAACTATCCAGGCACAAGCCAACTCTTGGTCTTCTGATGCTGCTCCAGCACCTGGGCTGGGCCAGGCTGTGTCCTCACCCCTGTGTGGCCACGGACGAGAATGTGTTTGGTGATGCTTCAGTGACAGGCACTGTGCCACGCTGCCCTAGCCCGGAGGAGGAGAGATGACAGACCAGGTTGCAGTAAGCCACCCCTTCTGCCCGGTGTGGGACAGTAAGAAAGAGTTGAGTGGAATAGGTGACAGCTGTTAAAAGCAATGAGGTGACTCTGTGCTCATAAGGAATTATCTCCAAAGTGCACTTGAGACAGGAAAAGGGCATCCATACCCTACATTTTTATAACTAAAAAAAAAAAAACTATAAAAAATAAAGGCGAATAAATAAATTATTAATGAAAAAATTGAGACAGTGCCTCGCTCTGTTAAGCGGACTTGCCTTGAACTTTATTTATTTCTTTTTCTTGTCTTGAGACAAAGTCTCACTGTGTACCCTTGGCTGGTCTGGAACTTGCTATGTAGACCAGACTAGCATCCAGCTCATAGAAATTCACCTGCCTCTGCCTCTGCCTCTGCCTCTGCCTCTGCCTCTGCCTCTGCCTCTGCCTCTGCCTCTGCCTCTGCCTCTGCCTCTGCCTCCTGGGAGCTGAGATTAAAGATGTGAGCCACCACACCCAGCTAGCCCGCAACTTTTTTGTTTGTTTTTCCAAACAGGGTTTCTTTGTCTAGTCCTGGAACTTGCTCTGTAGACCAGGTTACCCTTGAACCCAGAGATCCCCAATGTTGCTGTATGTCCCCACCAACTTGTTTATTTTTTTTTTTTAATTTTTAAATTTTTATATGTATATGTGTTTTACCTGCACTATGCACTACTTGCATATTTGGTGCCTGAAGAGGCCAGAAGAGAGCATCGGATCCCACAGAACTGGAGTTGTGGGCTGCCATGTGGATGCTGGGAATTGAACCAAGGTTCTCTGGAAGAACAGTCAGTGCCTCTAAACTGCTGAGCCATCTCTCCAGGCCCAGGCCTTGAGTTCTTGTTCCTCTCGCCTTCGTCACCCAGTGCTAAATGACAGAGAACCACCATGCCTGGCTAAAATTGATTTATTTCTGTTGAGATTTATTTCGTTTGCTGGTCTGGGTCTCACTCTATATATACCCCAAGCTGGCCTCAAATTTAGCAATCCCCCTGCCTTTACTTCTTGAATGCTAAGATTATGGCTATGTATCACCAAGACACGTCTTCTCAGTTTCAAAGTGAGACTCCTTGGTCCTCTGTAAACTGAGGCAGGTGTGTGCTCCCAGCTACGAGCCTGTGTCCTGCACGCCATGCAACTCAGGAAAAGAATTAGATAAAAGGGTCTTGAAATCAATTTGACAGTAACTATTATGAGCTAAGATTCTGAGTGTATGAATGTGTGTGAGCATGTGTATGTGTGTGTGTGCGTGTGTGTGCGTGTGTGTGTGTGTGTGTGTGTGTGTGTGTGTGTGTGTGTGTTAGCTGAAGATCACCATCCAGAAGGGCTGCTACCAGAGTCTAGAGGAGGGGGAGTTTGGAAGGACCCCAAGAAGCATACAGGAAGGATGACAGGGATGTCTTCTTAGATGGGTCACCCTCCCATCCCCCAGGAACAAAATCAGGATGTCACAGAACTCGATGAAGTTAAACTTCAGGGGAAGGAAGGGACCAAGATCACTGAACAGCAGCCGCTGGTATTCATAGTGCATTGTCTCCCTCTAGTGTCCATATTCAGTACTGCAAGAAGGAATCCATGTGTTCCCTCCCACCCAACAGAAAACCCCACTCTGCCATCTCAAGGTTAAAGGTTTAAAGCGGGCAAGGGCTAACTCCAGACAGCTTGTCAAACCCTAGGTAAATCTCTGAGCACTTCCCTGGAAGAACATTGAGCCTGAGAAAGGCGCCAGTGTCCACGGTCCAGCATGCCTGTCCCTACTGTGGGAATCAGGCCGGAAGCTCATGTGGTCAGAATCTTGGGATTCATCTCCCTGGCACGTCCCTCCTTGAAGGTGAGTTTGAATTCTGTCCCCAGTGCTCTCCCAGGAACATATTCGTTCCTAGTGCCAAGCCCAGCTTTCAGCACAGCCGTCAGCCTCTCATGTTGGAGGCAAACAGTCTTCATCATGGCCTGAGAGAACAGCTTTGCTGTAGCCGGAGTAGTTAATCTTCCCTAAACTCGCGGTGGGTGCTCCCACACCTCTTCTACATCTGCCCAAGAGCTCTGGATTCACGAATGAAAGACACGCACACTCAACCTTTGTATTTTAATATGTCCTAGGCTAGCTCAGAGGTTAGGCCACCCCTGAACCTCCTCATGGCTAACACACTCTCCCCTCTGAGATCTTGAGTTAACACTTTCTAAAATCTGTACTCTGCTACTCTAGACCCAAATGGAGGGGAGTGGCTCCTGGGGCTGCTTTCCCCTGATTCTTACATGGTTGGTTCTCTGTCTTCCATAGCTCTTGTGTTTGTCTCTTCTTTCCTTCTCCCCTGGTGTTTCTTCTCTCTGTGTCCTGCATTTCCTCTCTGGGAATCCTCAAAGTCCCAGCTATGTCCCTCTGCCCAGACATTGGCCACTAGCTCTTTATTGACCAGTCAAAAAAACAACTGTTGGCAGGAACCTGCAGCAGACATGTCAAGTCCCATGTAGACACAAATCAAATCCCAACAGCTAGTTTGTAGTGTTAGGCAAATTACCTGAGCCCTCCTAAAAAGACTTATTACCCAGAAGCCACCAACTAAAAGACCATCAGACTCAACAATAAAAAAGCATCAGGTCCTATGTCTTTAATCCCAGCTCTCCGGAGGCAGAGGCAGGCAGAGCTCTGTGAGTTTGAGGCCAGCCTGGTTTACAGAGAGTTCCAGAACGACCAGGGCTACAC
Organism: Micromys minutus; assembly: GCF_963924665.1. Classification (NCBI taxonomy): domain Eukaryota; kingdom Metazoa; phylum Chordata; class Mammalia; order Rodentia; family Muridae; genus Micromys; species Micromys minutus. The sequence continues at coordinate 61,936,770 of NC_137979.1, forward strand.
AGAGAAACCCTGTCTCGGGAGAAAAACAGAGTGTTGGGCTTGCGTTGACTCACAGTTTGGGGTACAGTCCATAGAGACAGGGAGGCAGGGCAGTAGGCAGCTGGGTCACGTGGAATCTTCAGTAGGGAAGCAGCAATGAGAGGTGAAGGCTGGCCTTCTCCCTTTTCTGCAGCCGAGGACCCCAGCTGGTGGGTTGGACCTCCAACACTCAGATGGCTAAGTGAACCTCAGAGTGCCCAGGGTCTTCCCACCTCTGATAAGTGAATCTAAGCCTGCTCACAGAGCTGCCCAGAGGTCTGCCTGCCGGGTGACTCTAGATCCTGACCAGTAGATATTATCAGTTATCATGGGGGCTCTAGAAGAAGACACCCAGCCTCATCAATCATCCGGAAAACGAAATTCAGAACCATGAGACCACAGTATGGGCATTTGTGTGAATGGTTGGCACCCGAGGAGGAACCGGGGCTCCCTGAAGAAGTAAGAGCTACAGCCCTGGGACAAGCCGTGTTGCAGGCCAGGTGAGATCCCTTGTCTACAGTAGAAACATGACCATGAGTGACCAAGTTACATCATAGTCATGACAGGCCTATGCCTGAGAAACTCGAATTACAGATACACAGAGATATCTTGAGACTTACTAAAATTCTTTTAAATTGTATTTATTCCGTGTGTGTGCCCGTGTAGGTCAAAGGACAACTTATGAATGTCGCAGGAATTGAATTCAGGTTCTCAGGCTTGGTAGCCTTTACCCTGTAAACCCGTGGGCCATGATCCCCTTGGGGGTTGAATGACCCTTACGCAGGGGTCACATATCAGATGTCCTGTGTATCAAATGCCACTGCCCCAAACCATTTCTAGCCTAAGACATTTTAAACTTGCTGGTCCTGAGGACAGTCCTCACACATTCTGGGCAAGCACTCTACCCCTAAGCTACATCTCAGCCTTTCCACTGAGATGTTTTATAATGCATTACTCTGAAAATGTTTTAAATATACGTGTGTGGGTGGGTGAGTTTGTGCACCCACCTGAGTGCAGTGCCTACAGGGGCCATTAGAGGGCGCTAGTTATTTTTCTCCGCAGACGAAAGAAGCCAATTCAAGCCAAACAAAAAGTACAAAGGCAGGTTTACTGGGGGCAGTTCTTGGGCCAGGAAAATCACCATGTAGACTTGGAGGAGGGGGAGGGAGAGGGGGGAGCTGATGATTATATAGATTATATAGAGAAGAGCCTCTGGGGGAAGGGGAAGCCCAACCCTTGGACTGAAAAATTCAGAGTAGAGGGTGGGGTATGCCAGCCACACCCTGTAACAGGGAGGAACTAGGCGGTGCTGGGAGAACCTGCAAGCCAGTCCTGCTTTGATATATTGAATAGGCACCTCAGAGGCTTGTCTTGGGTCTGAAACCTGATGAACATCAGATGTCACTGCAGCTGGAGTGACAGGGGGTGATAAGGCACTTCATGGGGATGCAGGGGACTGAATTCTGGTCCTCTGCAAGAGCAGCGTACACTTAACCAGCAACCTGCTTTTTTTTTTTTTTTTTTTTTTTTTTTTTTTTCTATGCCTTTGTGAGTGGAGATGTGTTCAGAGGCCAGAGAGGGCGTCAGATTCCTGATCTGGGGTTACAGGATAGTGATTGCAAGCTCTTTAACCTGTCTGTCTGTATGCCTGACTGCCTGCCTATCTATCTATCTATCTATCTATCTATCTATCTTTCTTTCTTTCTTCTGCCTATCTGTCTGTCTATCTTTCTTTCTTCTACCTATCTGTCTGTCTGTCTATCTATCTATCTTTCTGTCTGCCTTTCTGTCTATCTATCTATCTGTCTGTCTATCTATCTATCTATCTATCTATCTATCTATCTATCATCTATCTATCTATAGACAAGGTTTTATGTTATTAAGACTGGCCTTAAATCCATGGTGTAGCCCAGGCTGCCTACACCATTCCGCCTACTGTAGGGTAATGGCTGTGTCTCCACCCACTGGCAGGTGCTAGGCTAATTACTAATCAGCTTGGGGGGAAGGGTGTGATAGAGTTGAGCCTTAGGATCGCCTGGTGCAGAGGTTGGGCACACAAGCATATACAAGAGCATTTCAGGAGGTAGGGGAGGTTCATAAAACACCAAAGCTTTTTGTTGTTGTTTTGTTTGAGTCAAGGTTTCTATGTATAGCTCTGGCTGTTATGGAATTCTCTTTGTAGACCAGGCTAGCCTCAAACTCAGAGATCACTTGCCTCTGCCTCCCCAGTGCTGGGGTTAAAGATGTGCACCCCATAATCAGCTTAAGAGTTCATATCTTAAGCCACAATTACAAAGCAGAGCAAGCTAGCCTGGAGTGGCAACAGGCCTTGAAACTTCAAAGCCTCCCCCCAAGTGCCGTAACTCCTAAATCTACCGAAACAATGCCATCAAGTAGGAACCACACATTCAAATGCCTGGGAATATGGGGCATATTTCACATTCAAAACAGCAAACTTCATAGAAAAGACCAGTTTTGCCTTGTCACTCTGTTCACGAGGTGCTTGGGATGGAACCTAGGGCCACATGAATGCTAGGCAGCCAACCAAGCTACCGTCAAGGCCCAGTCTTAATGCCAGATGCTTAAGGGTACTGTGCTGGGTGTAGATATACGGTGAAGATCAGGGCAGCCGCTGGCTTCCCTGGAGTGGACTGACAGAAACCAGTTCAGCTGGATTTGTGCAGCGATTGGCTGCGCTGGTGAGAACACGGGCCATGGTCCAAGTACAAGTTGTGAGCTGCCGGCTCTGTAAATAACACCGAATCTATCCGAGCGCTTCTGCTTGCATGAGATCTGCCACTTGCGACTCTAATCCCTGGGACCCACGTGGTAGAAAAAGAGAGTAAACTCCAGAAAATTATCTTCTAACCTTCATGATAAAAATATTTTAAAATTAAAAAGCCAGGCTGTGTTGGCTCACTCCTTTAACCTCTGCACTCGGGAGGCAGGCAGAGCTCTGTGAGTTCGAGGCCAACCTGATCCACAGAGAGAGGTCCAGGGCAGCCAGGGCTACTCAGAGAAACTCTACCCTGAGAAACAAAATAAAATAAAAGACAAAGCAAAATAAAACAAACAAAAAATAGAATTGTGAAAAATTAAAGATGAATGCTATACTTTTCAATATTAGCCCAATATTTTTCAGAAATGTTTATCTATATATCTATCTATTTATCTATCTGTCTATCTACTTGATGGGGGGCATGCCTTGCTGTGCATGTGGAAGCCTAGAGGTCAGAAACTCTAGCCATCAGTCTTAGCAGCAAGTTCTTTAGCTACAAGCCATCTGGTCGACCTACATCTTTCTTTCTTCCTTCCTTTCTTCCTTCCTTTCTTTCTTTCTTTCTTTCTTTCTTTCTTTCTTTAATAAATCTCATTAATTAGAGACTGGGTTTGTGGCTCAGTTGGCCGAATGCCAGTCTAGAATGACTGGAATTCTGGATTCAATTCTTCTATCTCTACTGACTACCAAACTGGGTGTGGTGGCCCGTGGAATCAATGCCCAAACTCGGCGGACAAAGACAGGAAGCTCGGAAACTCAAGTTCCTCCCTGACTATATAGGGAGTAAGTTCGAGACTAGCAAGGGATACATGGAACTCTGGATCATTAAACAGAAAGAAAATCATCTAGAAGACATGTGAGAGACATGGAAATGGAATAGGGTAATTCCTAAGAATCAACGGGAGTGACCTTAGCTCAGACTCACAGCATTGGGGATATGGGGCCTGAAAGAAGCCACCTCCCACAGTCAGGCAGGAACCGCAGTGGAGCAATAGGGACACCAACCCACCCAAAATTTATCCAGTCTACAAGAAATGCAGGAGATGCAGCAGAGACTAAGGGAATGACCAGTTAATAACCAGCCCAACTTGAGACCCATCCCGTGGGCAAGCACCAATCCCTGACACTATTAATGATGCTCTGTTATGCTTGCAGACAGGAGTCTAGCATAACTGTCCTCTGAGAGGCTCCACCCAGCAGCTGACTCAGACAGATGCACAGACCCACAGCCAAACAGTGAATGGAATTTGGGGACTCTATGGAAGAGGAAGGGGAAGAATTGAGTGTCCCAAAGGGGATAGGAACTCCACAGGAGGACCAATAGTATCTACTGACCTGGAGCCTTGGGGCTCTCAGAGACTGAACCACCAACCAAAGAACACACATCTAGGCCTCCTGCTCATATGCAGCAGATGTACTGGTTGGTTTTCATGTGGATCCTGAACAACTGGAGCAGGGGCTATCCCAAATGCTTCGCCTGTCTCTGAGATATGCTTTTCTAGCTGGACTGCCTTATTTGACCTCAATGGGAGAGGATGTGCCTAGTCCCACAGAGTCTTGATGTGTCAAGGTAGGGGATACCCAGGAGGACTTCCACCCTCTCAGAGGACAAGGCCGGGAAGAGGAAGGGTTGTTGGAGGGAGTGGCCAGGAGGAGGGGCAGTAGGCAGAATATAAAGTGAATAAATAAAAAAATAAAATGAAGAGGAAAAACACAGAAAATGACAGAAGAAAAGACATTTAAAAAAACAAAAGCAAGGGCTGGAGAGATGGTTCAGTGGCTAAAAGCACTGACTGCTCTTCCAGAGGTCCTGAGTTCAATTCCCAGCAACCACATGGTGGCTCACAATCATCTGTAATGAGATCTGATGCCCTCTTCTGGTGTGTCTGAAGACAGCTACAGTGTACTCATATACATTAAATAAATAAAAAATTATTTTAAAAAGAAGAAAGAAAAGAAAAAGATAAGGTAGCACATGTCTTTAATCCCAGCACTCAGGAGGTAGAAACAGAAGGATCTCTGTAAGTTTGAGGCCATCCTGGTCTGCAAGACTATTCCAGGACGATCAAGGCTGTTTCCAATGAGAAACCCTGTCTCAAAAAACCAAAAACCAAATCAAAGCAAAATTAAAAATCAATCAAACAAACCTTTTGATTTTTTAGAGACAGAATCTCTTTACAGAGACCTGTCCCGACCTCCCTCTGTAGACCAGGCTGGCCTTGAACTCACAGCCTTTGCCTCCTGAGTGCTGGCCTAGAGAGGTGGCCCTGAGATTAAGAACACTTGTTACTCTTACAGAGGACCTAAGTTCATCCCAGAACCCACAAGGTGGCTCACAACTGTTCCAGGGGATCTCCATCCTCCTGCCTCAGTTCCTTGACATAGGGATAACAGGAATGAATCACTAAGCTAGTTGATTCCCGTGTGAACAAATCCACTTGGCTCTCCCAACGGCTTGTTTCTAAATGACCAGCTGAAGTCTAGCGGATTTTCATCTCCTGTTCTCTCGATCATACTCCTGCCTTTCTCCAGACAAATCAGGCCACAGCCCATGGGAGGGGATGCTCTCCTCCATAGTGTCCGTGGCTAGCTTTTTTTCAGAGGTTAGCTTTTGTATTTTTTATTTTAGTTGAGATGAGATCTCAACCTTGCCGTTTGGCCTGGAATTCACTATGTAAACCAGACCGGCCTTGAACTCACGGGGATCTGTCTGTCTCTACCTCCTGAGTGCTGGGGATAAAGGTGTGAGGACCATGCCCAGCTTTTTAGAATCTGACTTCAAATCCCTGGCTGGCCTGAAATTTGTTCCAACCCTGGCTGATCTTGGTAACCCTCCTGTTACTATACGTAAGTGCCTGTTGAGTCTCTTACACACTGTGCCTGCTTTATGCTTGTGCAAGCGCTTGTGTGTGTGTGTGTGTGTGTGTGTGTGTGATCTTTCTACTGCTGTGATAGATGCTATGACCAGGGCAACTTAAGGAAGAAAAGGGTTATTCTGGCTCACACTTCTAGAGAGACAAGTCTGTGACGACAGAGTTGAGGTGTGATCCCGGAACAGAAGAACTCTGAGGTCTCATATCCTTTACCGTAAGCACAGAGCAGAGACCACTGTCATCAGGGATAATGGCGTCTAACTCTCAAAATCTGCCCCCAATGACATGCTTCCACCAAGAAGGCCACACCCCCTAAGCCTCTCCAAACAGCACTGCCTCCAACTTGGGACCAAACGCTCAAATGTACAAGCTGACAGGGACATCCTCAGTCAAACCACCACAGGTGGGCACCTTGCGTCAAAGTTAAATACCTGTTATCTTCCTTGGTCTTAAACATGCCAATCCCACTAGACTGACTTGCCAGCAAGTCCTGGGGAAATTCACGCCCCCTCTAGCACTGGGGTTACAGGCTGGAACTGTTGCACACACACAGTATCTGCATCGTTTCTGGGGTTGCAGCTCTGGTCCTCGTGTTTGTGTGGCTGTTGGCTGAGCCGTCTCCCCAGTCCCTATACCTGGTTATCATTACTTACCATGTACGTAATGAATGTAAGCCACTCACCGCACAGCCTTGGGAGACACCTTCCTGATCCTTAACAGTCTTAATAAAGCCAGTAGATAGAACATGGGAGAATTCTATCCCTGTCTCTTGTAGGATGGAGGATTCACTGGTGATTTCTGTTGTCCTGGCCCTGACAACTCCAGTATTCCAGGCTGGATTCTGTCTGCCTCTTGGACATGATCAGTGATTTCTTTTCCCCCAAGTTTCTTGTACCAATCTTATAGCAACTTTGACAATCCTGCCAACACCTACTAAAGCTCATTTAAAATATAAAGGACTTTGGGACCAGAGCACTGGCTGCTCTTGTAGAGGACTTGGGTTCATTTCCCAGCACCTATGTCTGACACCCTCTTCTGACCTCTGAGGTGCCAGGCACACTCATGGCACACAGACACACACGCAAGCCAAACGGTCATGCACACTTAAGAAAATACTTTTTAAAAAGATAAGGTGTGATGGTTTTAATATGCTTGGCCCAGGGAGTGGCACTATTAGGAAGTGTAGCCTTGATGGAGTGGTGTGGCCTTGTTGGAGGAAGTGCATCATTGTGGGGTTGGGCTTTGAAACTCTCCTCCTTCATGCCTGAAAACAACCTGCTCCTGGCTTCCCTTGGATGAAGTTGTAGAACTCTCAGCTCCTGCACCACGCCTGCCTACATGCTGCCATGTTCCTGTCTTGATGATAATGGGCTGAACCTCTGAACTGATAAGCCGGCCTCAATTAAATGTTGTCCTTATAAGAGTTGCCTTGGTCATGGTGTCTGTTCACAGTAGTAAAACCCTAACTAAGACATAGCATTTTGTGGTATAGCCCATACTGTCCTGGAACTCACTATGTGGCCCACCCTGACCTGGAACCTGTGGTAAACCTTTCACCCAAATCTTCCAAATTGCAGGGATTGTGGTGGGGGCCTTTATAAAAGAGCCTCTGAAGCCTGGAATGGCAGTGCCAGGCTGCAATGGGACAACTTGGGGAGGCAGGAGGATTAGGAATTCAAAGTCACCAGGAAGGAGCGTCCATGACCTAGAAAGTGTGCCCACTGGACACACCAAAAACGTGCTGGTCCCCTGATCCTGGGCTCCCCAGTTTCCCAAACGGTAAGACAAAGGTTCCAGTGCTTTACAAGCTTGTAGTACTCAGCCTATTTTATCAATGCCCAGGTGGGCAGGGTACCCTTTTTTGTTTCTCTATGGACTTCCCCTTGCTGTCTGCCCCCACTGATTCCTCCTTTCTCATCATGCTGACCCTGAGTATTACTGGGCCCAGTTGGCTGTGTTCCTGCCCTTCGTCACCCTCCACAAAGGCTTCCTTCTCTTCCAAGGCAGCCTTGTCAGGTCCTCAGGCCCTACCTTGCCGTCTGTCCTCAAAGCAATAGAGACTGACCTCTGACACAGCTGGTCACTTCCTGCAGCTTCAAGGCCTCTGCCCTCTCCCTGGTCCTCCTTCTCCCTCTTCCCCCCCCCCCCCCCCGAGAGGAGAACACTGTTTCCTACACTCCCTTTGTTGATCCCATCCAGTCCTGAGCGGAAATCCCAGCCTTAGCACCTTTGAGCTGCCTGTGTTGGGTTGGAGCATCTGACTGCACAGAACTCATGCGCAGACCTGCTCTCGATGGCCATTTGGCTACTTACAAATGATGACACCCAGTACCCTCTGCTCTCCTCTGTCACACAACTTCTGACCCCCACTGGGAAACATGTCAAATCAGCTTCAAAATTCAGTCTCAAAGTTGGATGTCACAGTGGGTCTATGTGACCTTATCTTTTCAGAGGTCAAGGGAGAAGGGTTGTACATTCAAGGTCAGCCTGGACCACACAGTGCAAACATGTCTCAAAAAGGGAAAAAGATGTACTGTCTTTGTCTCTTCCTGTCTCCATTGCTACCCTCTTTCTAAACATTGGCCTCTCTGCCGTGTATTTGGGAATTTGGTCACATGACCTTCCAGCAACAAGTCCCGAGTGTCAAAAATGATGTATTAGGACCTCTTGAGGGGTGAGCTTATCCCCTCAAACCTCCCAAGGTGTGGCCACCACGGTATTCATCTGGGCTTGTTTGAAAAACACCCAAAGAAGGTATTCTCACAGAAAACTTGTCAAAGAAGCCTTGGAAAGGAGGTGAGCAGCCAGAAAGGAACCAGTACCATTTCCATTGCAGAGAAGATGGGTCAGGGAGGTGGAAGGAGAGCTGAGGCTGGAGAGACTCAAACTGTGAAGGATGTTGATTGGTCAGGTGGGGGTCTCTGTGGCTAAGGAGACCATGGGCCTGTAATCCAGGTCACAAAAGCCTCTGACCCAAAATGGTCCCGTGGTTAAGAGCACCCGCTGTTCTTGCAAAGAACCATAGTGTGGTCCCCAGCACTCATCGCTGTCTGTACCCCAGTTTCAGGGGATCTGACGCCCTCTTTTGGCCACTGCATGGGACACGGGAGCTAGCCATGTTTGCTTGTTGGTCTCAATGCATGGCTGTTGTGTCTCCGTAAGGAAAGCAGGCCTCTCTTTCTTTTTCCTTCCTTCCGCTCTTTCTAAAACTGCACTTTAATGGTGTCTAAAGATGGGCAGAGTGGATGTACTGAGATTGGGGTGCGGAGGAAGAGCAAGGAGTTAGATGGCCTTTCTCTGAGAACAGATTAATGTGGGCTCTGCTGGGCAGCTCTGTGGAGGCCCTGGCAGAGAGGCCGCCATACCGATGGGCCAGGTTGCTGGACGCCACGCTCAGTTTTTGGCAAGGTATGAAGGTGGCAGTCATCGATGGGTGGGCCAGCTGCTGGTGTAACAGGCACAGGTCCTCCCCAGGCTGCCGGAAGGGCGTGAAGCTGAGCCCACACGGGTAGGGCTGAAGCTTGTTCCCGCTGTCTTCCTAAACTGCCCTTTGACCTGGTTACATCAAACCCGGCACCTTGGTCAAGAGCACGGCAGAACCCCCACTCTCCTTGCCCTGGGCCTGTGTTTCCCTGAGGCAGGCCTGAAGGTACAGCAGATCCTCTCTTGCTTCCTGTCAACGCGTCAATAGAGAACAGCACTGGGTTATAGTGGCCACCATAAGGTGAGGCCGTCTGCCATGGTGGATTTTCTACTGCTCTGAACCCCATGACCCAATCAACCTGGGAAGGAGACGGTTTACTTGCCCGTCATCAGGGTAAACCGAGGCAGGAAGCCTGAGGCAGGAGCTGATGCAGAGGCCATGGAGGGGGCTGCCTACTGGCTTGTTCTCCATGGCTTGCTCGGCCTGCTTTCTTCTCATTTTGTTTTTTGTTTGTTCTGATTTGATAGAGGATTTGTCTGTGTAGCTCTGGCTGTCCTAGAACTCACTCTGTAGACCAGGCTGGCCTTGAACTCAGAGATCCACCAGCTTCTGCCTCTCGAGTGCTGGCTCTGCTTGGAGTGGACTGGGCTTTCCCACATCGATCCCTAATGAAGAAAATGCCATCCAGGCCTGCCCACAGGCTCTCCCCAGATGACCCTAGCTTGTGTCAAGTTGACAAAAGCCAACAACAAAGCTTCCTGTCTGATTTACTCTGAAACGGTCTCGCTGTAGCCAAAGATGCTTTTGCATTTAAAGCAGGCCAGAGTGCGGAGGGATTATAGCAGGAGCTTCTCTGTGCTCTTCCCCCTTCCCCCACCTCTCCCCTCCCCCCAAGCTTCTCTTGTTTCTTTTGTTGTGTGTAGGAGGACAGAGGGCAACCTCAGGTACAGTTTCTCTGGAGTCACCCACTTCTATTTTGAGATGAGGTCTTCCTCCAGGGACCTGGGCTTGCCAATTAAGCAAGGCTGGCCAGCAAGCTCCAGGAATCGATCCGCCTGAGATTCTAAGCAAGCATCCCCACTGCCCGTTTTTTACTGCATATTTTGCATTTTACTGTATTGTGTTGAGATTCCTGTGAGTGAGGCAAGCTCTGAGTCTGCATCATCCCCGGGCTTCCCTATTTGTGTATTTAGAGAAGGGTCTGCCTTCTGTTTCCCAAGTGCTGGGGTTGTAGACATGTGTAATCTAGTGCCAGCACCTTCGTTTATTAACTTTTTCCACTTGGTAAGTGCGGGAAGATATTTCCCGTAGTTAGGCAAGTCAACTTTTAGTTTTGGCTCAGGTTTCCTTTTGGAGTAATGTGGAGCCAGGAAGCTTGTGGGTTTGAGGATGTTTTCATGGATGAAGTTCCTGATGCTGCCAGCAGGGGTCACTGTGAGGCTGTACTGGGGACCTCGTCAGGGAAGAGGTGGCAGTCTCCTCTCGTTGCCCACACCCCCATGCTGTCAGCTTGATCTCACCAGGGGGAGTTGACCCAGTTGCTCTGCCTCTCACTGAGAAGACTGACTACTTGTAGAACACAGAACCAAAGCTCAGGCACCTTCCTGACCCTGGCCTAAAACCAGGAGTCCCCCCCCCCCCATCCTCTCCTGTTCCTTCAACATCCCCGGTCCGTGGGAGCCGATGGCTCACATCCTCTCTAGAAGGTAGGGACCAGGGAGAGTACTTCTCAGTGGCAGGTTCCAGGAGAGCTCCAGTTTTCCACCCACGCCATTCTCAAGACTTCTGTGGAGAGGCCTTCTCAGGATTGACACTCCATCAAGACCTACTGATACTCCACCAATAACCACCTCAGGCTCGACCAATCCCTCAGGGATCAGGAGGCTCAGGGGCTCCCTACCTTTTTTTGTTGCCATGGTACACCCCCCCCCCCCCGTCTCGTCCCAATGTCTCCCACAGGATTTCTGCTCAGCTGCTCAGTTCGCCGTCCTGGTTCTCAGCATCCAGACAGCCCGCGCTGTCCGTGCACCTTTCTCGCGCCCCGCCCCCAAGCCCCTCCCACTGCCTTGCCAGCCAGACTTCTGCATAGAGGAATTAACAACGTGTGTCCTGCTTCCTTCCTTGGCCTCTCCAGAGCTGGGAGCACCACCATGCCAGGCCTCTTATTTTCACATTGAAGCTCTCAAAGATTTGCTCTCTTGCCCAGAGTCGCACAGTGGTGTGAGCTTGGAGGCCACCAGTCTGGCACGCTGCCTCTTCGGAAAGGCCTGGCCTGTGCTGCCCTCTCCGCACCCTGCATCCTCGCGGCTCACTCTTGGCCCGTGCGTTTGTCTTGCTTTCTAAGACTGCTATTTATTTATTCTTTGGATTTCCAGCGAGTACTCTGCTGTGCCAGGCCCAGAAGACGAAGAGAGGCGTGGCCTACTTTCAAGTGCACAGACTGGGAAGGCAAGACTTTCCCCCCATATCAGCTGTGTCCTCTCAGACAGCCTGAAGCCCTCCCAAGGGGCAGAAGCGGTTTCCGGTTCTCCTGTATCCCTCCCTATGGTGACCTCCTTGATCTCTCCTCAGAGACTTGAAGCTGCTGTTGTGACCGTTGCCGTGGGGGATGGACAGGCCTCTTGCTCAGCAGGGCTTGGGAAGAGGTTCTGGGCTGAGAGCTTAGGGTTGGAGGTTAATTCCACCTGGCTCCCTCTATACCGTACCCAAGGGCTGATCCCGGAAGCATCCGGACTTACACAGCACCTCGAGTGAAATGTCTGTGTGGTGGCCTAGGAGAAGGTTGAGGTTTAATTTTTGCCAATGTGACTTGTGCACAAAAGCAGGGCACTTCTGTGCAGGCGTCTAGACAGTACTCCCACCCCACTGCAGCCCGTTTTTGAGGCAGGAGCTCATCATGTAGGGCAGGTTGTCCTCCAACTGGTAATGCTCGGATGACAGGTGTGAGCCACCAAGCCCAGCTCTGACAGCTCTCCCTTCATTCCGCACTGACCCTGCCCTTGACAGATTTACCAGACAAAATCCAAAAGGCACTGGCTTTTTTTTTTTTTCTCCAGTGATGTCGCTGGAGATTAAACCTGGGGCCTGGGTATTGCTGGGCCAATGTTCTGCACTGAGCAGGATCCTCGGCCTTCTTTATATTTTATTTTGAGACGACGACTTATTAAGTTGCCCAGGCTGGCTTTAAGCTTGTGGCCTCCCCACTCCCCAGTCCCACCCCCATGCCTCAACCTCCTGAGAGAGCTCTAAACCACCAGGTAGACCTAGCTTCTCTGAAGTTTTAATAAGACAGACCCAACCCTTGCTCGTACAAAATCCAGCTCTGGCTTTTCTTTTTAGTCTTTGAGCAGTCGGCAGCCCAATCCAGAGAATGTTCCAGGATCAGCTAGGGCCAGCCCAAGGGGAGGGGTTCCCCCTGGATGGAACCGTTTTCAATAAAACAGCCCTTAGGTAGAGCTGCTGAGGCGGAGGTGGGAGGGGTGGGGGGGTGAAGGCAGGTCGAGGAGGAAAAGATGGAGCAGAGGCCAGATACAGGAAGAACAGACCTGTTTAATGACACAGCTGGGTCTAGTTACAAACATCAGAAACTACAAAAAGGCAGTTACAGGAAGGCTGCGTGAGAGTGGGACCGGAGGGGATGCAGGCACGGTAGCCACAGCAGTAAGACATCCTCCAGGACAGTACACGTGACCAAGGGGTACACACAGGGTCCCCAGCAATGTTAAGGAGACTAGGTGGAGAGGGTGAGCAGGTGGCCCCGGGAGGAGGGCAGGAGCGAGAGACCCTGGCCTCTCTGCTGAGCGTGTGAGTACGCCCCTGGTCCCGTGGCCTGGCTGCTGTCTGTGAGCGGGTGAGACTAACATTCTAGAACTCCTCACTGAAGCTGCCTCTCACCCCCAACCCCCATACACTGGACACATACATACACTGGCCAACACCCCACTGGGAACTCCTGAACTCTTAGTGCCACCCCCACCCCCGCAACCCTGCCCTTGCCCCTTTGCAGGGTAAGTCAGTCAGGCAAACCCTTGGGGAGGGGAGGGGAGCCAGTATCTTCATGTTTTGTTTTGTTTGACACAGGGTCTCCCTGGGCAGCCCCTGCTAGCCTGAAACTCACCACCACGGAGACCAGGGGTAGACTACCTGACCTCAGACTTGCAATGATTGTCCTTCCTCTGCCTCCCAAGCTCTGGGATTACAGATGTGTGCCACCACACCTGGAAAACCTGGTGTTCTCTTTTTATTGTGGGGGGGACAAAAATACAGGGTGCTGAGCTGTGGGGGCAAGCTGAGTCACCCCAACTCTCCCACCTGGCCCCATCCTCTTGTGCTGTTGTAAGCTTCCTCTCTGCTCCCGGTAGAGCTGCCCAGAAGTATGACCAGGACTCTTCTGGTCTCCCACAGCTGGGTAAGACCTAGGCTTCTGGGCCTGCAGGTGCACGCGATAGATATGTGTGTGTGTGCGCGTGTGTATATATTTATATATAGATCGTATATAGGATATATCTGTGTATATGGTAGATATGTGTGCGTGATGCTCTAGAGATGACGAGGAGAACCTGCATGCTGGCAGAGTGAAGCAGGGTTAGTTCCTTTCTGAAGTGACTTCAATAGGCTTGTCCTTGCTTCCCACCGGCCACTTGCCAGGTCCCTCTCTAACAGTCAGTAGGAAAGCTAAGAAGAGTGTGTGCCCTCCGCTGTGAGGCAGAAGGAGCCCCTCTGCTAAATTCAGCATCCAGGTAGCCAGCCCCACCTCCCAGTAGCCTGGGGGGACCACAGCCATGATGAAGGCCTCCTTTCGGGAAAAGTCCAGTCAGGGATTCCTCCAGCTTCCTTGGCACCCAGAAATGGAAGGTCAAGGAGTGTCTTCAGAAGTCATCCTTCTGCCCAAGTGCTGCCAGGGAGGGGGAAGCTGGGAGGGGTCCTATGGCCCTGAAGAGGGCAGCGTGGCTGGTGGGCTGTGGATGAGATGAAGGGAACAGGTTACAGGAGTCCGTGGGGCAAAGTGGATGGGACACCTGGGGTGCTGGAGAAATGACTTGGGGGTCACGGGATGGGACACTTTCTGCTGAGAGACCCAACACCGCTGTACAAGCCCCCATTACAACCAACCCCCACTGTGCTACCTCAAGCTACTTGGGTGGCCCACAAGGGGTCTGGATCTTTCCCTCTAAAAGGTGGCTGGCTTCGGATGTGCTTGCGCATTGAGAACAGAAGCATTTCACACACTCTAAGACACCACAGGACCAGCCTGAACTTGTTTTCTGAGCTGGAAATTGAGGATGTGCTGCTTGGCCTAGCAGAGCGAGCGCTCCCTGACTTCTGTATAACAGTGTCTCCAACCATGAAACTCCTTTTAGCTCAGTGGCCGCCACACGTCCCTGCCCCAGCACCCCTCCACCCACACAGAGTCACACACCCGAGAAGCAGAGACAGATCAATAAACAGTGATGTCTGGCTCACTATGTTTCCCTGATAACAGAAGTTGGACAGGGCCCTTCTAAAAGTTGGCCTTGAGACGTCACCCCACCCTGTGAGGCAAGGAGATCCTGGCAGTAGTACGTCTCACACGCCCTGGCCCATGCTCGGGCCCCCAGGATCCAAAGATGGGGATAAAGGGAGGAGAGGATAACCCCAATGTAACAGCTAGGGAAGCCCAGTGTGGGTGCTCAGGCCAGGGGGAGAGGTGGCTAGGCCCTGGGGTGTCTGGTGCCTCATCATCTACCCCGATTCAGCTCAGGGGACCTAAGGGGGGGGGGACAGATGTTTGGGCTTTGGCTAGAACTAAGTCCCTGGAGTCCAGCTGGGGCAGGAGCCGGAGGGAGGGCTCAGGCCATGTGTTTCTGATTCACTGGGGCTGGCTGGCCAGCTCTTCCCCACAGTCCCTCTAGGCCCTGTAAAAAGCTCTTTTCTCCAAAAGCAGGAAGTCTTGTGTCCTGGCTGTAAACAAACTCATCTCAGGCAGCAGAGCCTGCATGAGTTGGGAAGGGGGGAGGTGAGCCCCTCTGACATTTCCCCTTCCAGTCTACTCCCTGGTCCCCTCTCAGTGGCAGATGGAGGTAATAACCTCAGTTTTCCAGCCTGGTCAGTGCCCTCCTCTGGCAGGTAAAACTCCGGGGTCCGGGGCTGGCTGGGTCCAGCTGTACACATCTGGAGTTGACCTGCCAGCAAAGAGCAGTTCCTGAGAACTCTGCTCTCCTGGGAAGCTGATGGCGGAGGGGGGAGAACAAGTGGACTGGTTGGTCAGTGGCAGGAAGGGCTGCAGGCCTGGGGCCTCTCCCTGCCCTTGGGGACCTCCTCTGCAGAGTTGGGTGGGGAGGCCTGTAAACAGGAGGTGGTGCGGGGGGCCCTTGGAAGAGCCCGAGGAGATGTTGCCTTTTCCGTGGGAAACTGCTGCGAATATTTCTCTACAACACGTGTCCCAAGCCGCTGGCTGACCCCTGGTTCCTGTTCCCGCCTCCGCTCTCCTCCTTCCTCCTTCAGCCCTGCTTCTGCCCTTCCATTCAGCTCCCAGAGTCAGCTCCCTCTTGGAGGTCTAAGGGGGTCTGAGTGTTCCCAGCCGCCACATCCGAAGGCCAGCCAGCAGGCGTCACTAAGTCCCGGCCACCCTGTTAGAACCTAGAAGTGGGAGCTGTCCTCCAGTCAGATTAGAAGTAAATATCCCCTAGTTTTGTCCATGTGAGTGACACCCATGTAGGTCCCTTGTGGGCCTGGGCATGTGTATATCTCCTCGTGACCTTCCTGGCTCCGGCTCTGCAGAGGCAGACGGTGGATGAAACTACTGATCACTCTGAATAGGGAGCAGGCCGAAAGGACTGGTACCAGGGAGGAAGGGCGGCGTTGGCCCACCCTGCTCTGAGCCTGAGGAGTCATCACCCTGCCAGGAGATCATCATAACCTTGGGTGATCTGAGCCCTCCCTGCTCCAGACAAGGAGAAGCACAGCCCAGATAAATCTCCTTGGAGTTCACAGCTCTGTGTAGCCAAGAGTAGGGGCTGGACAAGAGCTGGCCTACAGTGAGAAGGGCTCTGTCGCACAGACCCTCTGCCTTCTGCCTGCTTCGAAATCTGTCTGCATGCCTGAAGGATTCCTGCCACAGCAGTCCTTGGTCCCAGGAGAGATGGGAAGCCCAGGGGACAAGAGAGGACACCGCAGGGAGGCTGCCCAGCCCACCCTTACCCCCTCCTCACGTGGTGGTGTTGGGGACCTGCTGTACCCAGCCCACTTCCTTGTAGGCCGCCGTCACATGACTGTAGATGAGACCACGCAGCTTGGCCCAGGCTTTCTGCGTCTCTGCAGGGAAGTCATTGGCAAACTCCTCAGCGATCACCTCCAGAATGACCCCAGAGAGAATCTGGGGGCAAAGGAGGAAAAGTGGAGTAAGGGCCTGGGCACCCCGCCTCCCACTTTCAACAGGATCGCTGCTAGGGCCATGTGTGACACAAACTAACAGCCTAGTGGTTTGCTGGAGGCAGTGCTCTCAGTTCAAGGACTGCACTGGACTGGCCCCACCTCTCCTAAAGAGCTGCCCTTCTGGCCACAGCCTGTCCAGGAGAACAGGCTAACAGCAGGGCGGTGGCCATCTCTGCTATGCCCCGAGCCCTCCCTGAAACACAGGAAGGGGGCTATGGCCCAGTGGCTTGTGGGCTCTGGAAAAGAGCAAGGAGAAGGACGGACATACCTTGAAGTACATAGGTTCCACCTTGTGCTTGAGGGCGTGGGCCTTGCCAACCAGGGCGAGCACAGAGGAAACCTTGTCTGGGTCATGCAGGTTCTCCACCACGGTGTTGAGGGCGCCCATGACCCGGCAGGCATGCTTTCGAAGCTGGGGACTCCTCTCCATCTCCAAGGGATCCTCCATGTGTCTGAACTGGCTGAAGTACTGCTTCGCTGACGGGAAGTTCACAAAGAACCTGCCGAGAGGAAGGGGGTGGGCGCTGAAGCAGGGGGCTGCCTCCAAGTCCCTCTGGAGTGGTCAAGATGGAGGCAGGCGAGAAGTAGTTATGTTCCCACACCAGTCAGGAAAGCTTCTTACTCTCATACAGAAATGTCCTTCCTGCCACAGGCTTTCCCTCTGGCCAGGTCCTGCTGGAACCACCTACTGGGCCTGTTCTGGCTGGCAGCCTCTTGTGCCAGACCACTGTCTGCCTTGCCTCTGTGTGCTTCCTGAGCCTACACCCCACTGAGACCTGCTCTCATCACTGACACAGAGATTCTAGAATCATAGGGCAATTGTAATTTTTAATTATAGACTCATTGTGTTGCCCAGGTTGGCCCTGAACTCCTGGGCTCCAGGAACCCTGCCTCGGCCTCCCAAGTATGTACCGCTGAACATTCCTTCTCCTCTTCCTCTTCTTCTCTGAGAGAAGATCTTGCCAAGTACCCAAGGGCTAGCCTAGATCTCTGTGTAGACCAGGCTGGCTTAGAAACTTGCAACTTAGAACACTCCTACTCCCCCTGCCTCCTGAATGCTGGGGTTATAGGCATGGGGTACCATGCTCCCTCTCTCCCATACCCAGCTTTTTATTTAGCTTTTCCTCAGTATTGGGCTTTGAAACTGGGGCCTGGCGGTTCCTAGGCAAGCCTCAGATTCCTTATCTGTGAAATGGGTGTTCCTATCCTACAAGGGCCGAGAATCTCAGGAGAAGACGTATGCCATCAGCACGGGGGTCCACAACACCTGAGGCTCGGTCAACACAGCATCCTTAGAAGGCAGCATCTCTGGTCACAAGAAGCCCCTCCTTGTGACCAGAGAGAGGCTGGGGGTGACTGTCTGTGCTTATGTAGCCAACAAAGAGCCGGAAAGAGAAGCCCTTCTCTTCCCACTGACTGGTTGATCTAATTTAAACAGCTGATTTTTTTTCTTTGTGGGTGGTTTGTAATTACTTATCTGGGAAGTCTTAAACTCACATCATTCTTTGCCTCTGCTTCTCAAATGGTGGGACTAAAGTTTTGCACCACCACACCACTCCCCCCAACCCCCCAAAAAAATCCCTTGAAGGGCAATTTAGCTTTTCCTAATAGTGGCCCTTCCCTTCTCTGCTTTATCTGTTTAATTTCCCCACTCTCCTTTTATTACATCACTCTGTCTCAGAAACATGCCTTGGCTAGACTTTTTATGCACCGCCTCTACCCACTTCCCTAGCGCCGTGTCTATACTGCCTTTGCCCAGAGTCCTCTCTGCCCCAGCCCAACTTAGCATTGCCGGCCTTTCTTCCCATGATGCAGTGGGATGCCTGGGACATGCCAGACCCGCTCCTTTCTGGCTATCCAGGGCGGCTACCCTCCCAGTCCGTTGGACCAGACACCAAACCGTAGGCAGAGGCAGGGTCTCACAAACGCTCCGATCCATTGCCCCGGCCTAGGGCTCTCCTATCTGGGATTTAGTGAGGGTTCTTCAGAAAGCGTATGAAGTGTCCTGACCTGTGTCACTGGGTGTCATCATCCCCTGAGGCATTAGAGGAGCTCACAGCTTGTGGCTCAGGCCTGAGAGTCTGATGTGAGGGACACAAAGAATATCAGGATGGCCAGCCCTTTCTGTGGCCACCGCTGATTTTTCTCAGGAAGGTTCGGACAATGACCGGGGCATTGTCCACATGATGAGGGACAGGGACCCACTTGGATGCTGACTATGACCTTGGACACTTTATGAGCCCTCCTCCTGTCTGTGGAAAGTTTGAGAGAAGCCTTACTGCTGGCTTCTTCAGAGGTGCGTGGGTGTGCGCCAAGGTGGCAGTGGGCCCGAAAACACACAGGGCTTCTCCCGAAGCTCGGTAATGAGGGACAAAGATGCCTCAGGGGCCAGGAAGACAAGCCAATGTGTACAGCCAGTCAGAGTGCAAACCTGGCAACTAAGTTTGATCCCCGGGTTGTATAAAACCCAAAACGCAGGGTGCTATGGTACATGGGTAAGCCCAGAACTCCTTGGCAGTGAGACAGCATCCCCAGGAAACAGCGCAGTGGCGGAAACAGGGGAGACTCTTCCTCAACAAGGTGGAAAGGGAGAACTGGCTCCGGACTGATGGCCTCCGACCTCCACATGAATGCCATGACAGTGACAGAGAAACGTGCCCCCACCCCTACACAAAATAACCAGCGTCTCAGGCTTCAGGGTTTTCCCAACTGCAATAAAAAATAATGAATTTTATTTTGGCCTGGTATGTTGCCATCTACAAGGCATCTATCTGTAAGAGATTCAACCACAATTCAGCCACAGCCTAGAAGCTGTTGTATCCTTTCCCGGGAGGGCATCCCGGGGAACAATCACTGAGCATTTACTATCTGGCATTGCTTTGCTCCCCGTCTTGTGGATCAGGAAACTGGCTGGTCCCCAAGGCTGCTGCCCAACAGGCAGGAACCAGTCCCGAGCACAGGTGAGTCTCTGGTCTCAACACAGCAGTACCATGTGTGGCACCGAGAGAGGAACTTCCCAGGAGCCTTGAGCTTTGCCTATCATACCCCCCCCCAACCTGTGTTTCCTCCCACCCCTCCCTGGCTGGCTCGAGCTGCTAGGGAGAAGCCTTAGCAGCCAGTCTTGGGGAGTTTCTCAGCTCTCAAAGGCATCTGGGCTTCCAAGAGCCTGAAATAGGCCCATCTGTGT
Source organism: Micromys minutus (assembly GCF_963924665.1). Taxonomy (NCBI): domain Eukaryota; kingdom Metazoa; phylum Chordata; class Mammalia; order Rodentia; family Muridae; genus Micromys; species Micromys minutus. The sequence continues at coordinate 61,956,464 of NC_137979.1, forward strand.
GTGAGGGGAGATGTGTCAGCGTTACAACCAGCGGGGGGGGGGGGGGTGATGCTCCTTCCTCAGGCTTCTTTCTCTCTGATGTTCGTGGAAACATGGGGTCTGCCTCAGACCCTAAGGCAGCTACTAACTAGCTCGGCAAGCTTCTCCTCCACTACACCATATCTGCCAGGAAGGGCTGCTGGTAGCCAACCTCCTCCTTGCCCCTACACCGTAGGCAGAGTGGGTAGTGGGGACAGAAAGAGATAGTGCTTAAGAGGATCTGGTCCTGTGGGTGAGCATGCTGGGCTTGTCAACATGGCTCTGTGATCAGGATCTATGGAAGGGTCCTGTGTGAAGCTATGAGAAAGCTAAGGGGCCTTGGCCTTTTCCCTCTCCATTGGTCAGGCCTGGGGCAGACAGGAGCAGAGGAGTGGGGGGCACCCAGAGCTATGGGGAGTGGCCGATATGGTGTTGGCCCAGGTTTGTCAGCCTGGCTCTTTGGAGTTAGGTGAAGTGTGGTGTTTGGCGGCTTGGCAAGCCAGATCTGACTGCCACATCCTCAGGTTCACTGTGGGCCTTTGGGTACTATATCTATCAGTAAATATCTCTCCCAGCCAGGCCTGGTCCCTTGGGTGTCATGGGGGTTGAACCAAAGAAGAGAGGGCTCACAGGATACAGAATGAGCCCTACTCTCAGATCCTGTCCTTCTTCTGCCCCTCCCCCTCCCCCATTCCCAGAGAAGCAATTCACTGGCAAATAACAAGACCTTCACAGAACATCTCCAGCTCCTACCGGCTTTGTCTTGTTTCCGAGTGTGCCCCTGTGAGCCTAGGAGGTACCATGAGCAGCCCGCTGGGAATGCAGGACTGGTGTATCTGCATCTCTGTTCTCCACCGTGTGCTTGTGTGTGGGTGCCCACACTGCCAATCTGGGTTTCCGAGTGTCTGCAGCTTCAGGGTCCCAACGGCCCTCCATGGTTCCCGTCACCCAGGGCAGCACTGCTGGGTTAGAGAACTCTGAACTAGCCGTCCCTTCCCCCTCCCCTAACTCCTCCAAAGTGTTCTGCTCTCTTCCTCCAAATCTATTTCTGAGTTGGAATCCAGGCGTATCAGTAGGGAGCTGGGTAGGTCCCGGACTTGCAGGAGGTAGAGGCAAAGAGAGAAGAGGAACCAGAGGAGGGGTCAGGACTGGAAAACAGCTGCACCCCCCCATGTTCCACCTTACCTTTACACAAGGCTGCCCTACTGTCCTAGAGTTGATGGCCCCGGGGCTGATGTGGTGGTTCTGCCTGAACCCCTGGGCCCAGTGCACATAGGAAAGGCACAGATTTGATTTCTAACTAGAATCACTCTCTAGTTTATAGGGCTTGGGGACATTACTAGGGTGCAGTGTATACATACAGTGCCACTTGGGGGGGTCCTCAAGGATACTGGGGTCAGATGCTATACTTCTTACCTGACTGGAGGGTCCGGAGTGGGGCTGTCTCCTGAAAGCCCCCCCCCCCCCGCAGGCCATAAAAACAAAACCAAAAAACTAAACCAGGGTTACATCCGATCACACCTGCAGCTTGCCCTGGCCTCACTTTTGAGGCAGGAGCAGCCAAAAAGCTGGGCCTCTTGACCTTTACCCCCTGCTCTCTGCTGTGTTCTAAAGGGCCCAAGTTCTGTTTCCTCTTTAACCCTCCTCCTGACTGAACCTTAGTTTCTCTACCTGTCTCTAAAACCCTTTGAGGGCTGGTCGGATGCTGGAGCATGCCTTAGTTGGATCTCTAGGGTCACTCACGAGGAGGACCCTGAGGAAGACCGACTGGGATGGGTGAGTTCTGAGGCCAGGGAGACCAAGAGCTCTTCTGCATCTAGTTCCTGCTGCTGAGCCCCACTCCCCGGGCTAGGAAGGGATCAGCTAAGGTTTCCATCGCTCCGAAGCACCCTTCACCACGACCCGTCCCCAATCACTGGGGAGGTGGCGCCGGGAGCTCGCAGAGGGCCGAGCCCGCCTCTGCCGGCAGCTGCTGTCACCCTCCCCGTCCTGGGCCCCGCCAAGCCGGGAGCGACACCTACCTCACCAGGATGGCCACCCCCACGTCCTCGCAGTTGGCATACAGCCGGGCCCACGTAGCCTGAACCGCCTTCCTCTCCGCCTCGGACAGCTCCTCGTTCCTCTCCCTGCGCTCTATTTCCATGTCGCCGGGCACTTTCTCCATGAGCGGCTCCGAGCCCAGCGCAGCTTCGCTCGGCGGCGGGCGCGGGGAGTCGAGGCCGGTGCGTGCGAGGCGGGCGAGCGGGCGGGCGGGCGGGCGGGCGCGGAGTAGAGCGCCGGAGGGAGCGCGTGTGTGTGTGTGTGTGTGTGTGTGTGTGTCTGTGTCTGTGCGCGCCGGGTGTGTGTGCGCGCGGGTGTGCAGGGTATATGTGCGGGGGGGCGGGGGACTGCGAGCTGGGGGCGGGGATGTGGTCTGCTGGGGGAAAAATGTTTTTAAAAAAATGAATCCGCTCCAAAATCCCAGTCCTGTTTTGGGGAGTCAATTTTTGGCAAGGTGAAGGTTAGGCGGGATGGGGGTGTCACGGCTGGCGTCTGCCCGCCTGACTACCCATCCCTTAGCAAGGCCACCGCGGTCCCGGCTGGGAGAGGTAGGTGTGGCCAATGAGCAGAAGGGGCTGGGAGGATCAGGGGGGTCACGCGGCGCTGGGCAGCGTGGGGTGTACTGGAGTGCGCCCCGGGGTGGTGCGGACCTGAGGGTGCCGGGTCTCTGCTCTCGACGTGTGATGTCTGGACGTGTGTGTGTGTGTGTGTGTGTGTGTGTACCCTTCACGAGGTAGGGATCTGATTCAAAGTCAAACACACCCAGGCATCGCCTGCTCGCCTGCTGAGGAGGAGGAACTTGCAGACAAATCTGGGCTTCCCCTGTAGCCCCGCCACTCCAGAACCCGGAGACTGGGCCGAGGCACCGTTGTCAGACGTGGGGACCTCAAGTTCTGGCAGGTTTAGAGCGATGGGTAGTCTCTCTTCCCATCTGCTGTTCCAACTGGCTCTCTGAACTCGTGCACATGTCCAGTCTGGGGAGCCAGAGCCCCGTGCCCCACTTCCCTCCCCACCAGTGCGGGGAGCAGGAAGTAAGTAGGTAAGGACCAGACACTGGCCTTGGTGAAGTTCCACAGAGAGGCAGTCAGTCAGGTATGATGGAGATGCTCTGGGGAGTTCTGAGTAAGGCACCAGACAGTGAAGACATTTGTCACCGTCGAGGCAACTCCTTCATCTCAGTAGACTGCTCAGGGAGAGGTGACACTGGGACAGAGGGGAGGAGTGCACTCTTGAGAGACCCAGAAACCTCATCCCTGCCAGCAGTTGCTCAGATCTGGTGGCAGACAGCAGGAACCCGGAGGCTGCAGAGGGCCTGGTTCTGACACAGATAATTGGGCTGTCTCTGGTTCTCCCCAAGGCTCCCTGCTCAAGATGGGGGGGGGGGGTCGTGTTGCCCAGGAAGTGGGTTCTCCTCTTCAGCTTTGGTCCCTGTTGATTTAAAATCTTTAAATGTATTTGTTCCACAAATCTTGATGGTTTGAGTTCTGTCCCTGGGACCCACAGGGTCGAAGGAAGGTCTTGACTCCTGAAAGCTGTCCTCCCAGCTCCCCCCTCACACACACTCACAAATAATAGCAAAAAAATTTAAAATCTATAAAAAATACAATCGGACTGGAAGGTTCAGTCATGGAGGGTCAACAAGAACCTTTATAGGCCAGCAGGGCCCTCTCTGTGGGGGTGCCTGTTGGGACCCCTGAGCAGGAGGCATTACCCCCATCTTGTGTAGGGAAGGAAAACTGAAGGTCCTAACATCACCCAGCCTTGTGGTGTTTACTCCGGCTCTCCTGACCAAGACCCAAGCAGCTGCCCAGGAGGTCCAGATGGGATATGCAAAGAATATTTCTATTGATTCTCAGCTTCTCTGAGTGTCCTACCGCATAACCTAGGACTTATTGGTACTGTAGCCTAGTACATAATTGATAAGTTTGTAATTTGTATCTAAATTATATAAGGTTGTTATATAAGATAGAATTTATAGTTCTCTCTGTGTGCACACCTCGACTCTGCCTTTTACTGCAAAGGGTGTGTAAGTAGAAGAGCTCGGAGGGCACAGAGGAGGCCCGGTGCACACGCATACACACACGCACGCACATACTTGTGTGCATGTGCACACGCACGGGCATGCGCACGTCCTGCTCTCTGGTCTTCCCGGTCCCATCGTCCACTCCTTCTCTGCCATTCTCTCCTGCCTTCAGCGCCTCTGCCTCGCAGCCTCATCCCGGAAGACTGGCAAGCTTTCATGTCAGCAGCCTGGCAGAGTTGGCTGAGGGCCCGTCCTTCGCTGGCACCTGCACGTTCAGACACCTCCAGCAATAGTTCGCTCTTCTCTCCTGTATGGGAGGCTGGACTTAGGGCCTTGGAACCCCAGGCAAGTACTCTGCCACTGTGCGTTCTCCTCAGACCTCTTTGAGACACTCATTAGGTTCCCCAGGCTGGCCTCCAATGCTCTCTCTCTGTAGCTCAGCCAGGCTTTGAACTTGGGGTGCCCCTCCCCTCCAGAGTGGCTTACAGGTCTTTGTCACTGGGCCGAGGCCCCAGATCCTCTTTGAAGCTATCCTTGATGCTTGGAGTTCCCCAGGGGCTCTGCAGGTACCTTTAACACTGTATGGAAGTATCTCACTTAACTTGGTTGTGCTACCTGCCTTAAGGCCAAAGCCTGGATAGTGTCGAATGTTCTGGGTGGAACATTCTGGATAGGCGGTCAGGGTTACCTTGAGGTGTCTTGAAGGAGGCTGGCTTCCTCTGCCACTAGAGGGGAGATCTTGGGCCTGGTGAGTTTAATCTCTCCTCACAAGGTCAGGTCTGCTCACTCCACTAATCAGCTTGAGTCTCCTAATCCCTTCCCTGGAACTTGAGGAAACACAGCGGTAGCTTGGGAGAGGTGGCCCGGCCATTGCGGGCCCCTGGCCTGTGGGGTGGCCTTCTTCAGCAGAGTTGGACGCCAGTGGGGATGGGGCAGCTGAGCCATGTGCACTACCCTCTTCCTGCTCAGCTTGGCCATGTTGTGGCGCCGTAGATTTACCAACCAAGTGGAGCCGTGAGAAACTGATGGGGCTGTGGACTGGGGTTTGGGGGTGGGGTGGGGTGGGATGGCCAGGAAGAGTTACAGAGAAGCTCTGGGTGAGCAGACCTGGTCTGGGAAGGGAGTCAGAGGAGCTGGTGATGCTGGGGTGGAGCCGCCAGCACGTTAGTCCTGAGCTGCTGGGCTGTGGAAAGGGGTTGGGCTGAGCCTTGCCTTCAGGATCTCTTGCCTGCTCTTCCCTTCCAGAGAGCCCAGCAGAGTGGACGGGACAGTTGTGGGCAGCAGCTCGGACACAGACTTTCAATCTACCGGCAGGTGACAGTCAGGGGTGGGGAGAGTGGTACTAAGGAAACTCTCTCTCTCTCTCTCTCTCTCTCTCTCTCTCTCTCTCTCTCTCTCTGTGTGTGTGTGTGTGTGTGTGTGTTTGCATGCACATGGGCATGCGGGTACCGTGTTAAAGCCCTCACCACAGTCACTCCTTGGGTAGTGGGCAGGTTATGTGGGAGAGGGAGTCTTTGCTCCCCCTTTCTGGACCAGTGCTGTGTTACTTTGCTTCTGTGATGTGCGGGGCAGTCCCCAGGAGGACCTTCTGTTGAAGGAGCGGGGAGCAGAGGCAAGAGGCAGGAGCCACCCTGGGTCGATTTGCTGCTTTCTTGTCCTTGGCCCTCCTCCTCCTTCCTCTGCCACCGACGGGCTCTGCAGCTCCGTTGCCTGAACCTCCAGCAGGATTCGCTGTCCAGTCCCCAATAGAAGGCGCTGGAGGAGCATGACGTCATCGACACAGAGTGTCATTGGCTGGGCAGCCCCTGCGGGCAGGACGCTGTCTCCAGGGGCCTGGAAGTTAACTCTTCCCTAGGTTGAAGCCATGTGGCCTTTGGGGAGACAAAGTTGTGCATTCTCTTAGACTTCTCTTTCCTTGGTTTACCAGATTCTCCACTCCCGTCAAGACACTACAAAAGTGTCAAACTAGACACCATGTCCCATGGACTCCTAGCATAGGCAGTACCTCAAGATCAACTCTCACCCCTAGTGAAAACAAAAGGCAAAAAGAAAAAAAAAAATCTCCTGGGGCTCTGGAACTCAGGGCCCACAGAAGGAGGGTGTCCTTACTAATTTGGCTCAGTGAGTGTGGGTGGGTAAACACGTACCATGCTCCCTAAAGCTGGAGTTGTTGACAGAGGCTGCAAGACTGTGGAAACTTTTAACTGCTGAGCTGTGTTAGCCATAGACCCGGCTGCGTGGCCGCACTCCAGGCTGAGTACTTGCTGGGTGCTTTGTGCTTCCTTAGACCTTTCTCTTTTCTTCCTCTCTTTTTGTTTGATTATTTTTTGAAATAGGGTCTCACTATGTTGCCCCGGTTGGCCTGGCTATGTAGACCAGGCTGGCTTCAAACTCTCAAAAATCTGCCTGCCTCTGCCTCTTGTGCACTGGAATTAAAGGCATGCATTACTATTCCCAGCTCCCAAACTTTTCTTATACAGCAATTCTCAATACCTGTAGGCTTAACAGGACCTGCCAGCTTATAACTGCTTGGCAGTGACTGAGAAACAGGAAGATTTGAATGGAGGGACCATCTGATTCCCAAATATCTGTCTTGCCTACCGCCCTCCCCCCCAAATGGGCCTAGACAAAAGAGAAAAGGCCAAATCTGGGGACTATCTGGGCAGAGCTAGTCTGATGCCTTTTAACTCCTTGGCACCCAGGTACCTGGAAGAGTTAGTCAGACAACAAGGAGCAGGGTACCAACAAGAAGGAGAGCTGCCACAGGGCTGGGGTGCCACGGGGGTGAGTGTCTGGGTGTCCCCAGACATGTCAAGTTTAACCCTTCCATCTCCCACTGCTTCCTCTGTTCAGGGAGAAAGGACCTGTGAAGTAGGCCTTCACTTCTTCGGGCAACTTTGGGGACTGCAACCCATTGGCCCTGGCAGGTAAAGGCGGGACCATGAGCCCTGGAGGGCAGAAGGCTAGGGGTCCAGCTCAATGGAGCAAGAGAAGTGGTCTTCAGATCTCATGGTCACTGGTGGAGGTTCAGTGAGCTGGGTTTATGTTTGAGCTTGCTACTTATGCTTCAGGCCACAGGGCAAGCACTGGTTTGAAGAGACTTGTTGAGGGTGAGGTAGTAGCTGAGCTAAGTGCTAAGGGCAGTGCTGCAGACTTCTAAGGGAGAGGAAGTGGGATGGGCCACCCTGAAACACACATCTCACCTCTGGGCACAGGGGAGCACACTGAACTGTCTGACTTTCCCTTCTAGCTGCAGTCCTGGTTCACCTCCCAGTCCCAGGAGGATGCAGCGGCAGGAGGGAAAACAGGAGGAGCAGTCAAGAAGAAGGTAGGCTTTTCCTCCATAGTCCCCAAGTTTGCTGCTAGGCAGGCCATGACTCGGGTTCCTGAGCCAAGCTGGGCTGTCAGAAAGAACATGGGAAGTTTATACTTCTTAGATGTCCATTCCCAAGTTCCTGCTTCAAGGCACCACCAAGTAGAGGAGGCACAGAGAGGAGGCTTCTCAGAGTCCTCCAGGTTAACTGTAGAGAACCCCAGAATCTCAGGCAAGGGCCATGTGCGAGCAGAGAGAGAGAGAGAAGACTGCAGAACCAAGGGAAGGATAAATGGTCTCCTGACGTAGTCACTAAGGGTTTGTCCATTCAGTCTCCGATCCGAGCATCACCACGGGTCGCACATTCTCCGAGGCACACACGAGGGAAGGCACGGCCCACTGCCATGCTATTAAGTGAGGGATCTGAGCTGAGCCCCCTACTCAACTTTGCTGGCAAAAGGGGTCTCCATTGGCCCGGCCATCTGTCAGCTCAGGAGCTATGCCGCCAAACCCCTGTGGTCTAGGGCTGGGTCCTGTCACTCTGCGACAGTGATTGTCATTCCTGTGGCATCTGCCTCCTTTCAGTCCCTACGAACTCACCCTGTCATTGGCTGCTCTCCTGAAATTATCAGTAAGAAAGGCCAGCTGGATCTGTGGTATGTCTGCTGAAGCTGGATGGGAGCAAACAGCAGCCTGTGCTCTGAATGTGCTTTGTGTGTGTGTGTGTGTGTGTGTGTGTGTGTGTGTGTGTTTGTGTGTTGTGTTTTATGTCTATGTGTATTTGTGTGTGTGTGTTGTGTGTGTTTTATGTCTATGTGTGCGTGTGTGTATGTGTGTGCATATCTGTGTGTATGTGAGTGTGTGCATGTATGTATGTATGTGTTCGTGTATGTGTGCATGTATGTATGTACATATATGTGTGTGCATATCTGTGTGTATGTGTGTGCATGTATGCATGCAAGTTCTAAGTGGGGAGGGGCAAGTGTGAAGGGAAAAGCATGGCACTGTGTTTGTCAGTGTGCTGATTGCTCAGTAACTCCCTTGCCCCCAGCTGCTCTGCCATTTCAGTCTTTACTGTCCTGTCTGATCCTGAACAGAGATAAAAGCACATTTCCGCTCCTGCTCCCAGATCCGGGCTTTACCCAGCCAGCAGCTGCTCCCAACTGTCTGGGGACCATTCATCTTCAAAAGTGCCCCCACCCATGCATATCTCTCTTCCCCAGCCAGCTCCCCACTGCCAGCCCAGCGGTGATGCCTCTGTCTAGGCAGCCTCTGTCCTTGACTCTCAGGCGGCAGAAGACAGTTCCCTAGACAGCAGGATCACAGCGCTGTTCCACTTCAGTGGAGGGAGAGGAAGGATGAGAGACTCAGCAGCTGAGGGACCCACTGTCGGGGCGGGGTGGGGGACACAGGCAGGAGCGGGCTCAGGGATGTACACAGGCAGTTCTGTGGGAGCTGCTCAAGTAGGGCAGGAGGTGTGTGTGTGGGGTTCACACTAGAGGAAGAACCTGCCAGAGTGCCCCTGACTCAGACCATGAACCCATGGCCACCGGTCTCAGCTCCTGTCAGCCTGTTTTCTCCTGGGAGTTGTCAGTCCTGGGACTGTGAGGCTGATGCCCAGAGAGCACTGTTCCTGGGGACTCTGTCTTCTCTGACGCCAGCTTCGCATTCACTCTCTAATCTCGTCACCATGTTCCTGTCACTTCATACTTGTCTCTCTCCTCCCTGCCATTTCCAAGTTGCTCACCTCCTTCTAAAGATCCGAGAAATTGTCAGGCCAAGGTCACAGAGCGGTACCAGGGCTGGCTCCCCGCCCGCCGCCTCCACTTCTGACAGGGCAGCACCTTTCTGCCGTGGCGCTCATCTGTGAATCTCCTCTAAGGATCCACTCCAGATGAAGGGCAGGGTCAGGATGTGGAGAGGCTGGCTGGCAGTGGGAGGAGGGGGATGCGGCTCCCTGGGACCTGGCAGCTGGGGTGCCATGTGGGCTGGGAGGGAGGGGTCCTCTCCCCCAGGGAGCAGGCTGGCTTTGGTGGGAGCAGACTGTGTTTACACCTTCCCCGCACACCCTGCCCACGCTCAGCTCATTCCCAGGGCCTCTCCCATCCCGGGCTCTCTGTGCTATCTGCACATTTGCAGCTTTTGCTCAGAAAGTCCCTTTCCTCATCGGGGAGGCTCCTACTGCCCTTGTAACCTCCCTCGGCACAGAACTCCTCGACAGGAATCACCCAGTCCCCAGGTGCCCTTCCTCAGTCCAGAAGTCCTCTACAGGAGGCTCTTACTACTGAGGTACCCTTCCCTCAACCCACTAACTCCCATCAGTTAGGTCTAGGGATGATCTTTGAAGTATGGAGGCCGTGAGTTAATTCCTGGCCATGACGCCATGCTCACAGAGGCTAAGTCCTTCCCTTTCCCGTTTCCTTAGAAATGGTTGCTGAGAGGAAACAGGAGCAGGAATATTCTGGTGCTTGACAGATGAGGTGAGGTGAAGGGATGGGGTAGCTGTTGGTGCAGGGGGCTGGCTCTGAGTAATCAGGGACCTAAGAGCAAAGGGGCTGGTGGCAGGGCCCGGAACAGCTGCCAGTTCTTCCTCTGTGACCTTGGGTAGGGATATCATGTCTCTGTGCTTCTGTTTCCTAGTCTTTAAGACAGTGTGTTCTGTGAGGGAAGGTGATTGTGTAGTGCTCACGACACAATTACACGACACAACACACACTAGTGAGTGTTTCGTGTCCGCCAGTCTTTGGATGTAAGTAGTTGTACAGGTGTTGCAGCTCTCTCTCCCTCTCCTTACCCCACGCTACTCCTTCCTTTCCTCCCTCCACACACATCACAGCTGGGGGACGGACAGAGGAGGAGAGCCAGGGAGGTGGATGGAGGGAGGGCCGGGTGAAAGCACCCGTCTAGGGCCTCCCTGCGTGCAGAAGGCTGTCTCAGCCCGGACACCTTCCTGTGACAGGCTCTGCTTCCCAAGGCAGTCAGAGCTGTGGAGGACAGGAGCTGGTTGCCCTGGTGCCTCCCCGCTTGTCTGAATGCCAGTCTCTCTGCTGGTGAGAGCCTAAGTGACAGGGAAAGGGCTGCTCTGAGCTGCGGGGTGGCCAAAGGCAGCGGCCTGCACACGGGGTGCTGTTGTCTGTCGCTTCTGTGGCTGACACGCAGGACGGCTGCCGGTCTCTCCAGAGATGGCAACATGACCGGAGAACGGATGAGATGTTGTGTGTGTGTGTGTGGGGGGGGGGGGGACAAGGTAGTGTGGCTTGAGCAGCTTCTGCAGCTGCTGTGGTGTGGTTCTGTCCTGTGCCACCTGAAAAGTGCAGGTATGTCTCTGTGGGACACCCTCCCATCCCAGATGTATAGCATGTGCGTGTGAGCAGGATCCGAGCACCACCGTCCTGTGGTGAGAATGTGGCAGGGGTGCTGGCCAGCACTAGACTAAGTAAAACCCCACCCCAGGGACCGTTTGAGGCAGGCAAGGGCAGCTCTTTGCGGGGCTTTGCCGTTAGGGAGAAGCTGAGTCCTCACACTGAAGGAAAGTACTGTTTCTTTGTGAGCCAGGAAATAAGGAGACCATCAGAGTGGCTATGCTGAGGCTTACATTAACAGAATGCTAATGATGCTAATAATTCTATTATATTATACTAATATACTAATAATGGCTAACATGGACCATACTTATTACATGCCGGGCACTGTGCCCAGTGCCTTATTTATAAGCACGGTCTCATTGATGAGGCAGGAACTGCTGTTACCCTCATTTACCCAATAAGGAAAGTGAAGCTCACAGGATTTGTCCAAGGTCACAGCTGGCAGCAAAGCCAGGACCCGTGTCTGGGAATCTGGTGGCAGAGCTTATGGAGAAATTCTGGGTGTGGCCTTACCTACAGGGACACAAGGCCTGGAGCAGTGGACCCACCTGCTGTGGCTGTGCCACAGAGAATCCTGCTGTTTTCTCTTCAGGCACCTGTCAATCAAAGGCAGGCCAGGCCCTGGGATCTGAAAGGAGAGCAAAGAGAGTTGGCCTCCTTAGGATCCATCAGACAGGAAGTGGTGGCCCCTGGCAGGGATGACAGACAGCAAGGCCATCATTCCCTGTCACTGTTACCATCACTCTGTTGCCTCCTTTAGCTAGGGTCAGGACTCTGGGGAAAGGGTGACAGCCAGCAGCCCAGTGGCAGAGAGGGAGGGCTGAGGAAGGCAACTGCTTTGGTTTGTTTGCCAAGGGGGAGGGGGAGGGGCACGGACTGCAAGAAAGTGGCTTCAAGGATCCATTAACCACACTGGGACCTGAGACTTTCTCTGTGGGGTACCTCTGCTCCCTAGTGGGGGGGTTAGGACCCAGGTGTGGCTATGAAAATTCAAATAAGCCAAAAGGACTTATGGACCAGAGTCAAAGTGCCAGTCTCAGTCCTATATCAACACAAATACATACGTGTGTACTCACACACGCACGCACATGCATGCATTCACGCATGCATGCACGCACGCACGCACGCACGTAAAAAAATCCATTTAAAAACTGGAGTAGAGGACTTTTACAATGCAGGGGCAGGAGAGCTGGCTCTGCAGTTATGAGCTACTCTTCTAGGAGACTGGAGTTCTCCCCCATGGCTTCAGGGCATCTGACATCCTCTTCTGGCCTCTGGATGCTGGAGACACATACACACCCCCACCCCCACCAGAAAGAAAGATAAAATATTTCTTAAAAGAACTTTTACAAAAAAAAAAAGAAAGAAAGAAAAAGAAAGAAAGACAAGAAAGAAAAAAGAAAAGAAAGGCAAAGCTCAACTGTGGTGGTTTACCCTCAGCGTGGCAGAGGCAAGGGCATCTCTGAGGTTGAGGTCAGGACAACTAGGGCTGCACAGAGAAACCCTGTCTCGAAAACCAAAACCAGCCAATCAAAGAAGCAAACAAACAAACAAACAAAAAAACTTTAAAATTCAACAACTATTACCATTTCTTAAAGGGGAAGGGAAAGGTTTTAATAACTATTCTACCAGAAACAATATGATTATAGCCAATAAGCTCAGGTTCAGCAGTTGAGGTGCGCTATCCGCTTATGATGAGGTGAACACCATGCATCTGAAATCCTTCTCTGAAATCTCGTGGGAACTTAGTGCTGCCTGACTTATAACGTAACCCAAGAACAACAAAAAAACGTATGTCCATGGAAAGATTTCACAAAGGCGTTGCCTTTTTTCAGCATTGACTTTTGCCAATAGCAGCTCCACACTGAAAATAACCCAGAGATCGATCAGCAGGCATCTGTGGGTAAACGGAGGGATGTGTGCTCAGTGGAATAACACTCAAAACAAAGCCGAAAGGAGCTATTTACCTCACGGCAGCGCAGGAGGACCAGGAAAGCACACACAGAGGAGGAGCGCATCCGCGGTCACGGTCACGTGTAGGAAATGCTAGGGCCAGACCAGAGCCATTGGCAGGGAGAGGAAGCAGAGAGGTGCTGACCCAGGCCACAGCTGGATGTGGGGACCGAGAGTACAAAATAAGAAAGAGCCATGTGGGTGCATAGGGGAGCAAAAATGTTCTCAGTCTTGCTGGGGATTGTGCTTACAGGCATGTGCTTGCTTATTGGGCTCTGACCGTACATCGCGAATATGTTTTATTCTGTGTATCTCATACCTCAGTGAGAATGGCTTCCGTAGTTAAAA